>NW_008824031.1:3160100-3243158 GCF_000699105.1 Pygoscelis adeliae
GCCCAGCCACTGTTCTCCCCTGTAAGTGGAGGGATGAGCACCACACGCAGTGCATGAGCAAACACCTGCCCCTATATCGCCAGGGAAGGGATTGCAGGGCCCCAGGGGAAAAAGCAGGCTGCTGCTGCCAGCTGCCCCGGACAGAAAGCAGGCAGGCAGACCCTCCCTCTGCCAGCATGGCAGCAGCGGCCCCTCTGTGGCGCAGCTCCCCTCTGTGTCCCGCAGCACAGTGGTCCAGGCACTAACGCAAGAGAGAAACCAGCCCCGTCTCTCCCAGCCCCTGGAGAGGATCTGAGTCACTGGGCTGCTTGCAAGGCTGTTATGGCTGTGCCAGAGCAGAGCCTTGGCCCAGCACAAGGGGGGACGGGAAAGACATTGCAGAGCCAGGGGGTCCCCTCACCTTGATTAGCAAGAGAGCACAGCTACTGATACACTGGAGGTGGGTTGGATCCTGTTGTCTGCCACCCCTGTGGGGAGATGCATGGGCATGGTCTTAGCACCATGCTTTTGGCTTTAGGGCTGGAGTGCCTCCAAAACGCACACAAACTTCAGGTATCCAGTGAATTTTCATTTTGAAAGCCAAGGTGCTTCTTTGGGTTAGGTTTTAGCTACAGAGGGATTTTCAAGACCGTAGTTTTCCACTTACTCATGTACAGATCTGCCTTTTGCTGCCCATGTGCTCTCTCTGCGCAGTGGGTATAGCAGCACCCGAAAAAGCTCCTGCCGCCCATGCCTGGTGCGTGTGTTTGTGGCATTTTGTTCATTCTGTTGCAGTGTGAGAGGCTGAGGGTCCCAGCTGTTAATTCCTCTCTCCCTGCATTTGAATGGGGCCAGTCCCACCTGAGCCATGACAGCAGAAATACTTACTGTAAAAGTACAAATGCGAGGAAAAATAAGTTGTTAAAATATTGACCCTGAAGTACAGAGTGAAGTAAAGAGAGTCTCCTGAGAAAGCCTCTTCTGCTGCATTTTATTAAACAAAAATAACTTGGAGATGCCAGAGTCAACTATTTGCCCAGGCCGCAGTGAAGAGGTTTGATTTTTATTCTTCTCTCGCCGCTGCTGCCTTTACTTCCCTGTGAAGGAAGGAGGATAAAAACACCTCCCCAGGTTGGCAGGAGGGCCCTGTTCAGACCTGAGCCCGGGGTCCAGGCGAGGGAGCTTACAACTGAAGGTGCTGCTGGGTCTGGTGGGGGAGAAGGGACAGGAGCAAAAAAAGCCGGACAGGCTTTCTGCATCACGCAGTGACCCACCTGCATGAAGTCACCTGAAGGACTGACATCTTAAACTCCAGGACATTTTATACATCTTAACTTTATGCCAACAAAACTGAAACAGAGCTAAACAGATATTTGGCTCCACTCCCTGTCAACTTTCATAAGCTGAATGAATCGGTTTAGTCTTTGCTTTTGCTTTGGGACCACCATTTTTTTTTAATAACCCGGGTGTTGCTTCAAGAGAAACCTCGGGAGCTGAAGGACTGTTAAAGCTGAGGAACACAGGTTGCCAAAGAGCACCCCAGCCCAAGAATGAAACCAGTAGTCCTTGACAAAAATAAATCATTACTGAAATAGAACCTAATCTTAATAGATTTTTTAATGCAATTTTTTAAGTTATAGAGCCCAAGAATTAAATGAGTGTTATCTAGAGGCTAAAGTGTACTGGTCTCTCAAGATTCTCCCCAAGCCCCCAGAGATGACACATGTGATACTGGGAGTTTAACTGCAAACACTCACAGAAGGACATCAGTCTATTTTAGTCCTCAGGGTCATTTCTTGCCCTTCCGTGGAAATACCCATTTTAAGTCTTTCTGCTTCTGACCCCTCAGGCAGCCCTTAGTCCCATTCCGAGCACTTGGAGGATCTCTTTGAGGAGTGTGATGACAGAAGAAAGGGATTGAAGGTCCCTTGAGAGGTCATCTAATCCATCTGGTTATCTAGTCCATTCAGGAGGATCAGCTCTACCTTATAGATGTAAAAACCTTAGGACTCTCCCAGACTGCAAGACATCTAGTTACTAAGCCAGGGTGAGAGGATTGTAAAGCTTTCCTGCAGGATGATTCCAGCAGAGAAAATCTGTACCCCAAAGAGAGCTACTAAAGCCAGACGTAGAAGAATAAGGAGCAAAACCGAACACAGTGAGGCATCCTGTAATTTCTCTGCCGTTGCAACACCCGTTGGGGATGCAACACCCATGCAAGATAAGGCAGTTTTCCAGAGTTGCTGCATTCATGCTGCATGCTAAATGAACCCTCAGGATCTCAGTTGTAAGCTTCTTACCTTGCACCAGCATTTCTACCAGCACACCAACAAATGGAGACAGACAGCAGCACATTGGCTCCTCAAGATCCGATAGATGAGCATGGAATGTGGGCAACAGGGCAACCTGCATGAAAGCCTCCAAGCCTGCTCAGAAATGCATCTGTCAGCACAAAGAGAACAAAAATCAGGCAACTCTTTGAGAACTTTAAGTATATTAGGACACTGGCACAAAGGAGGACTCATCTGCAGGTTAACTTTGGAAGGTTACTTTGGAGAAATGATTTAATACTGTCCCGTATTCGGGATGTGCAGGATGTCGAAGTGAGGTTTGGTCCATTCCTTTATTAAATAAGGGGTCATTAGTTTGTTTTCAAACTACTCAAGCATCAACACAACCTGAGACCTGAAGTGGGAGGTTGATGTTCCTTTCTCACACATCAGCCAGCCAAACCCAGCCCTTAGCTGCAGTTGTCTAGGTGGAAAGCATGGCATCTACCTACTTCTTGGTCATCAGCTTAAAATAACAGATTTCAAGACAAATTACTTATTTCCTAGGTTCTTACCAAATCTTTTTAGCCCTCATATGCAAGAATTGCAAGAGTGATTTTTATTTAGGTGACAGAATGAACATCCCCGGGAGAGCTGGGGGATGTACAGGAGCTGGAGCTCCTGCAAACATTGGCACACAGGTTTCCATGTGCCAGTGTTGCCTGAGACTTTGCAAACAATATGTGGAGAAGCTGAGACACATGATGCAAAGGAGCAGCTTTCCTCCTGGACATGTAGCGTTTCCAAGAAAAGGATGTTCTGTTCTCCGCCACCTCTAAAAACAAAACTGATTCTGTCATCTCCATGTTTGTTTTGCTACATCTGATATTTTAAAAATGTTTATTAAATACAGTGGTGATTTAATTGAGTGTTTGTAATAACATGAGATCTGTACCATTGGCCTGAGCCAAGAGCCAGAAGGCATGCAGAAAAATTTCCCCCATCACGCTGCTATTGCCAGGCCTCCATGGCTTGCAGAAAATCCCTTTCCAATCACCCAGTACTAAACCTCCTTAATGTGATTCCCCCACCACCACCAACTGGGATGAAACTGCTGTGAGAAGTTGTCTCAGAGTCTGAACTCATGCACAAAGGACCTCTCTTTAATTTCACTATAAATGTCAAAATTTTTTTTCCAAATCCTATCGTAACCACAATATAGAAAGGGTTCATGTAAAAATCTTCTCGCTGCATTTACCAAAATCATAGGACTCATGCGGCAGTACTATTGCACTAGAAACTATTATAAGGAAAGCTCGTTAAATTTCATTGCAGAAGTGACCAAACATGAAATGTATACAGCAAAACAATTTCAAGGAAAAATCTTAAAAGAGCCCATTTCAGGAAAATGCAGGGTTTTCCGTCTGAAAACCGAAGGCAAGACTGTGCTTATGCAGTTACAGTGCTAAAAACAAATACCAGAAAATATGGAAATCAGCTTTGTAATAATGAAATAAAATCATTGCAAATTAAGTGACTGCTTACACAAAATACATTAAACAAAAACAATGTTAAAATTACAATATTAAGACATAATATTGTATTTTATGACCTCCACCTCTGTTCCCAAATCCCACTGTGCTTTCTGCGCCTTGCTTTTGCCAACATCACGTGCTTTCGTAGACCCAGCAGCACCACGCTTCAAGGATAAAGGACAAAGGCGCAAAACAAATTTGGAAGCTATTAATGTAGCGCCATACATATTTATACTCTTACACGGATAAGACCAACTTTTTCACTTCGGAATATAGGGCCAATCAAGGGCTGCAAGAGCACATACAGATCCATCCCAAAATAATGCTTTCTGTATATTTCAGGAATGAGCCTTAACTATACTTAGGATAAGGAATTTGTCTTCATGTGATGAGCCTGACCTCATCATCTACAAAGGGAGAGGTTGTGAGCAACCAGACGCTCCTCTCATATGCAAGGTCCAAATCACCAGTATATTTCATATATTTAAAGTACTGATCTGGAACCCATTGCCGTAGCGTCTGGGTGCCTTGTAGTCTACCTAAAAATAAACAAATATCAGTTACCCAAGTGGGTGACTCATAATCATACACGAGCCCCTTCCAGTGTGAGCGGGTTGGCTGGTTAATTAACTTGAAGTCTGACTAACAGATGATCCTAATACTATCCTCAAACTACCATCAGACCACTTTAATTAGCATGTGTAAAAGGCCCAAAGTGCACAAAGCTAGTAAACTAACCTCCCCTTCCCTCTCACACCATGGGCTAGAAAAAATGCCCTGTTCTCAGACCAGAATTCATCCCTATTGACAAGAAACACTCATAGAGCTCTTTCTGTCCCACATTCAAAATATGGCAGAAGGGCAGGTTTTCATCATAGCACCAGCGAAAACCCTTCCCCAAACCATGAACCCAGCGTAAAATTCAATCCACTCTTCAGATACTTGCCGCGATGCTCACGTAGCCTGTTGTTGATATTTCTGATAACTTAACCTCGCCCTCCATCCCCTCCACACTCCTAAAAAATACACAGTCTATTGAGACGATACTTCTGAATCTTGACCTCATGGAAATATTTTTTTAAATAACATAAATATTTCAAAATAAAAATATTTTTGAATGAGTGGAGCCCTTTGGGATCTGATAAGTGGTTTATTTCCTTGAGTTTAGTTTTTTGTTTTTAAAAACTCCTGTCTACATATAGGTATATACACACACACGAGAAAATATATGTATCTATCACATACACACATACATATAGATATATGGGACCATACGGAACTCTCTTTGCCAAGCCAGACTCAGCCCAGGGGGAGCTTTGTTGGCGAGCACAGGAACCTTTGCCATCCTTTGACTCAGTAGCAGCCCTCTCACTGCCAGCAACATTAGTTTAGGTATCATTCAAAAATACAAAAAAAAATCTGGGCTTAATTTCCTTAAAAAGCCGCCATACTCAATTGTTCCAAGAAAACTAAAGTTAATTTTTTTTTTTTTTTTTAAAAAAAAGAACAGATCTTGTGGCATCTCTCTATGAAGTGTTACAACTGGCCACCTTTAAAAGACGCTTGAAGTCTAAACCCATGTCATACTCCACATGCTGGTTGCTTTCCAGTTCCAAGCACCTCCTCTGGGCTGGAGAGGGAAGGAAGGGGGATCCCGACAGACACTCCTCATCCATAATCAGCAGCTATAATTGCACTTTCCTTTAGCTGGCTCTAGCATTTTCCAGGCTAAACCCCACCGTTCTCATGCAGGGAAAACTCTTTGGAAGTCAATACAGAACTGCCACTCTGAAGTCAATGAGAATTGACTTTTTCAGCCTGTCTGCAGGTGCCAGCCACTGTCGCTTTTTGACATCCCTGCATTACACCGGCTTTGTGTGTACAAATGAGTGAAGTTGCTCCCCGGTGACTGACTTGAAGAGACTTATTACTGCCAACAGCTGCAGAAACTCTCTTTTTACTCAAGAGATAAAAAAGTGAGTGGCTCTTTTGGAGCCAAAGAACCAGTCAGAGTAAAACACACTGAAGCTGATGAGAAAACTCCTACCAACTTCAGTGGGACCAGGAATTCACCCCTTCTCCTGGTGGCTAATGGGTATGTGCAGTCCTGCCTCTTGGCTTTGCGGCTTCTTTGCAGCTCGCACCCCAAGGGTCTGCTCTGCAGCCCTGCGGCACACACGCACAGCAATATCAGGTGTAAGATCAGAGGTCACATCACAAAGTGGTCTCACATCTACATCAATCCCAACATTTTTCTCTGCTGAAATATATGCCTGCCAGTGCCATCTAATGAATGAGAAAAACATCTGGTCTCATAACCGCTTCCATGGGCTCCATGGAGCTGAACTGAGATGACTCTTTAGGGCTAAATGCACACGTACAATACTTCTCTTGGTGTTGCTACTCGAGTTTTCTATCAGCGTTCCAAAATGTGTGAAAACAAAGATAATTCAGGTTTTCACCTTACTTTATTGACTATTTCAAAGCAATGTTCACCATTGCCTACATAATTATCTAAGTGAGATAATACAACAAACACCTTTCAAGCCACAGGACTGCATCAGTGGATGAGCTGTGCATATTACTTGTACCATGAAAAATACTGTTTAAGTAAGTAGGGTTTTGCTCAAACTTCAAAAGTTTGGGTTTTTTTGTAGGAGTTATGAAAGTACATGAAAGCAAATGGAAGAATGTGCTGTAAAGGCAAACACAATGCTCACCACAAAAGCCAGCCCAAAGGAAAAAAACATTCCCAACATTGTTTTGTGTGGGTTTTATTTCAGGGAAAATAATTAGCATGAATAGTGCAAATAGGCAGTTCTCTGACCTGACCGGAGTCTGAACAAAGGCAAGAAAATATTCACGTTGTGGGCTTTTTTCCCTTTTATTTTAAGATGCATGTGAACTTCATGGGACATTTTCAGCCTGATGTTGGGAGTGTGTTAGAAAATACAGACAATTTCATGCGCTACACCTGACCCTTTTCTTTCCACTGGATATATAATTGCAGTTTCCTTTAGAGCTTCCTTCTTACTCTAGAAAAGAGCCACCCAGAACTACAAGGGAAACAAAATAGCTGATTTTACATGAAAGTAGCAGCAAAACTGATTATACAGAGCATATCCTCAAATTTAACCAGGGAACACACTAGAAAAATAGAGACATTTTAATTATTTGGGGTAAAAGTAGTGTGATGCTGAAGTTGGTAGCATCCTTTCAGCATTAGCAAAGGCTGACAGTTTGCACTGGGGGTCAGAGCATTCTTTATCTCTACGTAATTGGGTTTTCTCATTTAATGAAGCTACATACACCTCCCGCTGCCGTCTTTTTTTTCCTACTTCTGTTAAGGAAAGCAGGAGATGACATAAAATATTAGAAAACCCCTGGCACGAAAACAAAGGATGAGTTTAAAAGACATTCAAACTACAAGTTTTATTGCTGTCATTTGTGCCAATGTACTGTGTGCTGTGACATTACACTGCAGTGAAGTGAATTCTGCCATGAATGTTACTAAAGGAAAACAGTTTCTATTGTAACTCCCACTTTGGGGCTTGTGTCTGGGTTTCTTTTTCAACGGAGGTTTTTTTCCTTACTTTAAAGTTCCTGTATAAAAAAGACCTTTAGGTTTTGGGGGGGTTCTCTCTTAATTTCAGCATCTAAAAAGGAATTCAGCCCTTTTGCCTGGGTGAAGGCCTGTGGCAGGGTAAGAGTCCATGTCTGGGGGACTGCCCATACCAGCATCCTCAGGGTGAGCCCTTCCCTTTGGTTCCCTGAGACCATGGGGGAAGAGCTCCCCACTTCTCCCTCACCTTCTCTCTGTTGCCAGGAGCTCAGAGCTGGTGCTCCTATGCGAGTACCTCATCCATTGCTCATCTGCCAAGCCGTTCCTACAGGATCCAGAGGACATGGACTTGGCCCCTCTCTCCTTTGTCTGTATCCTGAAGCAAGGAGAGAAACAAGTTATATCTTCAGAGCCTGCAGAAGTGCACTCAGGTAAGTATGATCATGATCTACCCATGTAGTGCACACATGCTCTGGACTGTTCCAGCTCATGGAGATCAGACTGCTCTAAGTGGAAGCACTTCCCAGGTGCTACACATTGATGGCTGAACCAGATCAGAAATAGGATCTAAAGTCTGTAGAGAGCTCAGAATCCAGAGAGTTTGGCACAGGTTTTTTTCACTATACCAGTAGCAGAGGGACTTGGAACATCCTGTGATCGTCTGTCCATGAAGAAAGGACTATCCATCCTATGCTACTGCTGCCAGTGATAGCGCTGTTGGTATCACTGATGGCAGGCAGACGGATTTCAAAAATCTCTTCCCATCCCTTGTCTTTGTGATTCAGTAACCAGCTGATCCCGCAACACCCGTGCCAGCCCTGTAAGCCTCAGAGGCATGTCCACTCGGTGCCAGAAGTACATGTGTCTGCGTGAGATTCAGTCCGCGCTGCTTGCCTCACTCTCGTATCACAGCCCTGAAATACCTGCTGAGCACCATCAGCACCAGCGAAACTGTGTCAGTGATGATGCTGGCTTGCACCAGCAGGACATAAACTCAGGCTTTGAGCACAGTCCAGAGGTATCTTGGTACCTTGGCATGAACCATGTCTCAGGCTCCCACACCCATCCTCCTTCTGAAATGCAAGAAGAATACAATCTGTCATCGCCCCCATTCCTACCAACCTGTCATCATCCAAATTTGACTTCGTTAGGGTCCTTCCCCAGGCATATCCAGGTTGTTGTTACCTTTCTGCTCAACAGACTTACCCACTGAGCAAACTGGCAGGTCCAGGTCCAGGCAGGGCTCTCCCCGAAACTCACTGCACTGGATTTTGGCCTAGGCAGCCAAACCAACCCTGATGAGTACCAGGGACATCTTCGTCTGTATCACCTGATTATTCATGCTGCAGGCCATCAGCACTGGTCAGCATCTTCAGGCTACACCAGGGGCTCTCTTGAAATTGTCCATAGGGGACATCTGAAGAGCAGCTGCTCCACTGTTCACCCCTCACCTCCCAACGCGCCGTGCCACAACGAGTTCCAACACAGACGTCGGAGAGGCTGTCCTGCCCTCGGGCTTTAAAGAAACCCTGAGTCTCAGCACCATGCAGCCCTACTTGGGATGTTCCTACAGTAAAACAGACAAGTGCAATCAATCAAAGAAACAAGTAATACTGTGCACAGCAAAATAAATAAAGTTTTGTTTTCTACAAACAACATCTTAAAGGTGAGGCTGGATTCTTCCCAGATACCCAGGGAAAGATGAGCTCCTGCCCCTTCCCTGTCCTAGGAGTGGTAACAGGTCTATGTATTCATGGAATTGAAGGAGCTTGATACTTCCGAGGTCCCCGAAATTTTGTCTAATTTGATCAAATGAGTTCAACATCAGAGGAGGACAGAGTGATAATAGGAGCACGTAATCTCACTTGCATAGTAACCATTTAGCCCAAGTCACACACCCCCTTCCTGCAGCTCCCTGGCCCTCTGCGGGAACTGAGGGCAGGACAGCAGAAGGACATGTGCCACCTGGACCTTCTTACTGTGGGAACTTTTCCTGTGTGCTGAACAAGAGCACAGCACAGCAAAATGTGTGTGTGTCACACACCTCGAATGGGACACCTCTACGAGGGCATGTAACCATCGCTATTTTTTTCCCTGCTGGCCCACTAATGCCAGGGGACCATTCATAACTGAGATAGGGACTGCTACGCAAGCAGTAACATCCAGCAAAGGCTGGGGTGGTCAGATAGAGACAATCAGGCTTCAAACCGCCACCACGAGACCTCCTGGAGCTCCTCTGACAAAGCCCTTGGTCTCTGTGGCTTAGCCAGACTCATGAAGATAAAAAGACTCCCTTTCTCCTGCTTGCGCTTGTCTGGCTCTCTCATTAACTGCAGAGGTTCAAAAAGCATGCAGGGGAGCACCCCAAAAACCTGGGGTTTATTTCTTTGTTTTTTTGTAAATTTATATGAAATAAATATAAATTTGCAAGTGGTTGATTCATGTTTTTTAAAAGGATATCTTTTCCTTCCTGAGCATCCCCACCTTCCCCAGCTACAGGTCACATCTCCCAGCAAACACCCTTACAGAAATGCAGCTTATTGCAACGTCCTTCGGCTGGAATATCTCAGACTGGCTCTTGAGAGAGGGAAAACAATG
The DNA here is from genome assembly GCF_000699105.1 of Pygoscelis adeliae. Taxonomy (NCBI): domain Eukaryota; kingdom Metazoa; phylum Chordata; class Aves; order Sphenisciformes; family Spheniscidae; genus Pygoscelis; species Pygoscelis adeliae. The sequence continues at coordinate 3,170,045 of NW_008824031.1, forward strand.
CCAGCGAAGTCCTTTTCAAGTGATACGACTGCATCAGCACTGGGACATTTGCCAGCACAGCTATTTTTTGGCGAGAGAAGAGTAAAAAGCCACTGCTCCGACCAACATAACGAAGCTGGCAAAACAGAAGCTCGGGCCATTGCATCTCTAATAGCATCTGTCTCCTTTGCCCCTCTTCTCCAGCTCCACTTTCTCCCACCACTACTTACACACACACTTTCGGGTCTGCCTGGGAAGGGAAGGGGTGTGCTGCTATCTCCTCATGTGGATAAAGGCAAAATATCTCACATAAACGAGTCCAAAGGACCGGTGGGAGATGCGGACCGTATGCTGCAAGTCAATTCATTCATTCATTCACTCATCACCTCATTGAGCCCCTAACCTGACAGCATCCCCTCAGATGTCCTTGCTAACTACAAAGCTTTTGTTTCAAAGGAAAACGCTTTGAATGATCTTGTGCAAAACAAGACACCGTGTCGAGGATGAGAGCTGCAGTGCTGCCGTTTGGTCTGTGGGGCACCGCTGAAAGAAGCAAACAGCCAAAAGCTTAGCTGCAGCCTCATCGCTTTAATGAGCAGTGAACTTCACGGGTGAGTTGGGACTGTTTCATCAATAGCATTATTAAGCTGAGCTCATTTGCCCTCCCACCTTCCACCTGTGAAAAAAGGAGAGAAGTTCAATACCAAACTCTGCGCTAACGCAACTGCAAAATTACAGTTTAAAAAAGAGCTCAAAAAGGGGAAGCTGGGGGGCTCTTTTAGCAGCAGCCATAGTCCAGCCTTGCTGCAGTGACCCAGGTGGGCTTCCCCGGGTGAGGGCACGCTGACAGCGTTACAGCTTCGATCGCGATGCTTCGGCATGGCAGAGAGCGCAGGGAGACTTGGCACAGCCCGAATGCAAGTTCGAGTGCCTCTGCAGGCTCGCACCTTGGCTTTCATTTTAGCAAACAGCGTGTGGTGCAGTCTGACAGTGCCTGGAAGGAGGCTGTGCCATAGCTACATATGCATGCAAGCAAACTGAGCAACAGATAGGAAAAACAAAGTATATGCAGCCACGTCTCCGCTGACATACAGGTAAATCCTGACAATAGACTGTAATCCTTCTTGTTAACATACGTGAATTTCTTCCTACTGTTTAGCAAGTTGATGCTATTTGAGCAAAATACCACAATCAACATATAAGTTGGCAGACACGGCAAATTGAAAAGGCTTTGAATAATGTTGATCCAATTCCTAGCTTGAAAGCTTATAGCTTACAAACAACATAACATGTAACAACACTGCGTATTGATTTCATTAAATAATAGCATTGGGGTGGGGGAAAATTGCTCTGAATAGCGGCTTTTAGGAAAATCACTTTATAGTCCACAGTATCTGATAAAAATGTAGTGCTGGCAGTCGAGACCAAGGGGAGAAAGAGCTGAATCAGAGGCCCCCGGAATGCAGTGTCAGTCTCTGCTGCAAGGGTGTGGAAATCCTGCAGCAAATTTTACTAATTCTCCTCCAGTCCTGCAGTAGCAGCATGTGACTGCAATCCCCCGGCCCCCGGGCTGCTGTCGACAGCCCCGCTCTGCCCTGCGTCCCCAGGAACCGCCGCTAAAATCCTTCATGGCAAGACACAGCATCAATCCCTCCAAGCAGCGCTTGTGCTTGGACTGGTCAGATTGTGCTGCAGAATAAAACGTTGCTGGGGCAGCCAGAAACATTTTGGATAGGGGCTGGAGCTGCGCTGGCGGGGTTTTACCGGGATAACTAGACCAGACTATCCCCAGGCAAAGTGGCCTGGGCATAGGCACTGGTCATCTGCAAAACTGAGTTTCTACCAGATAAATGTACCCAACCTCTCCTCTGCTCTCCTTACCCCAAACAAGCCCTAGTAGAGAAAAAGCTGCTTAGAGGCATATCCAGGGGGCTTTTTCCAACATGATTCTCTCAAGCACCTACTGCATCTCTTCACACCTCCAGCCGGTGCAGCTCTGTGGGGAGCGACCAGAACCTGGCTTCCAGCAAGGTGCGAGGGAAAAGCCTCAGGTTTGTCAAACTAGCTCCCGCTCAGAGCGCTGTGGACTGCATTAGGATCTGGTGGGGCAGATGTTTAACCTCACCATTAAGTTCCCATCAGGCAACGCCACTGCCCCTGCCAGGGTGGAGCCCAGTTAATTGGGCTTGTGACCTCCCTGTTCCCTGGCTCCTCTCATTCAGAGCAGGCTCATAAAAGCACCAAGGTTGCCAGCCAGAAGCACGCTATTAGTAGTAATAGTAGTGGCGCTGTTATTATTAGCCAGTCTTTTATTTATTTTTTAGGAAGTTATACTGCTGGACTGCAGACCTGCCTGTAATGCTTTTCTAAGGGGGGGTTGGGGAGGGCAGACTCCCCGGCACCAAACCCATCATTAATCTATTTTGAAAACAAGATCGAGTTTTCCAAATACCACTGCATGACTCGCTCCTATTCTGCCAACACATTTTTATGGTGGTTTGGGATTTTTAGGGGGTTTCTTGGTGGTGGGGGAGGAGGTTAACAACTGATAAGTGTACTAGCCTGCTTCGCAGCGAGCCAGGAGGAGAGTCCATGCCCTCACCCCGGGTGTGCAGAGCGAGTAAAGCCTTTCTGCACCAGGTGGGGATCGGCTCCCTGGGAAGCCCTCTCCACGGGCTCTGGCTGTAATCCATTCCAGCCGGAGGATGTGCCTGTTTCAATATGCAGTGATATCTGGAGGCAGCGGCGTCACCGGCCACGCATGCAGTTTTGCTCGGGTGCACGCCCTAGGAGCATGGTTAACCCCCCCAAAAAGCTAGCATGACTGCAGCCCCGAGAAACACAGGGCCGAATTCTCCACCGATGCTCTGCAAAGCTGAACTTTAACAGCCCCGGCCCCGCTGGAACAGCTGCCTCTCCTGCAGCGCAACACCCCTGACTTCCCCGCAAGGCTGACCCTGCAGCCGGCGGTGGAGGGGAACTGGACCTCGCAGGAGCAGCTCTGCCCGCTGCCTGGGGTAGGTTCTTGCGGGCCCCAGCCGTGTTTGCTAAGTGCAAAGGTCCCGTCTTTGTCACTGCTGTGATTAAAGACGAGGCTCAACTACAGGCTCCATGTCAGAGCTGGTCTGAACGGTTTACAGTGCTCAAGAGCGGACCGGCACTCCAAATCCAAACGGATTTGCCCTGCACCTCAGTAAAGACTAGCTCAGGATCGAAAGCTGGTTCCGTCTCTAGCTGCTGTTATTTAAGGGAGATGTGCACTGTCCTGATAGGAAGAAATGAGCTGGCTCCTGGCAGCCTTTGTGGGCAGGAGCAGCAGGGACAGGCGCGGACCAGCAGCCTTGCTGTGAAGACAGTGAGGAAAGCGAAACACTAGCATTTTAGCTCATAGCTTTGGACCCCGTTTGGGGAATTCCCAGCACGCAAGACACTGTTTTCTTTCTCCTGGGGTCCCTCAGGAGCTTTTGGGCAATTACAAATGCATGTGGCGGAGCGCAAAACCTGGCTTCTCCCTGGGGTAGACGAGGCAGCCTGGTCCCGCACCAAGGGCTTTCAGCAGCCTGGAGGAGCCGTGCTTACCATGAGCCTCTGCACCTCCCCTGCCTCTAGCCGGCACTAATGTGGGTAAAAGGCACCCGAGCAAGAAGCGACAGAGGTGTGAGCACAGACCTACAGCTCAGGAAACACAGTCTCTACTTCCAGCACCACCTTCACCTCCTGATGATACAGGTACAAGATGCCTGGCTCTGTGCCTCAGTTTCCCCCTCTGTAAAATGGGCTTGCAGCCACCCTTCTGGTAAGCTCTCTGACAGGTAGGGAGGGGAAGCGCTGCGAGTGCTATCACACAGGCGCTGCCCTGGGGAGAGGGCAAGGGAAAGGGGACAGGTAGATGTGCCAGCCGTGTAGCAGGAACAGCAGAAAGGGCCTTAGCACCTGGTTTTTCTCAGTTTAAAAACCAGGAATCCTGGGCAAAGGAAAAGAAATTAATAAAGTCAGGTAAGAAGCCAGGTAGCTGGCAAAGTCACACAGCTGGGGAAACTGAGGCAGAGACAAGCTTCAGCTGGGAATCAGTTCACTGACACTGAAAAGCCTCTTCAGCAGAGGGTCTCGTTCACTCCTGAGACTGGGACAATCCTGGCAGTGAGAAGTCCATGTGCTACTTCTAAATATTGCAGAAAGTCCCAGCCACTGCAGGGAAAGGAGTCCTCCCCCTAGGGCAGAGCCAGGCCAGCTCAGGAGAACGTGAGTGTGCTGCAAAACAAATCTCATGGAGAGGCTACTGGGTGCTTTGCTCATTTAAAACGGCGTTGTGCTTATTCATCTTTGTGCAATGTCCCCTGTGATTGCACACGGCTGCACGCAATACTGGAGAAGTTAGGAGAAATTCAATTATATTGATTTACAGAAGAAAGAGACAATAACAAATGTAATGGGTAGTTGCTATTCCATATTTTATTGTGAGCCATTAAGACTTCAGTTTCTAATATCCTCTACTTTTAGCGTGAGAATGAAATTAAAACAATTATTTTCAGGATGAGGGGCTTCTCCCTGCAAAGCCCGGAACTGCCAGCTAACCAAGTGTCAACACACATAAATCAAGACCTCCTCAAATCTGGGTGCATTCAGATGCTTGCTGGAAATCAGTTGAAGAAGGTTCCTCTCAGAAAAGGTGCTTCTCAGTATAAAGTATGCCAAGCGGGCGTCCCACTCATTGTGCAAATCTAGTTGTAGACTGGATAAATATACAGTAGGAAACTGAATCTGAGGAGGCTTCTGTTTAATATCCGTGCTTTGAAGATGCACCTTCTAATTACTAGGTAGGTGACCACAGTCTACAGCAGGGAAATAGAAGACTCAAAGTATTAAGCTAAAGCAAGCAGAGAATTGTACTGGTCTGTAGCATGTTCCAGGTAACGATGACCGCAACCTGACTGATTTTAGGGAGACTTGAAAAAAGACAGATTTTTGAGAGGGGTAACAAAATCAGTCATCCAGACCTGAGGTTACTGGCTAAGAAATCCCTGGCGTCTCCCGCTGCTGGATATGCGTATCACTAGTGACAGCTTAACGTGCTGCTGCTCTGCTGCCGGGTGTACAGCTCCACTTCCACAAGAAATAGAGCCCTGAGCCTCTCCTAACGGGGCTTTCCTCCTCTGGCTCACCTTTCATTAGGGGTCACAGTACCATGATGGCCCAGATGGAAAACAAAGTGCAACCAATTCTCCAAACCTCTTCCTTTCAGCAAGTAAAATCTGAAAGCACCTGGTTTATAGGTAGGCTGCTAGCAGAGGAGTTTCCCTCCCCAATATTCAGATTCTACTGAGGACACACAACCAGGCGGCTGCTCTTTCTAAGGCAGGCTGAAAACGACTGCTCTTTATTATGGGCAAGGGTTAAAAAGCTGCTGAGGCACATTCCAGCATTGTAATATTGCTCTGAATAGAAAAACAATAGGATAAAACTCTGGCTTCTTGAGGTAGAGCATTTTTATGTTAATTGTGGTTTAGGAGCCCTGCTCAGTAATTGAATGAATGACTATTTGTTTGCAGTGTCTTAAGCTACGACTGCATGCAGTTTACGGCAATTTAACAGAGTATTTATAGCCGAGGTTAATAATTTCTCTGCAGTTTTTCTTAGCTCCTTGTTATCATTTGACACCTTGAATGGCTCCTCCCCACCCACTGCCTGGACTGAGCAGTGACATGCTGCAAAAATGGCAGCGATGCCTCCTTCAGTGTGCTCCTGCCCCGGCTGAGCAATGGGAGAAACTTTTACCTAGCTAAAGCATTTCTGTTCCCAGAAATCAGTCTTGGAGTCATACATCTCGCTCCCCGACCCCATCAATGCTGAAGGCTTCCCAAAAGCCCCCCCTCAGAGACACCAGGGCAGCCTGCGTCCCCTCTGCACAGAGGCTGGTGGGACCCTGGCACGGCCCCCATGGGACGTGCGGAAGACTGCCAACCCACCCAGCTTTCCTCTGATGAGCAGACCAGGGCACTGCTTCAGTCTGCAGCTGTCTGGCACTTCTCCAGGCGATGCTTGCTTGCTTTTTAAAAGCAAGCCACCCACAGCCCTTTCCCCGGCAAGGTGTGACGCGTGGCAGCGTCTGCCGAGCCCTTGCCAAAGGTGGTCTCCCAGCCCTTGTTTTCTGCACAAAGACTGGAGGCACGTCGTGCTCCAAAAGCACTGGTAGGTGGAAAGTGGCTACTTGAGCCCTGGACATGGACCTTCCCCAGACCATCCTCCCTGCAGGAGGCCTCCAAAGGGCTTGTGATTTCTCCCAGCAAACTCCTTTCCCTGGGGTGGAAAGAATCCAGAGCGCAGCTCCCTTCATCAGGCTCTTCCCTCTGCCCCAGAGCATGAGTTTTGCCCCTGTTTGGATGGATGGATGGATGGATGGATGGATGGATGGATGGATGGATGGATGGATGGATGGATGGATGCTTCAGTGCCTCCACCTCCTCAAGGATGCACAGCTCCTGTAGGGCAGGTCACTGAGGGCTGGCTCTGCCCCAGCCCAAGCCTGGAGCTCGTCCCACAGGTCCCTCCAAAACTTTCAGACCATCTTTGGGGCCTGAGGTTTGGGTGGAGGCTGGGCAGGTGGGAGGGGGCTCTGGGGCATCCCCGGGGTGCAGGGCCGGGGTGTGAGGGGAAGTGGCAGCTGCACGCCTTCCCTGGGGAGCAGAGCGCGCGCGAGACAGTTTCAGTGCCAGTTTTAAAGGTACATGCTTCTCACAATTAACCTCTGGCCTCCCAGCACACCCTGGGCCAGGCTGTTTCCACTCTCCTTGGTGTTTCAGGGGCTCGGGGCATCCTCCTTGAGCTTTCCAACAGGGCTACAATGCACTAGTTGTGTCTCCAAGCAGGAGGAGGGAGCAAGAGGAGCAATGAGACTAGGTGATTTGCAGTATCGGTATGGCTGAGGCTGGCAGGGACCTCTGGAGACTGTCTGTCCAGCCCCTGCCCAGGGCAAGGTCAGCCAGAGCAGCTTGCTCAGTCGGGCTTCGTGTATTTCCATGGGTGGAGATGCTATATCCTCTCTGGGTGACCTATTCCTATGTTTGACCACTGGTAACGTCCAGGCAGGCTGGGATTTAATCTCGGTCCACATCTGAAAATGTTGTCAAAGCTTGGGCAGAGCTGGTGACCTTCACCCTTACTCCAGGTCTCCTCCTTTTCTGTGTAAAACTGCTATCCTCTGCAGGGCCCCTGGTCCAGCTCTGCTCCTTGGTGCCCATGGGAGCCTTCACCACCCCAGAAGTATGATCACATCAGCACAGGAGACTCGGTCTCCCAGCTAGACCTACATTCCCCTCTGAGTTCACCGGCCATGTATTTGATAATTCACAGATTCAAATATTCTACCTTTGCCCATTTAACCTTTGTCAGCAAAGTTAATTTGCAGAGGCAGATTGTGAGCTCTGTGGGTTAGAAACCACATTTTTCTAGTGTGTTGTACATAGTAACAGTTTCTATGTAATAATCCATAGAAATAAGAGTCTTTATAGAATGGGCTAAATATAACAGCTCTAATTAAGTTACCTCTGGTCTTAAACATAACATGCCACCTTCCAGCCTGCAAGGCTTCAGCGCACACATTGTTCCCCTTCATCAAAAATAGGGGAATAGCACGGCTGTTTTTCTGTCCTCAGGCAGCTTTACCTGCCTCCTCTTTGGCCTGGGAGCCTGTCCTGGTTTCGGCAGGGATAGAGTTAATTTTCTTCCTAGTAGCTGGTACAGTGCTGTGGTTTGGATTTAGGATGAGAACAATGTTGATAACACACCGATGTTTTAGTTGTTGCTAAGCAGTGCTTACACTAGTCAAGGACTGTTCAGCTTCCCATGCTCTACCGACTGAGAAGGCTGGAGGGGCACAAGAAGCTGGGAGGGGGCACAGCCAGGACAGCTGACCCAAACTGGCCAAAGGGACATTCCATACCACGGGACGTCATGCTCAGTACGTAAACTGGGGAAAGCTGGCCGGGGGGGTCGCTGCTCGGGGACTGGCTGGGCATTGGTTGGCGGGTGGTGAGCAATTGCATTGTGCATCACTTGCTTTGTATATTCTATTATTATTATTATTATTATTATTTTATTTCAATTATTAAACTGTTCTTATCTCAACCCACAAGTTTTCTCACTTTTACTCTTCCGATTTCTCACTTTTACCCTTCCGATTCTCTCCCCCATCCCACCAAGGGGGGGGAGAGTGAGTGAGCAGCTGTGTGGTGCTCAGTTGCCAGCTGAGATTAAACTACAACAGAGCTGCTCCAATACATCCTTCGCTTTCTAAATATCACATGGTGACCCCTAGGAAATGTCACAGCCCTCCTTTGCCACCTCCTCCCACCCAGGCTACTTCCCAGCTCTGTCCCACCACTCCGTGGCCTCCTCCACCTTGTCCCTGCCATTGCAAGAGCCCTCTACCCCTGCCTTTCTTGGCATCTCTTGTCCCTCACCGATTCCCAGCACTACCCAAATCTCACCAGAAAACAGGTCTGCCACCTTTTGCTATGCTCATTTTTTATTTCCAGTTACTATGTCTAAAAATGAGGAGATAAAGCTTATATGAAAGAAAACAAAATCAGCTCCCCAACCTCAGGATGAACAAAACTGAGCGTTGCCTGGTTAGATAGGGCAGAATTGAAACTTCCCTCTAAAAGCTCACAGCACAGTAGCTTCAAAACCAAGGAAACTTTAATGACCTCAGCTAATCATGCCTATGAATTAGGCTGCTCGGGTTGGCTCCTACTCGTGAGTTATACAGGATCACACACAGGGTAGCAACACAGCCATCCAGGTTACAAACGTGCGCAGTCACTTCCAGGGCTGCAGTCAGTAATGGCAGACAAGGGGTTCCTGCCCCGCCCGAAGAGCAGAGCTCCTTGGATCACCGCACCCTAACGTGTAAAGTTACTAAATGCATCTATTGGGACCATCTGCTCCGAGACCTGCAGCGTGAGGGCAAGGGGAGCTGCCTGCAATAGCTTGTTGTCTCTAGCTGCTTATCTGGAACCCGAGTCACAGTTGGCTGGTGGTCCAGAACTGAGAAGTGAAAGACACCCAAATGAAATGTAGTCGGCTGGAGCACTGCTTTAGCATTTCGCTAACAGCCCGCCTCGCTTAAAATCACTTGCAACTTCTGCTACACATGCAGAGGGAAATAGCAGTCCAGAAGTTACAGATACTCTACAGATGCACAAAAATAAACAGTGGCCTAGCTAAAATTGTGTATACATATGGGGGGGGGGGAACCCCAATATCTCTATTATGCATTTCAGGCTCTCAGATTAGAAGACTCTGATGCAGTAGTGGCACTTGCTATTTGCACAGAATTGTCTTTACTGTATAAAACTGATGTTGTGCTCTTACAAAACAAGCCAGAGACCCTGTCGCACACTCCATCACTAGAGTAGGTACACCTATAGTAGGTGTACCTATAGAACTCTACCTATTCTGTAGGTAGAATAGGTACACTCATTCTCTGTACCCAAAGGATATCCGGAATGAACAAGGGGAGAAGTTCCTTGCAAATACCCATTTTGCATTCCCTGCGAAGGCCAGATCCAGCCAATAGCACTCTGTACCGCATGCGTTGCAAGAAGCTGTAGATCATCGTTTGGCAGGAGACCCGCAGACTGCCAAGCTGTCCGGGAGCTAGTAACAAGATACCTCACTGCCTCTGGCTAACCCTGACGTGCTCGGGACATGCGGACCACTCTGCATTGCTCTCCCCCATGAAGCAAGCACCGCTTGATCCAGGTCATGACGTCGCTCTCGTTGGCAATGGTGGCCAGTGCATCTGGCTGCATCTCAAGTCACAGCTGAAAGCCTCTTGGCTGGGGTCGTTTTGTACAGTCCCCCATGGGCTCCCTTTGCAAAGGGCAACCAGGCAGGGTGGAGGCTAATGCTGCTGGTCAGCTGGCCAGTGTTCCTGCTAGTAGCAGTGGAGGGTTATCTGCCCCAGGGGATCTCAACTTGGGATGTTAAAATTCCAAGTAATAGGTCAGTTTACTGAGTTAGACAGAGAGCTCTGTGCTTGCTGGGGCCTGAGATGCTCTTCTGAGTACCACACTGTCACCAGGAGCCGGCCGCCTGCCAGCCCCAAGGTCTCCAGGTTGGGGCTGCAACTTGACTCCGAAAAAAACCCAAAACTCATGCGACGTTCTCATTTTCTGTTTTACCACTCTGAAACGCTGTGTTTGTTCAAGCGGCCGACTGCACTCAGCCGTCACCACCGAGCGAAGGCAGCTCAGCAGCCGTGTCCACCCTGACACCCGCGGCATGAGCCCGGCTGGAGAGTGTGGCCATGCAACCAGGGGGAACAGCTGCACCGGAGGGCCTGCAGGAGAGGCGGGAGAGAGGATCTTGCTTCTGCTTCGCTCTCTGTTCTGTCTTTTCTCCTTTTATCACTTTCACTCCTGCTTTACCTTTTTCTGCTGTTTTCTTCCTCCTCTCTCCTTGGCCATGAACCCTCCCTTGGTTCCCACCAAAGCCAGGTGGGTCCAGCCTCTGACATTTGCAGCCCCCAGCACTGAATTAAGCCGTGCTTTTTCTCAGGGAAGGAGCATCATCTCCCCCACCAAAATTGGTCCCAAATCTCTGCACCTCCATTTCCCTCCACAGCTTTTTCCCCACCAGACCCAAAGGACATGCGTTGTCTGGGTGAGGTTAGATTTGGAAACTGCAAGCAGATGCCTGTGGTGGCAGAGGACAGCCTTTTGCTGGGTCGCTGGAGCAGAGCACTGTGGACGCCTAAGCTTAGATGCCAAATCCACATGTCACCTGGGGGTACGCGTGGGCATGGTGCGTCCCTCTGTCCAGCTGTGTCTGGACCCGCAGCTCTCCCCTCCCAAGCTGGCATCTCTACTCACGTGCTCTGCCTCCAGCGCTTGCCGGTAACTCAAAATCAGAGGGTATTTGCAGTGATTCAGTGGGAGGTAACTATATCCTTCATTCCTAGTGTTTCACCATGCAACAGTGAGCAGATAGATTCAATTTATCGCAAGAATTTCTTTCATTAAGTCCTCGCCAGAAACCCCTCACGTTATCCACGCTGCTAACACAGCACAAGACTCAGCGTTAATCCAACATGCAGCCACCAACAAATTCAGATTTGTTGCTCACAAACGTGAGGAAATGCTTGGCTGCTGATGCATCCGTGACCTTGTCTCTGGCGCCACAAGGAATTACTGTTTTCCTCTTACCTGCCGCCTTCTCTTTCATTTCCCAGGATATGAAACAATTAATCATGGAAGGTGGGGAAAGTGCTCCTCCTCACTCCCGGAGAGGGGAAGAAAGGAGCTGCAGGACATTTCTAGCCCAAGTAAAAAGCATCAGGATGACAGTCTGGCACCAAGTCATTCTACAGAAAAATTAGCAATGATCTCCACTGCAACACAAACGGGAGCTGGCTGGATATTTGTCAGGGTTTTGGCATGTGTGGGTTGGGGTTGGTTGGGTTTTTTTGCTTTTATATAAATTAATTTAGAAATGGAATGCAGAGGTGCCTCCTTTATAGTGGCTCAGCTCAGAAAATGTTGATTTGCAGTTTTTGTGAAGGTTTAGGTGATAATGCTCCTCTTGCTTTCACTGTAGCAGCCCATTTCTAGACCACAGAGACACCAGTTTGCTTCCTCTTTGCTAGTTTGTGAGGAATATATATCATATATATATATATAAAAAAAAGTTTGTTTGTTTCCCATGTTTGTATTTCAGACATCCTTTTTTTCCTCTCCAGGCATCCTTATTGACAGACTAATAAATGTTACAGCATCTCTTTCCTGTGGATTAGGAGGGCTGCAACTATCTGTTCAAATGCTCAGAATAATTCATTTTTTCACTGCACATAATAGGGGAGAGGAAGAAAAAGCAACATAACCCACAATGGGCGATCAGGCAGGGGAACAGCATGTACACAAAAGGCTCCGTAGCAGCTCTGGAATTACACCATGCCTGTTTCTGAAAGCTTAATTTGTCATTTCAGGATTTTGTATACCAAAGGATCCAGCTGCAGGCTTGAATCATTGTATTCCAGTCAGGGCGGCTCACAGAAATCGTCTAGGAGGTAATTCATATACCAGCATTGCAAGGTGTATTGTTTTCCGTAGGCCAGGTAAGAATGGGTTTGCCGAAAAAGGGGCATTTCAGAACAACAATGTGCCCATAGTTCTGGAAATGCAGAATCATGTCTGAGGTTCTTGAGTCAAGAGCAATCTTCTGGTCTTCCCGAGCACCTAAATATCTCAGGATGCCACAGGCTCATCTCCCTTCCCAGAGGCAGCGTTGCCTTAGTTAGCCCCGCGCTGCAGTTTGGGACCAGGCACAGGAAAACCACACTAGATTTGCAGGCAGGATTTGCATCACTGATGTATTATGGCTGCAAAGCTTGATGCTCTGGGCAAGGCCAAGGCAATGGGACTTACTAAAATCACTGCTTTTCCTCAAAAAAAGTCGTCTCTTGCCTTTATCGCAGGAAAGTTACCCATTGACACATGGAGTTTTGAGAGCACAGGGCATCAAGTGGATAAAACAGACAAGGGTAAAGGAGAAACAAGATATGAAATTAAATAACGGATTATAACACTCGTCTCTTGCCTGTGAGAATTTGGAAAATAAGAGACAAGAAGATGCCTAGCACCAGAAATACCATCAAAAAAGGCTCATGCAAGATTTTATTTTTATGAAGACACGCTCAAAAGGAAGACAAGCAAAGCATGGCTCTAAAACAAATATAATTTTTTACAGTCGAAAAGATTAGTCTTGCTCAATAGTCTACAGCTAAGTGGGAAGAGCTGGTTATTAGGCAACACTAGAAAAGAAATAGAACACTGCAGTTTTAAAAAAAAAAATATTGGAGGGATATCAGTTTCATACAAAGACAGAAGCTTCTGAGGTCTGAGATGGGAGATTTACATCAAACCCACAGCCCAGTGAAATACCTAGTTTAAGGCTAGATTGCAAGGGCTGTCAGAGACTCAAAGCTGGAAAAGAGCCTGCTAAAAGAGCCCAGTAAGGATTCACCATTGCTGTAGATCACAACTGCAAATCCTGGCCAGAAAACCACAGTGGACCGAGCGAGCAAATCCTGGCCCCAGGGACCAGGGATGCAGAGCCAGAATTGCAAGACCCAAGAAAAGATTTGCAAAGCCCAGCCTATTTGCACAAAGGGTTTTCCATCCAGTGTGGAAGTACGTGTGGGCTTCTGCAACCCTGCTGTGTTTACAAGCACATGGTGAGGACCCACAGAAACATACCTTGAAAGAAACCCCAAAGGTCCATCCCTGCAGGGAGTAGATGGCCTCCATACGAAGATGAGGAGGGGAACCGCTCGTGGGGATTTCTCAAGAAGTCAAGGCACCCAGCGAGTGGAACGTCAGTGTGAGCATGAAGGTCTCTTATAAACGGAACACTTCTGTGGGTGGGTAGATAGAGTTTCAATAAAAGGGTTGAAAAGAAAATGTAATCGTGCTCATTGCTGAACTCAGCTATCAAGTAGGAAAATAATTTCTATCACAGATAGAAGCAAGCTAGACGTCAGAGGAAAACAAAATATTGAAGAGTTTGTTTCAAGTAACAAGTTCCTATTCCAGGGCTGAAAACATCTTAAGCTTCAGCGTTTGGGTTCGTCTCCCCCAGCTTTCAGGATGTCCAGCATGGAAACCTGCGTCTGCACTGCCTGTCCAGGGTCCCTCGCGGGTTAAGGGAGGAGAACAGGCACCTCTGGGATGCAGTTCATCTTAGCTAGTTTAGAGATCTAGCTTAAATCTAGCTTAGGAGGAGGTGAGTTGTACCCTAGAAGTGGGTATTTTTCTCCATTGGATAAAAAGGGAGGCTTTACAACACACGTATCTATACACGAGCTGGTTGGTCACCATCATCTGAAACCAGGGTGGGATTCATCTTACCTTACTGAATGAAGATTCATATCATAGGACAGGAGTTTGCGGAGAAAAAAAATAAAGAGAAGCAGAACTAAAGAAAGGAAAAAGCCCCAAAATAAAAGCCCGGTTCCCAGTAGTAGATGAAGGCAATGGAGAAAGTGATATCTCTAAAGTAAAATGAAAAAGAGACAGAATAAAAAAACCCCCTAAGCTAATGTTTCTGAACATACTGAAGGAAGCCAGATTCACAGGCCAAGGCTGGCACAGGCCTGCTTATGCTGGGAAAATATATATTGATTTTGGATCATTGTTCTTAGAATTCAAAAACAGCATTATTAAAGATTACAAACCCATAACCATGTAGTCTCCTGTCTAAAAGTCTATCTCCCAGTCATAGCATAACAACTATGGAAAAAACAGATAACAAACCATAGCTTGAGTGTTACGAGTTTAAGTGTTTTAGGGGGGAAAAAATATTTTGAAGAAACTCCTCTGACCCTAAAGCGATTTGGCTCAGTCTGGGATCTCCAGCTTATCTACCTTGTGGAAGCAATGCCTACAGTCCCAGCCCAGCATACAAATGTATAACAAGGTATTATTCTGCATGCTGGGGGGGCAATTCCACCCTCCTCGTGCCTCCAAAGCAATTACTAGAGGGGACAAGACCTCTAAGAGAAACAGGAAACCCTTTATCAGGTTCATCCGGAAAAAGGGGAGATGGCAGCTCTGGCTCTCCAAGCTGCAGAGCGAGGCCGGCTGGGCTCCTTGCACCAGGGAGGGGACTGAGGGGGTCAGCATGGGGACACTTGGGGCACACAAGAGCGAGAAGGCCAGCGCCGAGCACAACCAAGTCCCACTGAATTGCTTTTTCAATGCTATGCAAGTCCTTCCTTCCTTCAAGACAGTGGGGCTGAACCACAGTGTCCTAGAGCAACCCGGTCAGGGCAGTTTTGGGAACAGTAAGAGTTTGCAGCCAGAGACAAGCAGACAATGCCTTTTTTCAGCTGGCAGGAATATTTCTTAATCTCTCTCTTACACTAAGATGCATCCAAGTCATTACCCCAGCCAGGCAACTGCCTCCCCCTCAACCACCACCACCTACACCTACTGCCTGTGTGAAGAAGCCGTTACCAACACCTGGACATCCCCACCCAACACTGTGGCTGTACCTCTGTGACCGAACTACCCAGGGGGAGTGGGGCTGGTCCCACAGGGGCCAGCGCTGTGGAGGGGCCAAGCAGTCGCTGGCAGAGCTGCAGCCCTGTCTGGGTCACCGCCAGCTCCTCTGTGTCCGGAGCACTGCAACCTCTAGGGTTTGCTGCAAGCTTGAAGTTCACGTTCAGAAACTGAGAATTTTTAGCCCTTGGCAGAGGCACAAGAGAGGATGGAGGAGGGAGAGGGGGATGGAGAAGAATTTGATGCTGTTCTGAGCACAGTGAAAACTAGAGAAAGAAAAAATAATCCTGCAGAGGTAGAAAAGCTGATTTACAGCCACGCTCATTTCTAGAGTGGCAGCCATCAACATCTGCTAATGGCAGTAAAAGTCCTCCCACCTTGGCTACATATCAGCTCCTGTATAAACTCATCTGAAGGCTGACAGGCATCCGGGGTTGGCTGTTTCAGTACGTTTTATTGCTTCAGTGCTTGCAAAGGGAATGAATTTGTGTCCCCAGTGGCTAAAAGCCATGTGTAACCTGCAGCCTCACCTCTCACCGGGGTTTAAGACCCCCCGCATCCCTGGCTGTCCCAGCAGCTGTTGCTGCCCCAGGGCCCCAGCCCAGCACCCACCTTCACAGCAGCTTCACCAAGTCCCCACTTCCCCGCAGAGGACAACACCGCGGCAGCCGACCGGGGGCTCTGTTAGGAGGAAGGCTCCAGCTAACCAAGCCCAGGGCAGGCATCGCTTGGAGCTCACGGCACAGGCTGAGCCACCCAGGGCGCTTCCAGCAGGGCAGGGGAATACCTACAACTTCTGCTAAAACTCCTCTGCAAAGTACTCGAGATGCTAATGGGTTTTAATTTTCCACGAATTTGTAAAAGCAGTATCCTGCAAAGCCGCAGATGATTGTTCATGCTTCCTCACCTAGTCTAACATTTATTATATTTTTCAAACAGACATTAGTATTAATTTAATCTTTTTTTTTTTTCCTGAAGCAGGCTATAATTAAATGTCCTTTTCCCGTGGCATTTGCTGGGATATAGTGAGGCCAGGGCATTTTTAAAGACTCATTCAATATAACTAGCATTTCAATTAGTGTAAGTAAGTGCATGAAGTAAACATTAAAAAAAGCAGCCCAGTCACTTGAACTCATACACATGGGACAGTTTGATTTTTAATTGACTGGAATTTTATTTTTTCAAAGAAGAGGAAGTCTGACCGAGTGGTGGAAGTCCTAGCAAAGTATGCATGTTAAAGCATGCTGAATTTCTTCTCATTTGCTCCTCAGAGTGTAATATATTTTCCTTTGCACAGCTGAAGCTTCATGTTGACACTTCATCTCTGTGCTGCTGCCCTTACTTGGGGAGATTTTCATATGGGAAATTTCCTGCTGTTTCACTGAACAAAGCTGCTTCTCTTTTGGTCCATCACATCAACGTGCCTGAGCATGGATTGGCAAAGGCGTGTGTAATATTTTCAACAGCTTACCATTCCTCTTTAAAAGCAATCACAGAGACATATGTTATTCTTCTCATTCTTATTTTTCAGGGAACATCTCCAAAAAAAAGCCTTCTCTGGGGGTTCACAGATCCCAGCTATCTACTGAGAAGGAGGGTCATTAAAGCAAGAATCACATCTTGCTGTGTATTAGTGCAGCATCTCAACAACAGACCCCTGACCTTGCTCAGGGTGCTGGGGGGCACGAGGAGGCAGTGCTATGCAGCAGCAACAGTCATTGAGCCTTTAATAAGTTGTCTCAAATTACCATAGGAGACATTAAGGAAAGGGACATTTAATTACAGTTCTCTGTTAGAGGGAAAAAAAGCAACAATCATTTTAATCCATCTCCCACAAGTGTGGAAAAGGAAGAGCATCATCCCCACACCGTTTAAGTCTCCTTTCTGTACCGCTGGTGACCGAAGTGGAGGGGTGGTGGGAGAGGGTGCCAGCCCACGGGCTGACAGCGGCTCCTGGAGAAGCAACGTGGAAGGCTCGACTTTTCCAACCCAATATAAAGGTACTTATAATACAGCACTGGGAGACGTTGTCCTGCTTTGAGAAGGCTCCCATGTTCCCGCAAGCACCTGCTGGTTGCACAGCTCCAAGGGCGGTGTGTTCGTAAGAGGGCTCCAACACTTCTGGGCTTGTTTCAGGGGCCACAGGGAGAAATGATGCACTGAAGGTGAAGAGACAGGCTTGGGGAAAAAGGCAAATCCAAGCTTTCCCTGCTTGGATTCCTCCCCCCCAGTGGAGGCCTGGGGGCTCGCATGGTAAGAGGGGCACGTCCCCAAAGGGACAGTTCAAAAGTACATGCAGGAGGCTCCCAACACGGCTGCAGCAGCGGCGAGGAACGCTGCATGCAGATACCTCACCCCTGAGCAACCCAACCAGGCTGCAGTAAATTGGGCAGGTCTTTGGGCCCTAATTACCACCAAGACCTGGAGGACCATGGGGACAGTGCTCGAGAAGAAACCCGGCATCCGTACCGCTGTTTCTCTTCCTGATAATACTGTTGCAACACCAAAATGAAGCATGATTACAAAAGCCAAGAGCATTTCTAAAAATAAAGGAAATACCAGTAAATGCCTACATATGAAATGCAGCATTTTATCTAACACTACCAATTGAACTAAACACTGCGCTGCTCGCTCTGCCATTCCCAGAATAAGCACGGTGCATCTCCAATTGATTTACCCTTATTACTCGTTTTGTACTGGGGTTTGCAAATTCCTCTCCCAGCGCAGAACATAATTTTTCTCTGTTGCTGACGGACGGCAGCAGGCTGACTCTGATAAATCCCACTTGGTCAGAATCGAGTATCTACATAATCATTCCTCCTAACCAACCGGCTGAAACACTGCCAGCGCTGCATTAGCGGGAGGCAATTTCAGTAGTTGCATTTATCCTTTCTTTAGCCTCTTCCACAGATCCCAGAGCTTTCCCGTTATTCCAGACGCTGGAGATGCTTTCCTCAACTTAGGTGCAAAGCAATCCTCTCCAGGAGGAGAGGAGATTTGAATACCATCACCTCTGGGTCAAAAGCCACCTTTAGGAAGGCTCAACCCAGAACCACCGTCCGCTCCCGAGGGGAAGTGAGCATCCCGCTGCCCTTTTCCCACTTCAACCGATGGCACTTGGCTTGAGCTGGAACCCAACAGACCCCATGGTCGGGGTAAGATTTATGAGCAGTTTAGCAACGTGTTTATTTTTGTGCAGTCGGTTACTACAGTTACTACACACCAACAAGTGTCCTTAAGGTGACAGTAGGCTCTCTTCTGGGGCTGGCATTTCCTGCCCAACAAGTCTACCCAGGGGCTCTTATTAATTAAACCCTGGGCATGGTCAATATTTGCTGACGGGACCCCTGACTGGGGGTCCGTGCTGTCTTTTCCTGGGCACAGAGAACCTCATCTTCCCCCCTCCTTTTTTTCTTTTTGATTGAACTTGCAACAGGTGGGTACCAGAGATAAACAGGGGAGGAGGAGGAAGACGACAAGTTAAATGCCGAAGCTGACCTGCCCGGCATGCTAATGAGGCTCCTCAGCACGCTGCCGTGTTTGCCGGCAGCAAACCGTTTCCCCATCTCTCCCTACAGCAGCGGAGAGGTGGCACAGAAGAGCACTGCAGGGAACGCAAACCCGTTAGTGTTGCCTCTTAGTTAAAGGCAACATGTAGAAAGCTCCTCGCTGCAGGAGGGAGGCGGCACACCTGGCCCGCTGTACCACTCGGTATCCTTGGGAAGGGATACGGGGACTGGAGCCTCCCCATGCCCTTCCCGGAGGAGCCCACCCAGCTCCCTGCCCCACGGATTGGTTTTGCCTCGAGATCTTGGTGCCCCCCAGGCCTCCGTGGGAAACTACATTTTTTTTCTCAGGGACTTCTTTTAACACCGGGGGCCTCTTGCCTGGACCTTGCCAATTAGAGACGGAGTTGCAGAGACTGCAGAATTGCTCTCATTTTGTATTTCATTTTTTCAGTTAGATCAGTTCAGGGATCAGAAAATGAATGAGCTTAGCTCAAGTCCCACAAGCCTGCTTTTCCGCCAGGCAGCTAAACACACTGCTCTGCTTGCTAGACAAACATTTAATCACTTTCTGCACTCAGCATCCTCCGCCATGCTGGGAGATGGGCTCTTGCCACGTTCCTCAAACAGGCAAAGCAGCCACACGCGTACATTTATTTCCCATGCAAGTTTTGGCCCATGCACAAGGACAGACACAAAGAGAGGAAATTGCCATTTGTAAAAGAGAAACTGTGTAAATAGGACCAGGTTAAACAGGATCTCTGACTTCCAGAGCATCTTCAATGCAAGTATAAAACAGGAACCTACCTGATAACGTACCTATCAGACAAATTATGCCAGGAAACATAGGGGAAGGGAGATTCATTTCCACGCATTACCACTGCCAAACACCATAGTTTTGAGAGGAGGGCGACAGGAACAATTTCAGTTCTGTAAAGTTTGCCTTTTCATGAGGACAGCAGAAAACTCATACTACTCAGTTTATGCAAAATGAGACTACGATGTAGGTGACACCTCATCTACAAGTACCAGGCTGGGAAGAAGTTCCTGATAATAGTCTTTAACCTAGCAGAAGGACATGCAATGAGATATACCAAGTAGAAAAAAAAGAGATGCTGGGCAAATTAAGGCAGCAAAGGTAACTTACTATTGAAGCAACTTGCTTAGGGACCCTTGTGAATTCATCGTTGCTTGAAGTCAAACCTGGGCATCTTTCCAAGAACTGCGTTACAGCTGAAGAATAAATTACAGGTGTGACAGAGCTGATGTTCTGGAAGCGCAGAGATATGATAAAGGCCGTGGAAACAGTCACATCAAGCAGAAGTCATTATGAATAAATTGGTATTCCTTACCTGATGGGAGCTGCTGAAGTGTGTGGGAGAGGAAAGGGGAGAAAGGGATAATTAGGGCAAGCTCCCACAATTGCCTGCATAGATGGCTTGTCCTCTTGAGACACCACCTCCCAAAGAAAGCAGTGCCGTTTGGCTCAGGAGGCTGGATGGGACCCTTGAGCTAAATACCAGCGCTGCTGGACTCGGAGGAACCGTCTCACTCTAGAACAAAATGCCGAACACGTGCTCCCACCGTCGTCCTCCTAACCTGAGCGAACATGGACTTGCTTTGTGGGACCCCCTGCGATGCTACTGCCCCCAGCAGAGCCGGGGAGGTCAAGCTGACATCCAACGCGTGGCAATCACGGTACATCAGAAGGCGGCTGTGGGTTTAAAACCCATCCCTGGAGAGACACGAGTGTGGGACAGAGACAGCAGAAGACCTAGAGGAGACCCCAAAGAGCCGTAGAAGATCTGCAAGTATGGCCACCCTGGGGGTCTGAACGGGGTCTCGGTGCAGAGGTCATCAGGCAGGTTCTGAGATGTTTTAGGGCTATTAAAGTCTGAGTGGTGGGATAAGCCACACAAAACATGGCTGTGGGCCTTTCTGGCCTTCAAAACCTACAAGAATTCATCCCACTTGCTCATTTATCACTAGACGCGTGGGTCCTTCATGCCTTCCAGCACAGCTTGTGCCTCCCCCTCAAATTATACTCATCTAGGCTTCTCTTCAGAGAAAAACCCCAAATAAATCATTTGTGATTCGTAATTTATTCAAGCAGTTTCCAATCCTTTGGACTAGGTATTGCTTGGGTTGCCATCTGACAAGATTAATCGCTTTTCGGAGCCACTGGGAACACCTTCCCCGTCTTTTCCTCCTCAGAGCTTTACTGGCTCTGGCAAAGTACAGGCTGGAGGTGCCACCTGGCACTCCTGCATTGAGCGCAGGCTGTCGAGAAACAGTTTGTGTAGAAAGACAACCAAACTCAAAGTGTCACAGCAATAAAGAACACGGCACATCTGTCACTCAGCTCTGCTAATGATTAATTCCCTTTGCCGCCTCATTTCCAGGACTTTGTCAAGAGCTAATTTCTAGCCCTACCACACAGCCTGGGCTGAAGCATCCACCTGTCCATCACCTCCTGCAAAAATAAATCCTGTCGGCTCAGGGCTCCGAGCTGCCCCCTGCGCCCACGGCATAGACTACACCCAGTGCCTCCTTTCCATCCGCCGAGGACTGGCACCGCTTCCCTCCAGCCCCTCGCCGTTCCTGCCATCGCTCTTCTACAGCCTCAGCTTCGCCACTGGACAAGAGGTGGATTTTTTAACAGTAGAGTTCAGTATCTTCGAATGGCTGGAGCAATCCTGACTTACACCAAGCTTCCCACAAAAAAGACCTTTTTTCTTACAACGGGGGTAAGGAGGGAGCGAAGAAGAAATGCGAAGACACATCCATGCCCCTTCCTCCTGTAGGGTCTACGGATTCTTCCCAAGCTTCTGCTGTAGGCAATATTTAAGACAGCAGCATGCATGCACTGCCCAGCTTCCAGCCACAAACACATGGCTTCCAATGGCTTCTGCAAGCATTCATCAAACACTTCAGGACACGTTTTTCACATACTAATTTACTTAAATGACATGTTACTTTGTCTTCACAACCGAGACACCTAAACAGCTGAAGAGAAATCACAAACTGAATCTCATAGGAATAATTAGTATACGAAAAATAAACCAAGCCGAGCTAGAGCCACCCGGGCAAGTGGCCCTTGGGGTCTGCCTGCAAAACAACTCATTTAGAATCAAAATAGTCACATGCTGAAGAAATTCGGACAGCATTCTCCAAAGCTCCAGCTATTCTAGGAAAACAACCTGCTACAAAAGGCTGTCATGAAAAATTAATCTTGTGATGTGCAGCCAGACCCAGCATGGAAAACAGTCCAAACTGTTCATCCATTCCTCAGGAATGGTCTTAGAGGTGGGACCATGGCAGAGGTCCCAAGCCCCACCTTCCCCCACAGACCGTGACGGTGCTTCCACTACTCCCAACATAGGTTCAAGGTACTTTTTGTTGATTTCTAGACTCCCACACTGTGGGAGTAGTTGTCTGTAGCTGGAGCACAGCCCAGCAATCTTGTTGATGTGTATAATATCAAGACATTCTTCTTGTGCTCTCCAACTTTCCTCTGTGCTTTGATTATCCCTGGTTAGGATTTTCCAGAAAAACCTGCTATAAATACCATCATTGCCAAGGAGCAAGCCAACACCAAGGGCAATATCCTTCTAGCATCAGAGAACTTTGGCCTTCAGAAAGCAAGTCCACACTGATATCTCTCTCCAGAAGCTTCTTGGATCCAACCAAGGACCCATCCCTCCAGTCTGCTACTCAAACACATGACCTCAGCCTCTGCAATGTTCCTCCAACAGGGACACACTCACAACCACACGCAGCTCCTCAAGTCAGCCCCCTTCCCACCAGCATCGACTTTTCATAGGGCTTGTTTTATACAAGTCAAAAATAACCCTTTGCTACTAGACAACATCTACCACAAGTAAGGTGCAACACCTTATTTGAGTGCACTGCCTAAAATGACATTCTGGGGCCTTTGGTAGCCACGTGTCACAAGGATTAGGAAATGCTTTCTTCCTTAGGTACGTAATTGCTCCTCTACAGCTGTGCAATATTAACAAAGGGTTTTATCTTCTAAACACCCACAGGTTGGCAATCCAAGCCCTAACTGGGCATTATTCTAGGACTTACTTGTCCATAGGAAGGACACATCCTAACACTTCCCATCTGCAGACATCAACACTTTCACACTGACATTACTACCCTCTACCCTGAGCTCACAGGTGAGTTAACATTGACTTAGTTTTGGCAGAAATTAGCAGAAATTATAGTTTTGCTCCTCCTCCTCCTCCATGAGCACATTAATGAGTCTCAGCAGTGCTGTGAGTCCCCCGCAAAGTGACCAGCAGTTGTCTGAAGCCTTTAGTAGGTTCTGAATTTTTAAACAAAGATGTATTCTCCTGAGTGTTTACAGGGCATTAAGTAAATGTAAAAACATTGAAAACCATCTCAATTACTCAGCTTTCATTTATACAGCACTGTGACCTCTCCGTCCCAGGAGGCTGTAGAAACAAGACTGAGTTACTAAATGAAAAAATGCACCTTTACAAGAAAAACAGAGATGACTCCACTGCCTTTTGGCAACCTTCAAATGCAAGAACAGCAACAAAAATGATATAAAAACTCTTCACTTCGTTTTACAGATTACTTTGCCTTTTCATACCAGAGCAAAAGCAAAACATTGCAGGACAGAAAACTGGACCACATCCAGGCTTGAAGGCACTGCCCTCTTGTTAACACATATTACTAGTGAAACCCTTGAGATTAACCAGTTTGATCCAGGAAATGACCATCTCCAGTGAACAAAGTAAAAAGCAAAGAGTTTCCTGAATGCAACATAATTCCCTCCTCAAAGTCCTCAAAACAGGTTCGCCGACCAAGGAGGAAGCAATTCAGAGGTGCTAGATGCTCTCTCAAGTCAATAAAGCATTGCTGAAATCCTGCTGCTTCTCACAGCGTGCTGACGCTTTCCTTCATTAGCAAGGCACATCTTTCTTTGTCAAGTTTCTGCTTGGCCCCAGACACTAATGAGAGGCTGACAGGGAATCATTTAAAACTGCATTTGCTCTAACATTATAAAGTTATTTGCTGTCCACCTGGTCCAACTCTTACTGCAGACTATGTAAAAGTACCTAACAAGGCTTGGATTAGGCTCGCTACTATTTATTTGATGCCTATAGCAGGGGCATCCTCGTGTGTGGGACTTGCAGTTTAAGGCATTAATAGAAAAATATCTTGGGAAATCCAGCAGAAGTTCGGGAATCATGAGTAATTTTTATTTATATATATATGTATATAAAAATTAAGTTTTCTCCTCTTACTGTAAGAGATTTTCTCTGCACCTTGAGAGACAGGCTGGCAGTAGCGGACTGAGTGTATTTCACATTATGGAGGCACTAGGCAGCGCACATTTGAGAGCGGTGAAGATGCAAGTCAGTTCATAGTTATTTATTATGGGTCTTTTTTCTTGACACTGCATTCTGAACTGCAAATCTGGAGCCCTGGGCAGATCCCAGTACTCACTGCTAACAATGCACAAAAGTAAAACCAGGACGAAGAGAAGTTATCCATCCATGCCTAGGGCTAAAGGCATTGTTCCTAACAAATTGCTTGACTAGTTTATCTTCCTTGTGTGCATAGCACAATTCTCTTAAATTATTTTTGTGCTGCTAAGTCCTACTGTGGTTCTGGGTCACACATTGAAAGTCAAACTGAGAGGCTGCTTGTGCACAGACACGGGGTATTGTTTGCTTCCCGAGTAGGGCATAGCGCTGAACCCAGGGCCTCCCGTGATTAATTGCAGAAACTGGAATCTTTATACAAATACTTTTAAAGGAGAATTTGATTAAGCTTAAAAGTTATCTTCTCAGAATATTTGTACCAGTGAGACTTGATAGTGCAAGGAGGAGAGAATCAGCCATGCAGCAAAAAGGAATTAGCTTAAATAGAACATCCAATTAACTGCTTTTGGTTTTGTTTTTTTAATAGTTGTTTTGAATTTATTTCTTTAAGGGAGAACATTAACAGCACAAGATACTGATCAGAGGTGCAAAGCTACTTTTGGCATCAGAAAAGCTGTCCCTAAAGTTGTATTGGAAAGGCCAAAAATGATAGGAAATGCATAAGAATAACAGCGGGTCCAGAAGAGGGCCACGAAAATGATCAGGGGGATGGATCACCTCTCCTGTGAAGAAAGGCTGAGAGAGTTGGGGTTGTTCAGCCTGGAGAAGAGAAGGCTTCGGGGAGACCTTCTTGCAGCCTGTCAGTGCTTAAAGGGGGCTTATAAAAAAGGTGGGGACAAACTTTTTAGCAGGGCCTGTTGCGACAGGACAAGGGGGAATGGCTTTAAACTAAAGGGGGGTAGATTCAGACTAGATATAAGGAAGAAATTTTTGACGCTGAGGGTGGTGAGACACTGGCCCAGGTTGCCCAGAGAGGTGGTGGATGCCCCATCCCTGGAAACATTCAAGGCCAGGCTGGACGGGGCTCTGAGCAACCTGATCTGGTTGCAGATGTCCCTGCCCACGGCAGGGGGGTTGGACTAGATGACCTTTAGAGGTCCCTTCCAACCCAAACTATTCTATGATTCTATGATTTTTTGGCTCTAGTGAATGATGACAGTTCTTCCCCAAGCTGTCTCTTCAAGAGAGGTGGGACACAGGGCCCAAAAGAATGGAAATTGGGTCCAGTGAGGTTTCCCGCCCAATACAAGTACATTTCTAGAGTACTGAAAAGGTACCAAGCCACAGGGGAGCTAGTTCTGTTATCAGAGGCATATTTCAACAAGCAACTAAATTTGGGACCTTCAGGACGACATACGTGTTTAGAAGCTCCAGAAGTTTCCAACTCTGTCCCAGATTTCCCACTATATCTCATGGCAGGAAGCAGATTTAATCTTCCTTCACAAGGAAAGAGGACAGGACAGGAGTAGGGACCCTTCCTACAGGAAAGCAGGGCAAGCAATTCAGTTATCAATGATGGAGACAAGCCTACAGCACATGCCATACTGCAGTTTGGGGAAACTCAACATCTACTACTGAAATTAAAATAAACAGAATCCTTCAAGCCAATCTTTCCGATAGGGAACCCAATTCATCTTACATGAGGAAAAAGAAAACATAAGCCAACACAAAATCCCCAAAACAACAAAGCAGAAATCTCTGGGAATCTGCTGGTGCTCCCATGAATGCCCTTCTCAAGCCTCCCTGAACCAGCAGTGAGGTCCTGGGTCTGGCACTGGGAGAACGAGCAGTTACTGCATCCCAGCAGCAAGTAGCCTGGCTGCTGTGGGCTGCAGTCCAAGGCTTCTTCAAATCAGCTTTTATACCCAGAAGAGCACTTGCAAAATCCAGACCAGAGTGCCACAACACAACTTCTACTTGGCCAACTTTTACTTACTCCTTGTAAAGTTCTTAGACATGACTAAGACATATCTCTTAGTCTCCCCCTATCCCAAAGCCATTTATCCCACCCCGCAGGCAGAACGCAGAGCATAGCCATGGTCCTGACAGCTCCAGGGAGCCCTCCATTCCCAGCTCTCATCCACACAGCTGTCAGCCAGCAGCTTCATCCTGGTGCAAGCTCAGACTCGAAATCCACAGCCAGCATACTCTTACACGCTCACAGCACCTCTCCTCATCTCTCATACCAGAGAGCTGCTTGGCCTCTGCAACGCGCTGGCCAGCTGCAGGCAGCCAGGCGCCCAGAACAGGGGAAGGCTACAGATACAATCAGAGGTAGGTATGTCTCCTGGAGCACCCTTCCACCAGAAGCTGTGGCCCTGCCAACAGTACAAATCCCTGTGATTCAAGACCGCTACTCTCCTGGAGGAAGAAAACCAGCTGGCAGTAAGGGTGGACCAACTGGCAAACCAGAGCTTGCCCAATACCCTTCTGAACCAAGAAGCAGGGAGCTGGAAAGAATGTTCTGCCGTATGAAGTTCAGCTCAGTAACCATGGCACCTCCTATGCCTACTTTCAGAGCTTAGGATTAATGGAGAGATTTGTCCCCGAAGCTGGAAGAATCACCTCACTAAGACTATGGACAGACTAAAATCCAGCCTAGTTTTTCTCTCATCGACACTGCCTTTATCTTAACCTGTGACCCCCGGGGTGCCATTTACAGAGAACAGGCACAACCCCCAGCCCTTCTTCCACCTACCCGAGCAAGCCAAGCTCACTGCGTGCCTTCCTTTCGTTTCCATCTGCTCAGGCAGACCTGTCTTCCAGAGGATGAACCAGGATTGTACACAATACCTCAGAGGAGCCTTTTAAAGCACTGGTATGATGGTATCAACGTTTCCTCACCTAGCTGGAAGTACAATGCCCAGCGCCACAGTGAGGGGTCTGAGTCCTTGTCCCCTCCTGGGGTTAAGCCCAGGCAGCCATGGCACTAGCGTGGTTAACGCCCAGCTTCCACATCTGAGACGGAGCCCTAGGCTCTGCCTAGAATCTATAATACGGAGAGAAATAAGCACTTTCAGGATGTAATACATTAGATCAGTTTTCAACATCTAATTTAGGATTAATTACACCCTAGAAAAGCTTATTTCTCTCTAAGGGATTCTGGACAGCAAACTCAGGCAGCGATATCTGTATCTGCTGATGAATCCTGCACCTTGTGATTGACTAGTCAGGCACAAGTTTTTCTCTGGCAAACCCATTGCGCTCATTCTTCTATTTTATTAATTCATCTAATTCTCCTTTCCATCATGACTTATTCTAAACTCTGAATACACAAGGCAGTATCAAGAAGTCTGCAGCTGCCTAGGTCTCCTATTCATCTTTTTCTTTTAGAAATCGGTTCAGTTTTGTCAGTCACATAGTATCATCTTCCATTTTAAAAGCTTATTCAGGTCTTGCTAAGCTATACAGTTTCATACGCTAGGTGTCCCATTATACCTGCTCCCCCAAAGTGTGCAGATGGGGAAAAGCTCCTCCCAGTTCACATGTGCACGTTTTGTTTCTATCATCCCACACACCTTCTCCTGTTCCAAACTACCTTAGTGAAAACTGAGCGTCCACCCAGAATCAGAACAAACATCTCAACCTCTCCCTCACCATTGTTCTCTGGCTGGAAACAAAGAGAAGTCAGCATGACATCTGTCAGTTCTCCTCTTACTCCCATTTCCTGATCTCCCCAGTGTAAACTCCTTGGCTGATCAATGTTTTTCCCCACCTTACAAGTGCCTGCCCTTTGCTGCCCTTGTTAGGCTAGGCCCGCAGCCTTCTTCCTTGCAAACTTCTCCCCTTTCAGTAGGGGAAACTTCCAGGTGATTTCTCCATCTTTTATAAAAGTTCAGACCTCCTGTATGCTACTGTCCTCAGGGTTTCCCTTCTTGATGACTTCAGAAACTAGTTCCCTTAGTGTTTTACAGTAATTCTCTCCCTAGCCCTTCTGCAGCAAAAGCAAACCATTCCTTTACCACTGATCAGCACGCCCTTTGCTGAGTGTTGGGGGGTGTTTTTTGTTTTGTTTTTGTTGGGGGGAGGGGGTGTTGTGTTTGTTTTTACACACACGCACATTTTGTTTACTGTTTACTAAAAGCAAGACCAGAAGTTACATTTGCTCTTATTAGTTCAAAGATGATTTGGGTGGATAAGCCAGAGCATGGTTTAGAGCGGAATGAGATAATAGGTTTGATACCCAGTTCTCTCTCAAACATCACACTATCTTTCAGACTGGAAGTTGGTTTAGGAAATAAAATCCACACTTATACTGTTACTTCATAAAGCTGGTACTTGGGGATTAGATTAAGATCTCGGCACAAACAGCATCAACACTGAACTCTTCCCTTTCAGCCTGAACTCCAGCTCATATCGCATCCTGCAAGGCAGCTCCTATCCTAGGGGAACTGTTACTTCATAAAGCGCTTGTTCTTGGGGATTAGATTAAGATCTCGGCACAAACAGCATCAACACTGAACTCTTCCCTTTCAGCCTGAACTCCAGCTCATATCGCATCCTGCAAGGCAGCTCCTATCCTAGGGGAGAAGTGCTCGCTGCTGCTGTGCTGTTCGTACTCCACAGCTTGCAGAGATGGGAAAGGCCTGAAAGACACATGCACGTGTTCTGGAAACTAAGGTTTCCCCATTACACATATTCCCATCCTTAGTTAAGGTCCAAAGCTTAATTAAGGCCAGACCTTGAAGTCCACAGTAGTTGCTGGAGTGCTGATGTCTTAAGACTTCAACACTGGAAGTTATCAGATACCAGTTTGTTTATGTAGGAAACAGGCTATCAGGAATACTAAATACCAGCATTAATTCAACACTGCATTCCCATTTACAAATACATACCATTACTAGGTAGAAATGTAGCACTTGTGTTTTTAAGAACAGTAGCATTACCACTGCTTTACCTTTGCTTCTGGACTCCTCAGGAGATTCCTCAGGTACGTGTTTGGGCAGAGGAAGTCCCTGTTTCCTCACCTGCTTATGCTCCCTGATTGAAAGGAGGGGAAGTTCCTTCTTTTTTATTTGTTTCTCTCTGCTTTCCTTTGGGGTTGGGGGGCACATGGGCAGGAAGGGCTGCTTTGTATTGAAGGTTAAGGGCTGAAAGATCTTCGAGTCAAACGTCTCCACTAAAAAAGCGGATCACTACCTTACAATACTGATTCTCCACCACCAGGAAAATTACAAGGATGCCTTCCAGTAAGGAAACACCCTCAACTCTTAAAAATGCTGTCTGTGCTTCCAAACCCCAAGCCCGTGTCCCTCCCCACCCCCCTTGCTTTACGATATAGAAAGGCATGACTAATTCCTGCCCTCCATACACTACAGCATTGGAAACCACCAGAGTATCTTGCTGTATTAGTTCTGCTGCATTTAACACGTGCGCAAAGCAGAAAACTTCTTGTCATTTGTCCTGTGCTAACACCCAGACTCACAAAGTGCTGCCGGTACCCTACCTGTTGAATGTAACAAGACAACTCAAAGCAGTTTTCCCCTAACTGCCCTGTAACGTCTTATCTGTGCTTCTGCATTTAGTGCTTAGTTGCAGCCAGCACGTGAAGACAGAAAATATTGCCTTCCTGAAAATCCCAAGGTTCAACCCCAGTGCAAAATTTCCTGCCATTTTGAGCACCTGTGATAGCAACATCTACACACTGCTAAGCTTCAAGGGTAAGAGTCGCCTTTTCCCATGTATTTTAAATGCATTTCTTTCATTGCAGGACAAAGATGACGACCTTGTTAAGTTGTACAGCCAAGTGCTAGCCCTTTGCATGCAGATGACAGCAGTTTATTCTTCGGGTCCTCATTACAATAGCCATGACACTGTCAGCTAGTCTCCATCCATAACCTACGAGCTAGACTCCGGCTCCACCCGCTCAAGACCAGCCAGCATCCCAGTCCCACCGCTTCCCAAACACGAGAGCGATCTCGCGACAGCGCTGCCCGTTGGCTGAAGGCGATGCCCGTGCCAGCAGGACTGCGGAGAGCGCGGCTGCGCGGCCAGGGGAAGGAGTATGCCGCACCATCAGAAAAGGAGCGGTGGTCTCTCCAGGGCCACTGGCATGGATTGCACCAGGCAGCTCCAGCTGGTAGCACCGTACTAAAGGCTGCTGGAGTTTTCCCAAGAGACTGGGACTCTGCCCACCGACTCCAGCAGCAGTCAACCTGCCCTCCAATGACACCTACATGTGGACGATGCAATACAGGAAGGGGCAAGCCCCGGTCGGTTCTCCTGACCAAAATCTGAAAGGTAGTGGATCGATTACATTTCAGAACCACATTCTACATCAATAACATTTTACTACATATTTTATTACATCAATGGCTTGAAAAAGTTTTATTTGATGTCAGCAAACATTGGAAATCATAGAAAAATGAATTATGTAGAATTTCACAAAGGAATTTACCCCACTATAATTCCTCATACAGTAAAATAATTCAAAACCAAATGTTACTTTTCAGTGGCTAAGCAATTTTATAATGCTATGAACATTCATCACAGTAAGTGTGCTGAATAATAGAAAACAGGCAAAAAAGACATTTAAAATATTACTTACAACAGCATTATTACAACATACTTTCTTTAAAATCCCAACGAGTATTTTATCACTTCAAAAGCTATACAGCATTTCCATTATATTTGCAAACTTAACCTTATACATCTTTTAAAATCTTGAAAAAACTTCTTTTAAGCAATCTATAAGCAGTTAACAAAATTGATAAAATCTACATAATGGAATACTATACACTCCAGTATAAATTTTATTTTAAGAGAATATGAATGTAAACACTCATTATTATACAACATGCATAGACTATACTGACCTTCCATCTTCTGAACTGTAACTTTCACTGCAATTGTGCTTTACTATCAACAGGAAAAGCTGCATTAATCCAGGGAGTGGCAGAAAGTATTTGCTTTAGGGGCATTGCACAAGATCACTAGACTTTGACTTGCTGAAGACAAGCTGGAGCTAATAAAAATAATTTTTCTGGTTTGTTTTTTTTTATTTTTTTTTTTTGTTAAGAGTAAATAATAGGCCACTCATCGCTGAATGGGCTATGCATAATTTTATGCAGATTTGAAAAAACGCATTATCAGAAAAATCTCCTAGGATATTTTTGCGCTTCATTGACTTGGAGATTTATGTTCACAAATCCAGTGATCAAGTTAGTGTAATGCACTGTTTGGCTCATATTTGGTGTGCAAGAATACCAACAGCATATTAGCGATTTAGAGAATAAAAACTGAAATTTAAAGTGACAATGAGCATATTTTAATACATAATGTTTCAGATGCATTTGTACAGGAAAGAAAAATGTTTGTCAGGACATTGCTTTAAGAGAGTAAGAGTTTCACTCTTATATTAACTATTAAAAAAGTGTTCTAGTGGATATTTATGGGGTCTTCCTGGTTGCAAACTTGTAAAAATATATTAAGAATTCATTATCCCCATTGGTATTAAATATATCAAGACACAACCATTGTGGTTGCACTACCAGTTATGGCTACTATGGTCTTAAGCATCTGATTGTACATTGTTGCTATATTGTTAAGCACAACTGAGGCATGTATTTTTTTTCCCTTGGTTATAAGATTATATTACAAAAATTGATCACTGTTTCAAACCAGTTAAACACGAATATTCAAGTAACAAGGTTGTTTTAATGGATAAGCGAAAAAAGAAGTTACCTAGCACTTTACACAACTACATAAAAATTAAATAGAACAAATGAAATTTGTTTATGCATATGCAATACACTTTTATATCTTTAAGATTTCTAAAACTAAAACTTAAACTATCATTTTCTTTAACGATACCATATTTTGCACAATAACTTATACTTAGGAGAAATAATTTCCCATTTTCCACAAAATATATATAATTATGACATTCACATTGATAGTTTAAGAAACAAAATTTAAGTGACTATTCTATCTTATGCAGTTATCTTTGTGGACCCTTCTAATCAGAATGCAACCAGTTGATGTATCTAATGCTTGACCCATTTAAAAAAGAAAGAGAGGGTCTTCACCTAAACAAGACCAAACCATTTAAACTTTCAAAAGCTAAAATGATTTTATCGCATTTAAAAACATAGTTAAAGAGAATGTAAAAAACTAAACGTTTAAAATACAGTGCTATTATATTGTATGTATCAACTACAATAAGATAGCAGTCAACTGAAAAGTAATTAAACAACTTTTTTCTTCCTAATATCATGAATTATACATGTTTCCCCCTACCCCTTGGGGATGAAGCCAAAACACAACTTTTCTGATCATAAGGATGGACAGATTTGAGGGCAAAAACCGATGAGAAGTCTTCACAGGTAACTTAACTCGCCAGCAAAAGCCTCTCCTGAGGAGTTTCACCAGCTGGGATGCAAGCTCATACAACCCTCACACTGGCGAGGACCTGCCTCCATGCACTGGTACCAGCAGGAGGTTTAATACTAGAGTATTTCTAACGAGCGGCATTGCTTTACACCAGAACTGTCAGCTGAATTCACAGTGCTATTTGCCTGTCTTTAATCCTAATTCACACTGGCTAACAACTAGTGTCTTTTCCCACAAGAGACTCCCAACTCCAACTGGCACAGGACTGAAGGAACGTCTGCAGGGCCACCATCAGAGCTGCCAGTTCATATCAACAGCTGTAGAGACACTGCCACAAACTTGGGATTACACGCTTCCAATATAGAGGATAGGGAATAGCTCCTTTCCATCCTCCCATCACCTCAGCAGATCTCTCTGGAGGTACCAGAATGAAACTGCTCAGAACCAGCTGCAAAGTAGCCAAAACAGGCCCTTTTCGGGCTCCACACTCTAGCTTGCCCTAAGAAATGCCTATTTGCTCCTTCGCCTGTGTGATGTTGCTCGATTTCTGATGTTGAATTACTTTCCTCACACACGGCCCAAGGAGAAGACCACCTCAGCAATACATGAGCCTACCTCCCTGCCTTTCCTTGGGTTGTGTTTACACTGCATGAGGTGCAGTCACAGCTGGCTCTGTTAGCCAGCTGACATTAGCCTACCTCGTTTAGGTACAGAGAACAGAGCCATCACAGCACACAACACGGCACAGCCCAGCAGCTCAAACATCAGCACCAAGTTTGGGGCTAGACTCCGAGCTGCAGCACCTCAGCTGCAGGCCAGGACATGGACTAGCTCATTTCAGGTTGTGTTAAGGGAGGCTGGTGCCGTACATTGCTGTGTGCCATCTTGGCTTGAACCCTCTGTAGAGAAAGAGAGGCAACGAAGGTCCTTTTCTCCACTTGCAAAGACAGCTGGTGGTTTCTTCCAACATCATTAAATTAACCATTTTTAAATGCTTTGTGACTAGTGTTATTTTGCAGCTTTCCAGTGGACAAGAAGTAATACTGCTGCTTCTAGCTTCTCTGAAGACTGTCTGCTTGGCAGTCAGCAACTACCTTGTTCAAGGTGCAAAGTCCTCATACAGGACTTTCAAGAACAGCTCCAGTTCAAGCCAGCTGGATAGGCCAAAGCACAGGTCATCCGAACAGAGGGCTGGGGATTTGAAAGCTGCATGCACCAAGTATTTGGAAAAGCACCTCTTAGATTTTAAATTGCATATTTTGGTTCAGAACATGAAAGCGATGTGTGCTTCAGAAGGGTTAAAATGGCCAATGAAATTAACCCAGTTCTTCTCCATTAAACTTCTGAGAGACTAAAAACTACCTGAAGGTTCAACTTTGTGCTCCAACCCTCTTCCAGACTTCCAGTGGGAGAAGTAGTTTGATGTCTTTGGCAAACAGCGCTCTGAAGAGAAATGAGACACTGGGACAGAAAGTGACCTATGGTAGCCAAATGTAAAAAGGCACATATTCCAAAAGGAGAGGCACCAGAGAAAGTTGTTTTGACTTAATCCCGCAGAGGATCAGGAAAAAGAAAGTTGTGTAGCACGCATTTAACAAGTTACAATGCAAATGCTGAATGCCAGGGGTTAAATAGCGTATCAAACAGTTTCAGGTTACGTATTCCCTTTTGCACTAAATAAAAGCCATTAAAATATACAGGAATAAAATGCTCAATTAGGGAGCTTTCTATGAAGCAAGAACACACAAATACAGTGGAAAGAATTGCACAAACCAGAAGTGTAATGGGTTACGTTTACAACCTTGGACTGACCAAACCTTAGAAATAACATTTCCTATCACTTTGCATTATTCAAGATTGCTTGTTAACATGCCCTGTCATTTCAGAACAAACCTGACACCACTGGCACGTGCACAGGCCTCTCCTTTATAGAAAGCTCGCTAATAATAGTGTCATCGTAAGAATACACAGGAAGCGGAGACCACAAGGCCATGCAGCAATATGTACTTATACCCTACGGACCAAGTATTATAAGAACTCCTAATGTGTAGAGTTACTGTGGGGCTGCTAAGGAGCTCCTTGTTTTGCAGGTTGGTCAAAATTTACAGACAGGTGTTACTGGTTCTAGAAATCCCCATGCTTAAGCAGGACATTGATGAAATGGAGAGCTGAGCTACCTGGGTGCTTTTGAAAGAAAGTGGAGGCAGTATGGAGGAATGAGGGGAGATTAAGGCAGATGTAGCACAGGACTGGAAGCGTTTGCCTTTTTTTGGTAATAGCTGCTTGTCCACAGATATGATGCAGATGGCTGTCTGAGGTTTGCTAATACCTGATATCCTGGATAACACAGTAGTCAACACAAATTGTTCTAGGCTACAGCACCTTCTCACGAAGCAGATGCATATCTGACATCAAGAACAGAAGTAGCCTGGAGGGAAGGGGGAGGGGGGAGAAAAAGGAGATGTTTAGTTTAAAAATGAATACACATAGGCTTTCTTGCATCTCCAAACTTCACCCCAGATCCACGGTACTGAAAGCGACAAAACAGACAGCCCTGGCACATGGGAGGAATCACAGCAGCTTCCCATATTCTGAGCCACACTGGGATTTGTTGGGAGTGTAAACATACAAGAATTAAGCCTGGAGTTGAGGCTGCTTTATAATCAGCAGTCTCACCTCCCTTCTTAAAAAAAGAAAACAAAACAAAAAAAGGAACCACGGCCACTTGCTATAAAAACACACTGAAGGGGAAAGCCCAGAGCAGTCAGAGGGCTGACGAAGCTTTTACGAAGCTGGCAGCCAGGCAGACAAGGCATGCCAGGGAAGAAAGCACCCGAGGGACTTCAGTGTTAGGCCAGCAAAGTCTTCTCCTGGCTACTGCTGACTGAGTGCACCTGACTTGACCAGTCGCCTGTGCAAGTGCTCTCAAGAGCAGGCACCAGCCGCATGGTACTGCGCAGCTCAGGAGGGACCAGGAACCCCCCTCCCAGCCCATATAGATCACTTATGTGATAATCCCAATGACACTTCACTTTGCCCCCAGAACTGCTCAGACAGGCACCCAGTCAGCACTGTGGTTACGTTACCTCTGAAGGCAGCATCATCTCATTTATAGCCAGCCTGAGAGGCAGTGTCTGATGTGCTCAGAGTGCACGGTGGCCATTAGACGTCCATGGCGTGATACCCTTGTGTCCCTTCCTTGTGCATTTTTATAAAAAGCTGCAGGCTTGGTAGTTAAAATCCCCTCCATGCTGCCAGCACCCTCCTCCTCCCAGCTGTGACACATCAGTTCCTACTGTCCAGAATAGGCTTCATCAAGAACCACAAGCCACACTGTGCTAGTGTAAAGGCACACATGGTATGTCACAGCTGGCAGGTCACGGCCACCCTGCCTGGCTCCTGCCTGTGTCAGCCTGGTGCAGGCAGGCTCTGCCCTCATCCCTTACTATACTGCAGGGCACAGGGAACTGCCCGACTCTCACAATAGCTGCCTTTTCTCTAGGCTTTGCAACTATTCCCACCAGCCTATTGTTTTGTTCCCCTTTCCACCACTCAACACTTGCTCAGCTCCAGCCTGGGCACTCTCCATCACTAGTTTGGGGATCACGACTGCTGCTCCACCAGTCATTTCACCAGACCTTGCTGTCATGCCTCCACTCTTCCTCCTCCTCCTCTGCTAACTTGTCTGGGATCCTCACTGCTCCAGTGTCCATACACTTGGACACATCAGCACAATCCAGTTCCTGCTGCAACCATTCTCTTCCTATCTCAAGTGAGACTCCCCTTTTTTGACTGTAACTTTCAGGAGCAAGGGTTTATTTGAAGCCAGGAAGAATCTCAGAGGGCTCAGAGAAGAAAAGTTCTGCACTGCCAACAGATACAACTCTACTGGTCACAGGAAAAGGCAGTGACACAAGCCACCTGTCTTTCAAATGGGTGGCTACGTGCTAGTACCATTGCTTCTTTGCTCCACCTCTCAATTCTGGAAGAATGGGACAGTTTCACTCACACCCTTCTGAGAAGGCAAGTTTTTTGAGTTTGGTTTTGTTCATCTGTCATACCTTTGGACCTAGTCCCCATATATAAGCATCTTTGAATAACACATTATTGGGATTTGTGAAGCAATGAAGTTCTGCTCTCTGAATGTCTGAATGGCAACATACAAGTGAGTCAACCATAATCAGGGCAACAAAAATATACAGTACACTGAGAAGTCTTTAGTTCATGTGAGACCAAAATTCACCTTATGCTGTTGACTGTGCTTGCATTTAGAAGATACAGCTTTTGTGTCAAGCTGTCTTATAAAATTAGGCCAAAGGGAGTCCTAGACCAGAATTTTTAACATGCAAACCTCTAGCGGGGTTTTCTTTTGCAAGACTGTGTTAATATTACATTTTTGTAATTAACTTTCACATTTAAACACTCTACAGTCTCTTAGTTAACTTTAAACACACATTGTCTTTGGAGAAGTGTTAACTCCGTGAAGCTCCATCAAGGAGAGGCTGTTCCTAGAATTTCTGTCTTCACAGAAACTTTGCCTCTAGGTAATTCCAGAGTGAACAGTTTCACGCACTCGCCTTGTTTATAGCTTTCTTCCCTTCCCCTAAGTGAAACCACTCCATCGTCAAAAATAAAAGAGCGAGCTCTGCCTCAGAAGACTGTACGGTCCCACAAAGCCAAACCTAGAACAGCTTAGAGAACTGAGTGCAGGGAAAACATCCAAGTGAGATAAAGATGTATGGGGTTTCAGCAGCAAGAGGCACTAAAATGTCCATGTGCTGAGGAGATACAGATACTGTCAGAGGGCTGCAAATTAACTGTTCTCTTTCCACTTTCATGTATGTCTGGAATTCCCAATTCCCAAAATCAGTACTGGAATCTGCATATCCAGAGGAAGTAAAATATGTTCAGTTTGAAGATTGTCAAAAATGGCTTTTGCAAAAAGTATATATATACACATCTATCTGATCTGAGCTCAGATTGGGAATTTTATGCGATTTTTAAATTGGATTTACCTCGTCTTCCTCTTCGGACATTTTAGTGGAATTATCAGGGGATTTTACAGGCTTCTGGCTATTGGTTCCATTTGTCTCCTCTTTGCCATGCTCTGCCTCCCACTCCTGTAGAACTTCATCTATGTTGAAACGACGTCGATAATTTACAAAAAAGTTTTTCACTTGCACCACAGATTTGTTTCCAATCACATCAGAGATTGCCTGAAAGTCTCGGCCGTATTTCCTGATTGCTAAAAGCAACAAAAGGAAAAACAAAAGCAACGTGTTATTTCCACAAAGACCACAAATCAGGCTCAAGTCACAGTATAAGGATCCGAAGCTGAACTTCTGTCAAGGTTTCAGGCCTTTCTCAGATTAATCCAGGGGAAAAGAAAAAAGTCTAAACTGGGCAAGAGATGCAGTTAAGACTAGCCCTGGAGAAGAGAAGAAAATAGAAATGTTGTAAAGATGGGCAGAGCCAAATCTAGAAGACCTGTGTAAAAATGCCTGTACTACCTGAGAAGTTACACAGGCAAAGAGCATAGCAGTGACTCCGGTAGAGTTTCACTTTCTGAAAGCTTGGACAAGCAGAGATTATTTGCAAACATTCATATGGTGCAATTTATACTGCCCAGGGAAGGGAAGGGGGGATATTGTTTCCTTGTTCAATTCTGTTCTTTGGGCATTAGTACACAGCAATGCCAGAACCCTTCATTAGCCACTGAAGGGAAACACAGCTCTGAAATGCAGCAGTTTTGATTATCACCGACTGAAGTACAAATAGACTTGTAGTGCCATACCTTGCACAGCAAGAAGCTGCTCATCTGTGGTCCAACGTGCATTAAATTTCTGAACGACCTAGACATCAAAAAAAAATTAGGTAACTTCATTTACATAAGCAACAGCTTTCCCTTGTATCTGAGCTCATGAAAACCTCACAAAAACACAAC
Organism: Pygoscelis adeliae; assembly: GCF_000699105.1. Lineage (NCBI taxonomy): Eukaryota > Metazoa > Chordata > Aves > Sphenisciformes > Spheniscidae > Pygoscelis > Pygoscelis adeliae. Next base: position 3,208,284 of record NW_008824031.1, read on the forward strand.
AAGGAATTAGCTGTTGTCAAACTATATCATTCCTTTAGTAGCAACGTTTTCAACAAAGAACTGCGTATGGCATCCATTCAGTTAACTGTGATATACACTGCGTCTGTAAGTCATGGTAATACAAGAAGATAGGGAATGGTCTGAGCAGATAACCAAGAGCCACTCTCTTCCAAAGCACCTACTTGTTTTTATCACAGACACCCTCTGTAATCTTCGTCAAATTATTTCCAGCATGAGGTACCAGAGTTGGAAGGAAAACAGCAAAAGCACCAAGTGCCAAGAGAAAGATGGGCCATTAACATCCTCTCCTACATTTCTCAGTATTTAGAGCAAAGCAACTACCTCTCTCAGAAGGGCATATGGATACAACACTGACAAAACATGGTGTATCTGGGATACCTGTACTTCTGTTAGAATCCACTTTCACATGTTAAACACTGCTCTTACTTTCTTCTCATCTCCCATTTCCATTACACAACAACAGTGAATATGGTAATGGTCTTGATTCACACTGACAACTAATAGGACATTGTTCCTAGTTTACTGGCAACGCAAATAGCCCTATATAGTTTCTATATAAACATAGATTAGCATTTATCTCCACAATAAACAAGGGTCAGAAAATGATCCTACCTCTGGAAGTCTGTATTGTTCTATACCACCTTCAAGTTTTTCTTTGAGCGCACTGTTTGTCTGTTTGATATTCTGAATCTGAAAAGAAAGTTTCATCCCTTTAAACAAGGATATTAAAAAAAAAAAAATCTTTGGTCAAGCCTTCTTCCCGCTGCCCCGGCAGGAACCCCACAAGCTCAGCATTCTAGTTTTTCTCACAACCTCCCTTTTCCAAAAAGAAGGTTTGTTATACTGTAATAAAGGAATGCAGGAGCAGCTGGCACATCAGGAGATCCCATTTAATTTATTCTATCCTGTCTGCAAGTTATTTGGAGCAAGAACTGCCCCAACTTCCAGGTCTGTATAAAGCCCAGCATAACACAACACACCCTGTTCACAGCAAGTAATGAATCAAAGACTGGTAGAGAGCTCCGCTTCTCCCAGAGTGCCAAGAAAAAGGCTTCAGGCCAAAATACCAATTCTATTAAGTTTAATAAAGAGCTTGAGCCAGATCTCTTCTTTAAAAAGTGAAAATGTTCAGATCTAGGAAACAGACTCATGTAGTATAAACCTGTCTTTACTAACAGATATTTGAAAAACATTGGTTTAAAAGGGAGATCCATCAGCGAATCAAAAAAGGTACGTAGGAAAGTTTGTATGATGCCTGTCTAAAAGAATAAAACAAACATATCTGCCTGTTCCAAAAGTGCCATATGAAAAGGCAAAGAAAACTGACTGCTGCAGATGGAAATCAGATACTGCTGAAACCAATGTCATCTGAAGGAAGTTCATAGTTAAAACATAAGGAACTCTGAACTGCAAGAAACACTAAGTGCCAACAAATGTTCCTTCAAGTCAGTGCTATGGACTCTTCCTTGCTTCACTTTAGGTATAAAGTAGGCTTGCCCATAGAACTAAAACATCAGAGACATAAAACACAGGGCTGCATTGGTTTATAGCACATGGCTAGCAGCTTGTCACTTAAGCCACATAATGACGTGCATCATCACTGTCAAGCTACAAATTCCTGTGAACTTTGCAGACTGTGACAGGCACTACCACCAAAAATAGCAGTTATTCTTGAACAATCCCATCCATACCTGTCGTTTGATTGAGACTAATTCCATGTCCAATTGTCTGAGTACAGTGGTAGCAGCTGTCGCATTGGCAGAAACGGCCTCCACATCTTCTTGGGAAAGGAACATTCCTTTGGGAGGTTTCCTCTTCGCTCTGTTTTTGGCCTGCGTACTGTGCTTCTCCTTCTTCACCTGAGGAACGGTTTCAGCAGGTGGCACCTGGCAAACAGCAGTCATTTTACAAAACTAAATGATCTTTAAAGGTCCCTTCCAACTCAAACCATTTTGTGATTCTATGACTTCTAGCCATCGTCAAAGGTTGGAGAATGAAAAAGGTAGCTTGCAGACAGGAAGACATTTTTTGCTTTAAGTGGCACGTCATACAAACACTGTCTTACACAAATCTCTCCTTTCGTCTAGGCAGCTTTCAATGTTTACAGAGATACTGGTTGTCTTCTCTGCCCATTTTCATTTTGGGAGACAGATGCCCAATTTTCCAGCAGTTAAATATTCTGGTTATTTTCAAACACTCCAAAACCTCTCTTCTCACTTTCATCACCAGGCCTGAACACGCCAGTTTAACTGAACACCAGAAGGAAACAAAGTGGAGTTTGGAGACAGGGGAAGAACACAATTAGAAGAGTTTACAGATACTTTTTCTTCTACATGTCAGACAGGAGAAGCAATAAACCAAATTTATTTAAAGGCTAAGGATAAAGGAGTGAGGTGACTACAAAGTAATTCCAAGGAACTGCGTAACGATCTAAGAAGCCAAGTTTTCTTGCATAGCACTGATATATCAACTGTTCCATTAAACTGATGCAGTTTTGCCCACAAATAAAATTTAAGTCTCTTTTGGAAAGGGGAATATTACACACACCACTAATTATTTTTATGCGTTCTGTCTAAAGCAAAGAATTAGGCGCACGCCTCTGACAGGTAGATTAGCTAAGACACTATACTACAGATCCTTCAAGAGCACATCTGATTCTCTAATACTAAAACCATTTGTTCCAGAAGTTATTTTCAACAAGCAACTCATACCCAAGATTTATTACCCAGTGGCTGGAGCCTGGCCAAGAACACAGAAGTGAAGAAGGGTGGCGGGGAGGGAAAAAGCAGAGAGGGGAGGCCACACATCTGAAATCCTCTAGTTGATCACTGCCAGCTTTAAGCACATTGGCTTCACTTAGCACTATTGTTTCCCTCCTAATTTGCAGCTACATGTAGTTTCTACACAGTTTGAGGCATTTGCTTATTAGTGAGCATAAAAATGCTCACATTCAAACCCACACGAGGCTGAGCACAAAGCCCCACGTAAGCATGAGGCTCTGCTTCCCAAAGACTGGAGGACCCCAGCACAGCTGCCAGCAGATAAAAGCTTGCACCCTCTTCATGGGCTCAACGGCCAGAGCCACATAGGAGCACTAATGTGGACAATGGCCTGTTCTCAATTTTTTTCTTCCCTCCTTTAGTGCAAAGGACTCCTTCATGAGAGACAGTGCCTAAGGCAAGCCCAGGAGCAAGAGATAACTATTGCTGTTGCAGGATGGATACCCTATTTCTTTTTGCAGAAGGGAGTGGGGAGCAGAAGAAAACAGACCAGTTTAGCTATGTACAAGTGAGGTAAGCTCTGCACTCCGCTTCAGAAACGAGCACTTTGATAACTGAGCTGGGTAAATTATTCAACATAGATGAAATAGGAATAAATCTGAAATGTCTATCCACATACAGAATTTCACGGGATCATGCGGTAATGCCTCACAACAGGTTCAGGCTGTAGGTTGACTAACACGCAAAGCCTGCAGTGCAAATACCCCAGAAGCCTCAACATTAAGGAAAAAAGAATTCAAATGATTGTTTCACACAGTTCAAAGAATGTGAAGCTTTTGTGTTGTGGACAAGAAGCCAGAGCTCCAGCAGAACAGTTTTTGACAGCTCCAAATGCCTCTAGGCCCTGGTGATATTGCACAGGCTCTGAAAATTTGAACATCTACCCTATCTTGGAAACTCTTGCTTTCCTGGCCACACACATCTCTCTGTACAATTAAATCAATTCAGGAAAACCAGAGAGAATTAAAATGCAGGGATTTAGCAGTGCTTCTCTGTTTATTTAGATACCGCCACTGCTATCCAGCACACTTCAGTCTTAAAACCCCTTAATACAAACAAGGTTCCCTTCCTCAGATTTCATGGTGTAAAAAGAGAAGACCAAGCTGTCTCAAGCCATGTAAAAGCAGAGGATGAAGTGGGAGGCATTTCCAGGAATAGGGAAGATGTGGAGAAAGCAGCTCTAGTTCATGACCTCAGCATTATGGAGTCACTATCTGAGGAAACCTGAACAGTTGCACTAACACTGAAAGTACTTAAAAAAAAAAAAAAAAGGGAAGATTTCCCCTTCCAATGACCCTCAAAAGAGGAAACGGATGAGAGATTTCAGATACTCTGAGAAATCCCAGTACTACTCGGCAAGTCATACAGTAACCAACATGTCTCAGAGCTGGAAAAACCATCTCTGCGGGGTTAGGACAGGGAGGCTCTTTACAGTAAGAGTCCTGGGCTAGTGGTACATCACCACCCCTGCACGTCTGACCACGTCATTAAAAGAAACATAACGATCAAGAAAGAACTTATCCCCCTCCTGGATACCTGCTCTCTCAAGGCATTTTCAATCAGCCCCAGGCTCAGGTACTGCAAAATCAAATCAAATTAACTCTGAACAGGCTATGCGGGTTACCAGCTTCATTTTACCCACCAGTACATTCCCTGTCCAGAAAAGCCCTCTCAAGGCTACCCACCATTGCATACACAGCCAGACTGCACATGCTCCATGAGTTCCAGTGATCTCTTTCAGATCAGTTAGTGCACTGTGGCCTTTATTAGTGTGACAGGGAGGGCAGACAGCCTCCTCCCATACCAGACTCTACAAAAATGTCTTGATGGTAGCTATCAGCCATCTGCTCTGGTTTGGCCTTACAACAAAAGCAGCCAACTACCTTTCCCTCTTCTGCAGCAAGTTCAGAGCATGCCAGCATGGTAGGGAAGGAATCTCCACATCTTCCCTATTCCTGGTAATAAAGGGGACTGAAGGGAGCTCTCTTACAGATGCAAGCTTTCAAAGAGCTTAGAGAAATCTAAACTTGAAAGTTTATTAAAATAATGGGAAATGAGATGATAGTATTATTTACAAGACACACTGGAGAGTTGCGGTATGCAGCTGCAACTTAACCAAGTGAGAACCCTTCCAGTTTGCATGTTGCTGAGGTTTTTGAGAACTCAGCTTCTTGTAAGGGTGAACAGGAGTGGCTTCACATCCACTCTGCTGCTAGGAAGTCATCAGGGATGCCGCTTCCTTCACTGGAAGCAACAGCTAGGCTTTTCTGGAAAGTCTAGAGAGCACCCTGGCATGGGTGAAGAACAGACTAGAATGCTGTGATTTTTCAGTTATTTCCATTCAAAATAATTTTTTAGAGGAATTAATCTCACCAACAGTGACTGACAAAGCAGCTGCTCTAGGCCCTTGATTTTGCCTGTGTGCAATCATGTTTCTAAATAACTCTAGTGGTTTTTTCCTACATATACCCTTTTAAAAAAATAATTTAAAAAATTGAAAGAGAATGACTGTGGGAGAGAAATCAGGCTACAAGAAATCAGGAAAGGGAGCCACCTCAAGGAGATAAGGCCTTAGGGTAAACATCTTCCTGTAGTACTCACTCACACATACAACTCACACTGCTGCTGAACGGCAAGGCTGTTTTATTTAGTAACAGATAACCAGCAGGTTATACACATGAAAATAAAGTATACGCTTTCCTGTTAAGCATCACAGACTAGGTTTTCAAAACTGTTCTATTTGCATGGCTCTATTTTCATCTAGAACTGTATGCTCACTTAAAATGAAGTATTTGAAGTGAGGTGCAAGTACTACGTTTTAAATAGACAAAATATTACGTGCATAACAATAGGTTATTGTTACATATTTATGGCTCCTCTGCCAGACAAAATGAACTGGCCACACAAAAGCTCTCTCCTCTACTGTTCACCACTGTAGTTGCAATCCTGGTGCCACTGAAATCCTCAGTTTGGATTGCTGAGGATTTCAGTACATCAGGAATTTACCTTAGAATCTAAGGTGTAGATAAACACACTCTTGCTAGCCTACCTAGAACAGATTAAAGGACACATTTCCCCTCCACCAAGCCATCTCAGTGGGGACATAAGTGCTTCTACTCCATCTCCACACAGTTAGGTTGATTTAAACCATCACTGAAGGTGGTTCAAGCTAATACAGCCAACTCTGAATCAAAGAGACTAGAAACGTTCTGATAGTACATTATCATGGGATAGTAAAGTCTTAAGTTTTCCCAGCTCCATCCATAATAACTTATTTGTCTATACTTGTCTTGATCTAAGAATAATTCTGAAGACAATTCTTCTTTTCTTGTATGACAACTATACAAAGCACAAATAAAGAAGATTAAATACTGTCAGCTTCTACATGAAGTAGGTAGTAAGTAAACACTTTAATTTGTACAATAGTAAGAAAATAATTATACCTCCTTTTTGCTCTCCTTGTTTTGTTCAACTTCAATATCAATAGGGTTATTTCCATTTGCTTCCTCCATTTCATCCTCACTGGAAGACAAAAGCAAACAGTACTCTATCAGTTTGTGAGGCTCTCTTTTTCTATAAATAGCATGTTAAAAGAAATGCATGGATGCAATAGCAAGTCCAACGGGTTTCCTTAATTTATTCCCAGGGTGTTTTTTTAGAGGGTTGGGATGGTTTTTTTTGTTTTGGGTTTTTTGTTTATTTATTTTTGGTTTAAGTCAAGAAATTCTTAGTTGTAGAAATACTAGGGACCATGTCTTGTAAAGAATGACTTCTCAGTAGTGTACTTAAGCAAAATAAGTCTGCTCAGATGAAGGCAAGATGCATGAAATTGATTATACAAGTTATCTTTTAAAGAACATGGGACATTGAGCATTTTAACTTTAGCCAAACTGAGACAAGAACAAAGACTTAGAATTACAGCAAGTAGCTAAAACACAGATTTCATACAACTCCTTAACATTTAGCAAAACAGACATGCACAAGATGAACTCCCTCAAGAACAAGCATAAAAAATGTTTGAGGTTTTTTGTTTTGGGTTTTGTCTGTTTGGTTTTTTTTCAGTGACAGCCTCACATTTCATTCTCCCCTGGAAAAGAAACAGAGGTTATCAGTTACAGGATAATAATAGGCATGAAATTGGGGCCATATTGAAAGTGACCTTGGCACACCTGGCCAGTTTGGCTTCATTGGAATTTTAATCAGACATTAAATCGAATATATTTTCACCATTTAGAATTTTTGTACTGTACACAACTAAAGTTAATTGCACCATTTGGGATGATGCCCAGAAACAGAAGAAATAAGCTGACCTAATCAAAGCTTTTTTTTTCTTTTTCTTTTTTTTTAAATAAAAAAAAACCAACCCTATTTTGTCACATCAAACTTTGTAGCCTGGGACAAGGAACTTCAGCTGGTGCAGGTATGTCACAGCACCAGCGCAAGGCACAGCTGTGCAGAGAAACCCCAGCAGAAGCTGTGCTACACTGCTGGGGTGCTGGAGCCAGGTGGGGTGCGTTCACACAGAAGCAGGGGACAGCAGGCACAGCGGGTGCTAATGAACACGGCTGTGGTACCGGCACTCGCTCACAGCTGTCTCCCTGCTGCAGCGACGTCCTGTGCAGACAGAGCCTAAGGAGGAATGTACTGCTGAGTGGCTTGAGCTGGCATCAAAAAAAACATTACTGCATCCCTAAGCAGCTTGGCTCCCCAGCTGATTCACAAGATATTTAGTTTGTGTAATCACGGTTCCAGGGAATAAACTCACAAGCACCCCCTCCCAGAGCTGCATACACAAAGCCCCTCACATACAACTAAGAACAGCTACTGAAAACCTGGTCCCAAATGCACTGGGAGCTATTTTAGTGACAATCTGAGGGGTTGGGGAATTTCCCTGCCTAGCCACAGAAGAGATATAGCAGTATTGAGTGAGATACCTCAGACTGCCTCTTCTCTTAACCCCATCTCCAAAAGAGCTTCCTCGTGTTCTTACCTAGGTTCAGATCTCAGCCTTTCTGCAAAGGCCAAACCCCCATGGGCTTTGCTGTGCTCAGTTTGCCCTTCTATTCCAGCAAGTTCCATAGACATGAGCTAGATCAAAACCCACCCACTCATTTCTGCAGTTTTAGACACTGATCACTATTAACAGAAGAACATTTTTGAAGTTTTGCCAACACCCAATGGCACAATACAACCTCAAAATCCGGGCACCCCAAACTCACCCAGCCTTGCTTCCACGCCCCGCATGGATGCACTGACAAATCCTTCGGGGGTGTAGGGGTTTGAGTATTTTACATAACAAAGGGGAAGAAGGGAAATCAAACATCAAGCTGGTGTTTGGTGCTTAGCTTACTGCAGATGTAAACCAAATTACACATTTCCAATCCAGCTGCCTTCCTCAAAGGTTACAAAATTACAGCACGTGGCAGCCCATACAGTTCTTTCCCAATCACCAGATGGTCTGAGGTGCTGCTTTTCCCAGCAAACAGGCATAGGTACCAGTGAGGTGTATTTCCAAATTGTAGTAATTTCATTTATGAGCACAGAACAAAAATAAAGAGGTAGTATTAAAAGATCCTAAACTACATAGTACAAGACAAACACATACTCCTTATAAGAGATTTTTCCCTCCCCTCATAAATTAGTAGGAAAATCTAAAAAAAAAAAGCACAGGATACAGAAAAGGAAAAAAAAAAATCAAGACAGCCTTTGCAGAGAAGGGAAAAGAACAGAATGGAAAAAGAGACTCGGGTCAGAGAAAGCCAACCAAATACTGGACAAGTTAGCTGGTAGTATTCTCCCTGGCCCTGCCTGTTAAGCAAGCATTGTTGATCTAGTGGAGAGATGGGAGAGGTTGAGTGAGTCATTGGTGCAGTACGGCTCAACCCTGGGAACCCACTTCTTCCCCCTTCCCAAACAGGGCTCACTCATACCCACTGGAGCCAGCAAACAGCTCCCTGGCAAGTGCTAGAGCAGCAACTCCTTTGAGAGAAAAGCTTTTGCAGAATTTTGCCCAATTATGTTAGGAGTCTTCCAAAGCCAGGCACACCTCAAGTTTGGTCTGCAAAGACATTAACTGCATTTTAGAGCAGGTTGAGAAGGCACCTGCATCAAGCAGATAGAGTTGCTGCTGCTCAGAGGGGTTGGTTGTTTTTTTTTTTTCCCCAAACACACCTGAGGTCACCGCATTTCCGAGGCCCTGTCAGCTCCAGAACGAGGCAAAGTCACCAAGTGGCAGTTCAAACTGTACAGATACTTCTAGCAATACACACAAGGCCACTGGCTGACCTACCTTCAAGGGCTTGCATGGGTATCCAGGAGGGTGAACTTGCAGACATAGCTGCACAAGCAGGAGTCAAGCTCATCTGCTGAAGATCAGGGGCTAGTGACCTCCCAAACACCACCACCCTCACCCAAATCCTAATGCACCCAGCACTCCTTGGGACACCTCTGCCAGAGAACCCATCCCAGGTTCCCCTGTGCTACCCTCTTCTCAGTCACTCAAAAACACAGCCTTAACTTCATCTTTCTTAGGGAACAGAGCTTGGCCTGACAGCCTTATACTGGTAACAGTTTTCTAAGTAAAAGGCAGGGGGAGGGTCTGTGTGTGCACATACAGGCTGAGGGGTGCTGCACTGGAGCCTGTTCCCCGTCAGGTGCATGTTCTCACTCTACTGAGCATCACATGGAGGAAATAAAGGCAGATTTCTAGCTCTTTCATGACTTCCTTTTACTGTCCTGCTTATCAGCTTTTCTGGCTCTGCTGACAACAGTGCCAATCAGCTTGTAAACAGTTTTAATTTCATCTTCTCCACCCTCAAGCAGTATCAGAGAAAAAGCTTCTAGAGTGATAGGATGGTGACCACTGCACCAGAGGGCAATCAGGAATTGCACAGCATTGAAAAAGGGAGCACCCCTAATTGCCGACAGATTCCTTTTGGCTTTAAGCAAAGCAAAACATGCACAGCAGGGAAGAGGGGTGGGGAAAGAAGGTGTGGTACCAGGAAACATTTTGGGGAAAATCCTACATCTAGTTTCTTACAAGCTAACAGGAATCTCTGAGATAGTCTAAAGATACCAGTGTGTGTCAATACACAGCCTTTCTGCTTGCAAACCTACCTTTCCTCACGTTCCCTTTTTTGTTTACGAGCATGACGGTCCATCACGCTAGTTTTAGTCCTTGTCTTCTTCCAGGAGTAGTAAAATTTCACCAGGCTGGCTATTGATTTGTCAGGAAGCTGTAAATTAAACATGTATCCTTTTATATGTTTATATGTAAAGTATCCCCAGGAGTTCACATACAATCGGTCTGTTTTTCTCAAGGAACATCTGATCTCTCTGTGTTGGATTCTCTCAAAGGCTCAAGCAAGGCAGTTCTGCAGCCTTTCCAAAAATGATCTAGGGGGGAGTGTTTCAGGTTAGTGCCTACTATTTAGGACATCAAAAATCTCTAAGGAGCATCTCAGCAAGCCTCCACTCACCAGCCAGGTAGCTGGTTCCCTTCAGAATAGAGGAACATACCAAGAGCAAATCCAGAATGGGGCCTTGAAACTGAGATAACAGTTTTAAAAGCCAACACAGGCATGGGTAAGCAACCACAGGAACTGCTGAATTGCAGGCTACATCCCAAGCGTACCTTTGATGTTTGGTTAAAAAGGCTTATTCACACCATTCACATGATGAAGTCTATTCAAAGGTCTCAACAAAAGATGTTTTCACAAAAGGTGAAATGTTACTGTATGGTGAACTGAGGATATAGGAAAATACGAGAACTATTTTTTTTTGTCCTCTTACACTAATGTCATTGCCCTGTAGCTATGAATGAAAAGCCTGCCTCCAAAAAGCATAAAACTACATTAAGACTAATTCTCTACTTCTGACGTACTCTGCATTGATGTTCTTACACAGCACTTCTACAAGGTAAAATTCCAGCCTATGCTGAATAAAACATGTTTTAGGTAAGTGTCTGATTCAGCTTAGAGGGCAGGACAGGTGGGGAGGAAAATAAAACTGTGAGCAAGAGCCAGACATCTCTTATTCAGATACTGCAGTTTAAGTCTTCACTTGAGATAAGCCTAGTTCTCAGACTGCAGGTTGACTTTAGGTCCTAATAATGGATCACACCAGAACTACCACCCTGGCCCACAGCTGCACACAGGCATAAATCCATCTGCACTGGTAAAGCACAGGTGCTATGTCGATGTTGTGCTGCCAGCAGTCCTACAGCAGACTGGTACGCTGGAATTAAGGAGTTCCACGGAACAAACTCAGGGACAAGGCTGTTCGTGACAAACACCCACTTGGCTACAAACACGTGCTAAGAGTGCCAAATATCAGAACCAGCTCCGGTAAATAACATAATTCACTTTTCATTCTCTAGCTTCGATGATTTTTCCCCTCACTTCCAAGCTGCACTATTGCTAATGGGGCAGCATATATAAACTAACAACTAACGTGCTCCCGAGCCATTGATTCCTGTCCCCTGCTAAACACAAAGCTTCATGCCATTTAATTCTTTTCATGCAGGATGGCTTTTCTGGGAGCAACAGTAAAAAAATATCATTACTGAGGGAACAGTGCATGAGCTTGGCATCCCTGTATTGGAATGCACTTCATTCAGGGACAGAGTCATACTTCTGCACATAAACTGAATTGAGAATTTCTTGCTTTGGCATTTAACCAAGCAACAGGACAGCCTTTATGTTCTCTTTTTTTCCCCGGGACATTCCCCTCCCCATTTTTTTCCCCCTATGTAAGAACAGAGGAATAAAGAAGAAAACAGCTTCACCCTTCAGGAGTCCACAACTTTCCAGACTGTCTGTATCAGCTCTCCATAATATGTACAAGCCCCATCATCTGACCCAAAGGAGTGGAAGACCCTAGGACTCCAAGAACATTTGGCAACAAATGCCAGTGAAGTAACATTCAAGGAGGACATGAGGAGAACGAGCCTCTTCCTGCCACCCTTTTGAAAAGGGACCTGGCAGTTTTCCTTCATACTTGGGAAGCAAGGTGCCTTTCGCTTTTCAAAAAAAGACCTTCACATGTGCTTTAAAGAGGCTGGACAGACTGCATCAGCCTAGGATCACTTCAATGGGTCACAACCACCATAACCGGGTCCTGCTGGAACACTTGAGAGGCACTTTACTGAAGGAGAGCAAAGAACAAAGTCTGGTTCCCACCCAAGTGGTGAACCATTTGAAGAGACTCTCAAGATATCATTAATAAAAAAATCTTTACATCCCATCCTCTCCCTCTTTCGAAAGAAAATTGCACACACCCCAGCAGTTCCCTTTCAGGCAGAAACCTACCCTTGAAGTTTTCAATCACAGTTTAAAAAAATATCACTACCAACCGAAAGCAAAGGGCTGAATGCTTGCAATGATGTATAAGCCTCCACCACAGCATCCATTGACAGTCCCAAACACATTAAACACAGACTTCATAGTCAAATAAAATGAATTCCTAAAAAACAGGCTGTAAGAAAGGAAATCAACTTTGCACAGAGATGATCTTTACTCTGTGGGTGGGTGGGCATGTGTGTACAGACCATGCCTTAACTCCAGCTGAGATGTAAACACTACCATAGCACACAGGGGACTGAAAACTAATTTCCAACCAAAAAAATTGCACAGTCAAAGTTTATCCTGAACCAGTAAAGCACTTCAGGAACACACTTCTACAGAGACTCTGGAAACAATGTTGTTTCTTTCTATTCATGGTAATATTTTTCCTCTAACACCCCCTTTGGCCTGTTCTCTCCCAAGAGCATTAGACAGGAGTTCAGCACAATCAGCATGGAAGACAACAGTCCAACCGCCTATTCTGCTTTTCCATTCCTCTGCCACCACTTACCATCTGCTGGATCCTGTGAAAGGTTTTCCCATGGAAACTGAAGGCCTGTTCAAACAAGACCTTGTCTTCCACTGTCCACTCATCTGGGAATGGAGTAAAGTTTGGCAGATCTGCCAAAGACTTCTCGATGTTGTGCTTGTGCCAAAACAGCATCCCAAGAGCCTAGAAATAACAAGGATACCAAGGGGACAATTGTAATCACAAGAAACATTATTATATGCATGCAAAGGCAGAGCTACAGCATTCTTCTCAGGCAACACATTAGACATAATTTTAATTCTCAGCTACATCAGACACTTTCCTGTGTGCAAGAAACCTGGAATCTGACCCCCACCCCGCTAGGTTTTGAAGACCAACTTGAAATTTATTCAAACCACACAGGTAGTAATGTAATAAGAGAGTAGCAACAGAAAGGGGGGAGAAGAAAATTGAAGAAGTGACTCCAACTTTACTGATCATGGTATGCACAGGAAAGCTAAGCAAAGACTTGGGAAGACTACCTAAAAAGCTTGCTGGACTAAAGGAAGCTTCTTGCCAGTGCTAAACTCCCATCATTTCCCATGCAATTAGGAGGACAGTTTAGTTGACTGGGGGTTTTTATGGTTGTTTAGGGGGCTCTTTTTGAGGGGGAGGGGCGAAAAAAGGGGAGGGGATGAGGCAATAACTAGAAGAAGGAAAGGCAGAGAGCATGCACAACCTTGACTTGCTGCTAAGATGTCCCTGGCCCGAAGGAGGAACAAATCTCGCTTGTTTTGGGGGCTGCTCATTTGTTCCCTTCAGAGACGCCTTGTTTCACTGTTGCAGTCTCTGGTTCTCAGTTCCACAGACAAAGTGCATGCGCTGCGCTTCACCACCTGCAAACGGTCCTCCTCCCGCTGAGACACTCGCTCACAGCCACCCCTCTCCCAGGGGTGTGCAGCCCCTGTGCGTTATGACACATCACTACATCTGGCATGCCAGCGACCACCACAAGTCATTTTGGGAAGGCCTGACTCTGCAGAGCTAGAAACCAGTCTTTCGCAACGGCTGTAAAGTGAAAACAATCCCCAGCATGCTGAGTAAAACATCAGAGTAACCTGCTCATCATATGCAAACTCAGCTCAGGTTTCGCAGCCACAGTTACCCCCATCTAGTAGTTTCGCCCTGGCTGCTCAGAGCTACAAAATCTCTCCAAACTCGGGGTTTCCCCATTATGCTTTGCTATGCAAAAAGCAGTTCCTTTATGGGATCTTGCTCCCCTGAGATTCTGCGAAGAGTATGCATATAAATATTGATGTTATCCAAGGTCTTGTCCTGACCGTACTGGCCTCTCAGTGCTGCCCAGGCACCCTCTCCTCCCTTTTGCCACCATGCAGAACAAGAAGTAGTCTTGGTTGCAGCAGAGTCACTCAAGATGTCACAGGAGCCACTCAAGCCACTTATCTCCATCCACTCTGGCAAGCTATGGGGCCAAAGAAACTATTCTGCAGTCATGAAGGACCGAGTTTTCTCTCCCCTGCCATCCCTTTCAGCTTCAGATATGAGCTGTACCAAATATCTCTGTGAGAAAGCAAGGGAAAAACAAGGAGGAAGACCTTTTGGGAGGGCAGGGTAGTGTTAAATAGCACTAAGGTGCTAGCGAGGGCTGAGGGGACAACCGCTTACATAAAGCAAAAGGTAATCAAAAAGGTTTTCCTTATAGGCTTGTTTAACAGGAGAGCAGTATTCCTCCTCCACCCCATGCTGCCCTAGGAGAGCTCTGCACTCATGCACAGGCGAGTACACAGCTTTTCCAGCCTCCTTTGTCCAAGGGCATCTGACACGGGCTGGCAGGAGAGCACAGCTCATGGCCAGATTTGCTGTAGTGCTCCCAGAAACCTGTGACTGCAACGGCTCCACACAACCACCTACCACAGTTTGCTAACACCAGCTGAAGTGGGCTTGCCCTGCCGGAGCCTGCCCTTTGCCTGCCCTCGGGCTGGCGAGGCTGCAGGGACTCCCAACAGCACAGCCCTGAGCCTCCAGCCATCATCCCACAGCAGCAGAGCCAACAATGGGGCACTCGGCCACCGGCAAGGGGAGAGAAAGGACAGAAATATGGGAACCACGCACAGCACAGATGTGGCCAGCTGGACGGGAAAGCTGCTGGGCAGAGGAGCGCCAGCACACAGCCCAGCCACCCTGCCAGACAGCTCACCACTCCCTTTAACAAACTGGCACATCTTAATCTACAAAGGTAGGCTTTGGGCAGGGGGCACAGATGGAAGAAGGGGAATCTCTGTGCAATGACTGTCAGCCAAGCCACCTGCACAGGGGTCCAAAGAGACGAGCTGTCGGGGGGATGCACATGTGGGAAAGGGCTGCCTCGGCCAGCAATGCCTAGAGACAGTGGCCAAATTCTAAAGTGAGCTCTGACTGGCTTCCAGAGAGCCCGTATCAGCTTGTCCACAGTTACCCAGCCAACAGCAACTCTGATGATACCCACTGAAGAGAGAGCGTCCCTTGGCGACACAACAAATCATCCTGATTTGAAAGCCCTGACACTTGTCCCTGTAATACAAAATGAGTACGTGGCTTCCAGAGCAATACAAGATAGATCCTCTCCAGTTATCTCCTGGAAGTGCCTAGCTTAGCTGTCTAGGAAATCACAAAGGACCTGGGAAACATAACAGTTAACATCATTAACTCCAGAGTATTATACAAGAGTGCTAGGGAAGGAATGAGAAAATTTTTAGAAGAAGCGACATTTTTACAAGTTGCTCAGCCACTTTACATCCTGGTGTGGTGAGTCCCATAACTTCTACTTCTGTACACAGAGGAGGGGAGAAAAATGGGGAGAAAGTCTTCGAGGAATGAGTGGGAGGTCTGTAATTCCAGTGTTAAAATGAATGCAAATCTGTTAGCCAAATCTACGTTTTTTTTTAAAAAACTGAATTCTCGTGCTTTGAAAAATCACAAGCTTCATTCTGATCAGTCTTCTGGATCAGTCTACACTCTCTAAACAACACCTCTCCACTAAAATAATGAAACTCATTTTTATTACCCCAAGACAATCTCTTTTGGCAAATACTACCCACAATATCCAATACTAGGATATACCCATCTCAACTGAAGCGAGCTACCATCCTTATTTTTATTCAAGTTTGCAGCCTTTTGGTGCCTTCGTGTTCCTTTTTCTGCTGTTTTCTGCTCTTAGAAACTATAAATATCAAGCCTGATCATTCCTGGTTTTGCTGGAAATTTTGCTGGCTCTCTCAACTTCAATGTTCTTGTTCCACAAGAAGTCTTTTTGAGCATGAGTATCAACCACTGAAAGTCTGACTCAAAGATGACAGCAGAGTCATTTAAAAGAAACCCTTGCCCATCCAAATCATTGGTTTCTATGCTCATGGCCTTTGCCTGAACAATTTCATAAACTTTCAAGTTTTCATGGAATCCCCTTCTAGAGACAGTACATAATTTGCCGATACAGTAAGTCACGAAATTCCCCGCCTTCCCTTTCCGGGCAAGTATTAGTGCATAAGGAAACTCCACACAATTCAGAAAAGCTTCCCAGGCACAGGTCTACTCATTTCCCCAGATGAGTGTTGAAATCGATGTTAGTTAACACAGGGAAGATTAGTACACAATCCTAGACCACATGGAGTAAAGGAGAGGTCTGCTCCTCAGACCAGGATTTCCATCCCAGGGCTAAAGGCACTGGTTAACCTCAGGGACAGCTGGTGAAGTCGTCCACTGCTACTGCACCGACATCTGAGGTACTCATCTATGAAATGCAAAATGATTTGCAGCACAGTTTTAAGGTAAATAACTGTGGATGTTGGTTTGCCTCAGAAAAGCATATGATGGTTCAATAGCTCATTAATAACTGCCAAGACATCCATGAAGCAGAGATGGAGCAGTCAACTGGAAACTGCAATGCAATCAGGCAGCTGTCCAAAGACAAGCCAATCTTTTCAACATTGTTTAGGGGTTCTGAAAATGTTCAAGAGGTAGTCACCATAGCAAGCATAATACTCATGGCCAAACTCCATTAGAAATTACGATGGTTTTGGTTTTCTCCTTTTAACTCTTGATGTAAAACTAGGGGTGAACTCCATATCCCCAGAGCACAGGTTACTGTTACGAACAGTCAGTTTGGGGAGAAGTAGGAGAGGAGAAAACACAGACTGTACACAAAGGAAGAAGCAGTTGTAGGCAGTCACTTTAAGTCATGTTTTAATACCTGCTGAAAAATATTTTAAAATAAACTAAGTATTCAAAGGGTTGTTACCTGCTCCATATTGTATCCATGCTTCTCTTTAGCAATGGCAATATATTCGTCCACTGAAAAACAAAGAGAAGGCATAAGAGCATTTCATACAGTGATCTCATCTCTCCTTCCCTTCCTCTTTCCAGTCTAAAACCCAGTCCTGCAGCTCTGACTTCAGTCATGGTCATTGCATCCACCACAGAGAATTCTCATGAATAGCTGCTGTTTCCAACAATTCGGGAAAGGAAGGAAACAAAAGAAAAACAACAGTCACCAGACAAACTACTACATATTTTCCTTAACAAGCCTAAATGATGCATGATATCCAATCCAGTTCCAGTACTTCTGAAACATAGCATATAGTGTTTTAGAACTTGTTCACCAAAGCTATAGACATGACTGTCTCAGCTATTTTTTTTTAAATCCCCCAAAGAAGTTGTTTTCTTAAGAACAAAAATCCTCAGACACAATCCATACGTTCCAATATTGCCAGACTTCTAGTGTTGCACAACCACTCCATATATCTTAGCAAATTTTTCAGCCTTTATGCCTCAGCAATTTTCACCTTGGACCAAACCTCAGTCCTATGCATTATTAGGCCCCCACGAGCTCTTAACCTTTACAATGTGAAGATGCCCGAGGAGTTGTATTTTATATAGATGGGACTAAAACCCAAATGTCTCTTTCAGTATGAGTGACTGAGCTTACATTATATATTCAACAGCACCCATTTGAGAGGATTGGATCAAAGTCAGTACCAGTGGTGGTGCTCTGAAGTCTGTGCCCTTGTGCTTGATCATTATTAAATGCACTGTAATGATAACACCACCCTTGGGAAAAAAACAACCAAACAAGCTAAAAGGTGAGAATCCTACTTCATCTAATGGAATGGAAGATGCTGCAAGCATTGGTTGTCTGTAGGATTCCCAACGTGCTAGTACCCTGAAAGACGTAGAACTAGTACACACAGCCAGAATTCTCATTCTTCTACAAATTTTGGACTTCAAGACAAGTCACTTAGTAATGAACTCAAAAATCATTCTCCCTTCCTCCTCTGCTTGTACCCCTCCCTGGGTATCTGCAAATTCCTGTGCTGAGCACCCAACTCATGGAGAGCATGCGCATCACCTCCGGAAGGAAATGGTTCTGTGCGCACTGCAGCTAAGGAAGCCACATTTCCCACAGCTTGGGCCTCACGATTAACTTCAGCTCTCAAATGTGCTTCTCCCATGTTTTCTGCCTTTATGGACTCTGGCATGGAGTCTCTGGTGTCTAATAGCATGTCATTTCTCCAAGCCTTTCCTTCAAGCTGGGACACTCCTCAATTCTTCCTTCAGCTGAGCAAATTAAGCAATGAACTCAAACGGTATTGGGAAAACAGAAAGATCAGAAAATGCACAGCAGGAGAGCACCAGCCTCTTATTTTCAGCTTGTCATCAATACAAAGAAATCAAATCTAGGTACTTAAAGTAGACATCCCATCTTACTAGACAACATGACATGTGATATCAATGCTGGCCCTTCATTTGGAGAGGAGATGCCTTAGTTAATTTTCACGAAAAGGGGTTGCAAAAAAGGGCTTTGTTGAGTGCCATGGAAAAGTCCATGAGAATATTAATACAACCACATGTTGTGGCAGGGGAAGAGCATGCAGTAAATACAGGCACAGTTCCACGTTAACAAGGACGCTCCATGAGGTTCTTGCTCTTTCAAGCTCCCACCTGCACGCAACAGGGAATCCCAAGGGGCTGACAAACCTGTTTGTTGGACCATGTTCTGGATACATTCAGTAAAAGTTTTATTAGCCCTTCAGAGAAAGGTGTAGCCACAACCATTCATTTGCACCCCTGCAGCACAAACACATCTGCCTCTTCAACAAATTGTTTCCAAGGACCATGCTGAACTGGGATGAAAACTATTCCTTCTTGCAAACAACCTTTTCTTGCACAAGGCAAACATAGTAAAATAGTTGCACAGACAGTGGAAGTGACAGGGACAGTGATAGAAACTTCTTAGGCTGAAATTGCTGCATTGCCTAATAGAACATCCTGAGGGTTACCAAAGGGTAGGAACCTCGGAAATCCGCTTTGCCATGGAAAATAACAACTTGTAAAACCACACCCCAAGGGGAGAACATGATCCAGGAGGACCACACAGGGGAAATGGGGACAGAGAAGGGAACTGCCTCCTCCCCACACACCATCCCTTCCCTCCACATGCCAAACAGGGCAGGGAACATCAGTAGGATGTGGGCAGAAGAGCCACTTCAGATGCTTCCAGACTTCATAACCACACCAAAAACTGCCAGGAAACCCTAAGTGCAGCATTTCCCTGTACTTCAGCTAAATGCTCTCAGCTTCCTTAGGACAGGTATTGCACATGCAGTGTTATATATTTTGTCTAAGGGGGAGGCGAAGGAAGGGGGAGGGAAAGGAGTTGAATTCTCTGAAGTCCAAGGCTGAATTAAGCTCTTGAATGTTAAGTACTGCTGCATTAACTAGCTCGCTTTCACTGTGGAAAGATCTACAGTTCCTGATTTGACTTCAGCATCTTATCCTTTAATATATACAGAGAAGAGATGAGGTCGTTCTCCTTTCCAGCGTATTACCTTTCTTATGACAGATGCTATAAGCAATGAAAACATACTTCCCCCCCTTGCTCCCCACCCCCCAAAATATCATTACAGCCTTTTCTCTCCTAACTGAGCAAGAATGTTAGCAAGGTCCCCCCATATCAATAGGATTTCTCTTGAATCAAGTCAATACACCACAGAGCCAAACAGTATATTATCAGTGATCAGACACCATGAAAGGAGGCAGGATGCTTTTCTTGTCATGGTGGGGTCTGTAACACCTCAGTGTTACACCTCATTATTACAGTGGAGGAAGGGAAAAGAAAAATAAGGAAGAGGCAATAAGGCAGTAAACCGACCATGAGCACACAGCAATGCTCCTTCTATACACTAGAAGAGTGTTTGTGGATGAAGGGAGGACAAGGAGTACACCATCATACTCTACTCTTGGCTTGTTCCCTGCCTGCTTACTGACAATCTAGCCTGTTCTGCTTGTCATTTCTTGGCTAATTGCGGGCTCACTCACTTTGATGCTTGCACCATCTGAGAGGTATGACAGTCCCTTGAGCAATCCTTCTGATTGCTCTTTCTTTACCATCCCCCTTCATATGAAGTGAGCAAGAAAGAGCATGGCACCAGCTGAGTCACAGGATCCCTTTAGTCTCCCACACCAGTAGAGCCTGGAATTGCCACAAGCTTAATGCTTCACATGCCACACCAGATAAATAAGTGCCCTCTTCCATCTCTGCCTTCCTCACACACCTCTAGCAAGCCCAGGGCAGCGGGTACATGAAATTCTGCTCCACTGTGTTTCAGTGGCATTCAGTCACGCTCAGCGTGTAACCCAGCAATCTGTTTAGACAGAGTTCAGAGCCAGAGGAGCCTGGGGCAGAGCCCTGCTTACACCAGACGAGACAGTTTGCCAACACAGCTCTTAGCTGCTTTCCAAAAGAGAATAAGCAAGAGCAGCAAAGCAATCCCATCCCATTTCCCCCAGCATAAACTACAGCACCACGTGCTCTTTCTACCAGCATAACTTTTCCCCGAACAGGGCAGAGAAGAGCATCCTCCCCACCCATCCAACTAATTTCCCTATGCCGGAAAGATATTTTGGCCAAAAAGACAACGATACTTGACTAGAGACAGTTGTGTGACACAGGAGATGCATTGCTCCTGTGAAGGCTCTTGTTGCTACTAGAAACAAGATGGGGGGAGGGACAGAGAAGAGAATCATAAACTGGTATTTCTTTACCTATTTGGCTACATTTCTTCTCTTGCATGCATTTTAGCTGTGTGGGGGTGAGCAGGACCCCCCTGTCCACCCCACACCCAAAATGGAGTGAGCACTGGCCCAAAGAGCCCCTTCCTACAGCCAGTCATGCCCAGGAAGGCAGAAGTAGCACAAAAGGTGGGGACACAAAGGGAACAGAGCCCCACGTACACATTGTCACCAGCAAAGAGGAGCACAGTGTTCAGATGCTAAAAAACACCTCTCCCTAATACAAGAAGTGAGGTCTACAGAGAGGTCATCAATGGACCCCTGGTGTAGCACTAATACAGCCAAAGAAGAGACAAGGGAAATGGAAGGGAGTGGTAAAGGAAGCAGAGAAATATGCTTCCCTTCCTGCCATCTAGAGAGGAGAGTTTGACCAAAATGGTGCCATCAACCCCCTGAATTTTGTAGTCTTGTTTCCAGCTGTCTTTCTCATACACCCTTTTCTTCTGCTAACCATCTTCCTGCAAGAATTCCTCACTAGAGGCAAAAGAAAGGGGACCCTCTTGGCTGACAGAGGGAAGGAGAGACAAAAGCAAACAACTGCATTGCTGATTTTCAGTCCCGCATCCTAGAACAGTGAATTGAGAGATTTAAAACAGGAGCATTAATTTCAAGGGGATGGGAGAACTCTGAAAAGAGAAATGCCTGAAAGCAATGACTCCCCTCATCACCATTTGATCAGATTAAACAATGTCTCCAAGTGGGTCTTTTGGGAGAATTTCTCCCCCTACCCAAATTGCTTCTTAAGGACCCCACAAGCATCGCATCATGTTTAGTGGACTCAGTGACCCCAAGGAGGGTTTGCAGCAGAAGCGAGTGTGCTAAAGCCTGTAGAAAGCAACAGGAATGCAGAGGTAGAGCTGTTGCTGCAACCTCAGTTCACCCCTATTACTGGGGTACTGCAGGAGCTCTGAACACTTTGCGTATTATGTGATGCAATACCCTGACAGAACGGGGTGAAATGAGGACAAAAGCAGCAGCCTTCACAGCCTCAGTAATGTGCTTCACAGGGTTTGATCAATGCTGGAACCTGTGAGGAATTCTGGATGTTGCTGTACATCTCCCCCTCCCCTCCATCTCCCTTGAGAACAGAGAAGAAAAAAAAAGTCGAGACCCAGAACAAATCAATGCTATATAAAGAAAATAAGGAGCATGGATTAGACACATACATGTGAAATTCATCCAAATTTCAAAACACAATTATGATGGTACACAAACAACTAAGCACAGTTTTTGCCTTGGCTATAAAAATGAGCAGCTGCATTGCCGTCCTGCCACCCTCGCAGCATCAGTGGAACAATCCTGCCACCTCGTGGTCCCAGCCCAGGAGAGAAAGCTGCAAAAAGCACAAGAGTTTGGACAACAAGTGTCTCACTAAAACCAGCTGCAACAGGAGGCAGGGGGGAGCAGGCAGAGATCAAAGCGAGGTGGCTTGACCACTTTTTCTAGGCAGAATCACTTAAAAGAAAATAAAGCCTGCCTATTTAAACGTGTCTTCTAGCCTTGGAAAAGCTATTTCCTCTTCTTGGCAAGATGTGATGTGTATCACAGGCAGGACACAGTGGAGAGCCAGAGCACAGCCACGTTTTGTGTCCCATGCTGCACCCACCTGGGCAGGCATACAGCCTCTTTTAACACTGTTTCTAGGAACAGAGAGCACTAGTTACAGCGACACAAAGGCTACTTAAAGATCACTTCATGCAACTGAAGGCACGAGAGGATTTAGGCCTCAACTCCATTGCGTCTGCAGCAGGTGAGGGAAAAGTCTGGATGGAACCACAAGGCAAAGGAAAACCAACCTTACCTGGAGAAGCTTATAGGAGCAAGAGAAAATACCCTGCCGTGGGGCAGGGTACCTTGAGTGATGGGACTACACAGTATATCTCAACCTCCCACCCACTTACCTCCCTCTAGCTCAGATTTTATTTGTGTATCATCTCTTGTCCACATACCAAGGACCATAGGGTGCCACTGCATTAGAAGTCTCCTTTGGCAGCAGGGCCAGGATAAGCATCCCTAGCCTCCAGCCACCTCTTCCCACCTGGGAGCACAAACATTTGCCTGGACCCCCAGAGAACCGGACTGGGAAACTGTTCCACCTGAAAAACAACCAACCCTCTCCTGCTGCGTTAGCTCCCTCACCCAAGCAGCAGCGAAGCCATAGGAGCACAGAGTGGTGGTGGTTGAAAGTATGGAGATGCTCTCACCTAACCAGGAGGGGCAGTCCCAGACTCTCCTATTGCCAGCCCTAGCTACGCAGGCTGCCCCCTTCTCTTTCGCTAGCTCTGGAGCCACTCAAGGCACTGAACAGCTGACCACCACCAAAGCAGCATGCTATTCATGAAACAAACAGCTTTACACTTTTTATATGGTTACACAAGCCTGAGAAGAGATGAGCCCTCCTAGTTCCAGCAAGCAATGAGACTGGCTCAGCCAAAAGTGCGACTCATTCCTTGCCCCGGCACAGCACAGTAGCAGGGATGAACAGGCAGGCAGGAACAGGCATGGCTATGTAAACTAGCACTGGTGAGGAAAGAGTTACTCATGGAACCACACACGGACCCAGGAAACTGCAGCCTCAGAGAGCAGAAAACAAGGAATAAAATGGAGTGCCCCATTGCTGGGAGATTTATGCCTTTAAAATCTCTGATACCTACCAAAAGCTTCTTTTCTCAAAGGCCACCACCTATCAAGCTAGAAAAGAAACACACCTATTTCCCTTTTTTAATTTTCAGTGCTGCTCTTTAGCATGGCCTGCATCTAAGGGCAAGTCCAAAGTTGAAGCTCCAGTGATGATTAAAGACCCGACTCATCTGCCTTTAGATTTTGCTATACCAGCAAGAAAGCTGTACCGCAGACACAGGTGTACCGACAAATCTAGCATAGTTTTTGTAGCTTGCCAAAACTATTTTAAAGCTGTTTACCAGAAAAAGCCTTTTGCTAGCATACACGTGTTTCTTTTAAAGCTTTTACCAACATAGGCTCTTTTCTAAAGTTGCACCCTCAGCTGACACTATCACATCAAGAAAAGGCTCAACACACTGTGTATATGTGTGGGGCAGTGTATTAATGAGGATTACCATAAGGAAAGCCAGCCAGCTGATGCTCTCTTGCCACTCTTGCTCTCTGATGCTGCTGCTGCTCTCCCTCAGAAAGGCCACGTGGATGCCCATTGTAAGGACATCCATGGAGGACCCTCTGGGAAGAAAGACTGCTTCTTACATGTCCTTCACATTTACCCTTCAGCCAGAAATTTGCTCTGCCATAGCACTGAATGCCACTTTACTAGAGGAGTGGCACAGCTTTCAGTATCTACAGTGCCCTGGGTCCCATGAGCTCAGATGTCTCCTTATGTACCACAGTAGGGAAGGGACAAGGGAGATCTGAGAGGGCAGCAGCAAAGAGGAAATGCTACCTCTGGGACCTAGCACAGAATAGGCAGAGCCACGTCAGATCACCTGGAGACCTAACCTGTGACCACATAGGATCTGAGCATGGCTGGATCATTTAGTGGTGCAAACCTGATCATAGAATCACAGAACCATTATTAAGGTTGGAAAAGACCTCTAAGATCATCGAGTCCAACCGTTGACCCAACACCACCATGCCCACTAAACCATGACCCTAAGCACTGCATCTGCATGTCTTTTAAATCCTTCCAGGGATGGTGACTCAACCACTTCCCTGGGCAGCCTGTTCCAATGTTTAACCACTCTTTCAGTAAAGAAAGTTTTCCTCATGTCCAATCTAAACCTCCCCTGGCACAATTTGAGGCCATTTCCTCTCGTCCTATCACTTGTTACTTGGGAGAAGAGACGACACCCACCTTGCTACAACCTCCTTTCAGGTAGTTGTAGAGAGCTATAAGGTCTCCCCTCAGTCTCCTTTTCTCCAGGCTAAACAACCCCAGTTCCCTCAGCTGCAAATCTGATCCTAAGTCAGACACAGGCACTGGACTGTATTAAATGTAATTAGCTACAGCACTTGATGTTGGGTTTGAAGGCCATGTACAGACATAAAACCAGCACACAGTAGCTTCTGGCAGGGAGGGAATACTCATTCCCACATATGACCTTCCAAGACATAGACAGGAAGTTACAGACAGGATAAATGCACAGAGCATGTGCCCCAACAACAAAGCAAGTTTATAGCAGAACAGCTCTTTGCATTATTCAGCACAGTGCTCGCAATTCAGTCTGAGGAGCCCTAAAGCCA
The DNA here is from genome assembly GCF_000699105.1 of Pygoscelis adeliae. Classification (NCBI taxonomy): domain Eukaryota; kingdom Metazoa; phylum Chordata; class Aves; order Sphenisciformes; family Spheniscidae; genus Pygoscelis; species Pygoscelis adeliae. The sequence continues at coordinate 3,233,231 of NW_008824031.1, forward strand.
GATTTATTCTGCTGTCAAACCATGTCTTGAGTTAACTCTACTGAGAGGTTATAGCCTCAGATTATATACTTCAACTACAGGCAGCAACATGCTCAAGCAATGCAAGTAGCAACATTATCAATACAGTTGTGACAAGGGGTAGAATATTAAAAAAAAAAATATATTCGATCAGATGGTTCACTGCAGGAGATAGTAACTTGGATTAGAAGAAACCTCCCTTGTACAGATTTTCTTATGGAAATTGTTTTTTGCACTCCTTGAGAATGCCAGATCCAGTGCATCCTTTCTAAAAGCCAGATTCACTAATTCGAAAAAATACAGTTTGACACACACTGATGCCAGAGTCAGTATGGGAGACCACAGATTCAGATTACTAGCAGTCTGATACAAGGCTTCGGTACTCTACCTAGGAACATTCTCAGCTCTTCATCCATGTCATGCTATATATGCTGAAATACTTGGTCTGCAAAATAGTCAGCGCAGACTACCATAAAGCTTGGTCAAGCAACCTGCTGTCAACCAGCTTCAGAAGCCTCCAAGGAATATCCAGACCCAAAGCCCTCTAAAAGGAGTGAAACCTTCCACAAGGTCCATTTTCCACCCTCCAAAAGATTTTGAAAGCTCTGGTCTAAACCCAGAACTGTTATATTCCCCATTGTAGTAGGAATGCAAACTAATAAAAGCACTGTATCAGAGCCAGGCTTCCTAAACAGCATGGGTAACTCCACTGCCCCACAACACAGGATCTTTGTGCAGCATGAGGGAACACACACAAGGAGTGTGTGGGAGCAGAATAGCCATCAGGTTGAGTTACAGCTCATTATTATTGTTACTGATAATAAAGCCTATGACAAGAGAGTAGAAGCCATGCTGACCCCCTTTATAATGGATACAAAAGCAATAGAAAAGATCAATTTGTCCCCTAGCTACCTCCTTGAAGGATGTCACTTGGGCGGAAAGGAAGTATCAAGCAAGCCAGCAGGCAGCAAAAGGAAGGAGACAAGTCAGAGTCACACAGAGGAGCTGCCCTCGGCAGACGTGCCGAGAGCAGAGGAGAGAGAACCTCCAGCTGTAATTGCCCACATCCAGCTCCTCAGCAGCTGGAACAGGAGAACCCCGTGATGCTGAATGGCGAGTGGTCACCACTCGCACCACTTACTATTTCAGTTATTTTTTGTAGCCAGCCCCCCCTCACTTCCAAGCCCAGCTATATGAGTAACATAATAGTCTCAGCAACCCAGGTGGCCTCTGCACTCATGAACAAGTTGCACAAAACTTGCTTCCAGTAAAATTAGATGAAGAATGATAGGGACTAAGTGAAGGCAGCTTGATGTTGGAGGGGAACTAATCCTTCAGTTGTATTTTCTGAAGTATTACTGAGATGCTTTTGTTCCTTCTACATCTACAGTTAAAAACCTATTTTCAGGTGTTTGGAGCTGGCCCCTTCTGAGAAGACACGGGCCTTCCCACAACTCCACTCATTGCACTACCACACCTGGGTGCTAAGAATGAAAAAATTAGGTCTCAAACTTGCTCTGAAAGACTCCATTTTCCTCACTTTCACATCAGCTGGATGTGAGCAAGTTAGCGGGAAGCAGAACAATGGAGACAAGACAAACACTTCCAATGCACAGAGTGCTGCACAACCTAAAGGGAACAGCTTATCTTGAGAGTGGTCGTGGCTCTGCCCCCCAGCTGCCTGCCCCATCCTTCTCCTGAAAGTTCCTGTTCCTGCTTCCTGCAAGAACAGTTCGGCTGCTTGATTAAGCAGCTGCTTAATCACTTAATAAGACAGGCCACGAACTAAGGCAACATAAACAAGCACCTACTGCAGGTTAAGGCACAGTGGTTCATTAAATTCCTGGTACCTTACCCCACACAACATGAGAACCTGGACAATAAACAAAGGTTTAGGTGAAGAGCCCTTTCTCTACCAGAGATCAGAAGCTACCTATGGACAAACTCCTACGGATTGCCCTACTGTGGGCAGGCCAGCCTTCGGGAGACACTAACACTCAATCCATTCTTGCACTTGTTTACTTCCTACAGGTCTGAAACCAAAAAGATGCAAAGAAATGCTTTAGGCAGCTTGATGTTGGAGGGGAACTAATCCTTCAGTTGTATTTTCTGAAGTATTACTGAGATGCTTTTGTTCCTTCTACATCTACAGTTAAAAACCTATTTTCAGGTGTTTGGAGCTGGCCCCTTCTGAGAAGACACGGGCCTTCCCACAACTCCACTCATTGCACTACCACAATGCTAAGAATGAAAAAATTAGGTCTCAAACTTGCTCTGAAAGACTCCATTTTCCTCACTTTCACATCAGCTGGATGTGAGCAAGTTAGCGGGAAGCAGAACAATGGAGACAAGACAAACACTTCCAATGCACAGAGTGCTGCACAACCTAAAGGGAACAGCTTATCTTGAGAGTGGTCGTGGCTCTGCCCCCCAGCTGCCTGCCCCATCCTTCTCCTGAAAGTTCCTGTTCCTGCTTCCTGCAAGAACAGTTCGGCTGCTTGATTAAGCAGCTGCTTAATCACTTAATAAGACAGGCCACGAACTAAGGCAACATAAACAAGCACCTACTGCAGGTTAAGGCACAGTGGTTCATTAAATTCCTGGTACCTTACCCCACACAACATGAGAACCTGGACAATAAACAAAGGTTTAGGTGAAGAGCCCTTTCTCTACCAGAGATCAGAAGCTACCTATGGACAAACTCCTACGGATTGCCCTACTGTGGGCAGGCCAGCCTTCGGGAGACACTAACACTCAATCCATTCTTGCACTTGTTTACTTCCTACAGGTCTGAAACCAAAAAGATGCAAAGAAATGCTTTTGACCCCTCCAAGAAGTCTGTGCAGAAAGACAGCAAGCTTACACAGCCACATCTTGGACAACATAATCTTTATATTAGCCTCTAAACCAAAGTATTAGTGTCATGTTGACAGATATTAAGGTATTCAAAAATACATAAAATTAAGTCAATTTAGAAAAAGTCAAGTTACAGATCCACACAGCACATGCTGAAACATGGATTTCATACAGGCCCTCAGTCTTCAAGGCTGATGCTAAGAGACTGAGCGGAAAAGCCTACGATAAACCAATGTCACTAACTAGATGCTGGAGTATCAGTGGTAGGCGGTCACGGCTTTTAGCCAGGATTTAGAAGCCCAGTCCTTACTGAGAAGTTATTATGCATTACTACTGATGTTTGCAGTGTTAGAAAATTCACTACTACCCTATCATAATATGAATCTGCATGAGAAGCACGTGATCAGGAAAGTAACTTAACATGGAGTGCAAAAATAAGAGTACAGGAAAAATAACTAGCAGGAGTGGTTCCTAACTAGAGCAAATAATACCACAGCAAACACATTGTGGTGAGGGAAGCTCTGGCACATGTCCTTAAGAAAGCCCAGCTGCTCTGCCTCCTGCACTAGCACCTCTGTAAAGGTCACACTCGGCAGCATTTGAACTCATCACACCAAGCCGTTATGACCATGACCTCTTTGAGCATTCCTCAGTGGAGGACATTGCCCACAAGAGCTCCTCCCTGCCTGTGCACAGCTCCCATCACATCCCTATAAACATGCACATGTTGGTGCATTTGCTGACTAACCTTGCTCTAAGGAAATAAAAAAAATAAAAAAAATAGTTACCATCCAGTTCCCTGACCCTTCTTATTTTTCCCTCACAGCTACAGTAAGAGACAAGAGGTCAGGAAAAAAGGCCTAGTCCTCTGAAATGCTCCGAGTCTGCCATTTCCACCAAGACCAGCAAGACTGGAGCGCACTCGGCCCGTCCCAGGGCTGGGTCCAAGCAGAGCAATGTAGCTGCAGCCTGCTAGTTCTCGTCATACTGGTCCTACAACTCACACAGCGCCTATCAGGCTGGCTAAGACTGCTCCCAAACGTGTTTCAGATCAAGGCTCGCTGCCAAGGTAACTCTTAACATGGCTATCATCACTCCATTACATCCACGTCATCTTGTCTCTAAAATTCTTTTAGGAAAAAAGCTTCTTCCTAGGGCCAGCACTAGTTCAATCCTCGCAGCAGCAACAGTAGTGGCAGCCGGCATTTTCAAACTGGGTCATCTCGACATGTTCAGAGAAGGCCTGTTTCACACTGCAGTAAAAAGGAGGAACAAACAGGTGGCAGGAGAGAACAAGGCACATGAAGAAACTGGTGATTCTCCCCCCCTCTCCCAGCACAGCAGCAAAAATTCCTCCAGGACAACACAGCTACCTTAGATAAGACATCCTTTTCCTGGATACTCTCCAACACATTCTCTCCTTCAGGTTTTTCGTGGGTTGTTTTTTTGGTTTTGGGTTTTTTTGGGGTGGGGGTTGTTTGTTTGGTGGTTGTTTTTTTTTTTTAAAACTGTACCTTGGGTGAAATCTATCCCAAACACACACCCTAGTCCTTTCAAACTAAATTGCTTTCCTGGCTCCAGTACAAGCCACTGCTGTGAAAGGGTTAAAACTTCATCTTAATTTAAATATGCATTCAGGATCCAGAAATATCAACCTGCAGCAATAATGATGAAAGAGCTGCTCTGAGATTTCCACACAGCATTGCAACAGCAACTAGCACAGCAGATGACAAAGGGGAAACTGCAGCTAAGTTTGCGGCAACTCAGCCATTTCTGAGATACACCCATAGCCTTTGAAGCCTGGTATCTTCTCTTTGCTGTTCGCTATATTGCTAGTATAAGCATCAAAAGTTGCCTCAGTTAAAATGAAAAACTGCATCCCTTCACCTTCATCTTTTGAGCATTTTCTGAAGTGCAGTAACTGCAGCTGCTGGGAGAAGTGGCCATGACTATTAGTTCTACAGCTAAACTCAAGCAGAATCTTAAATTAAACACCAGTTCTCACATTTCTGAATTCATGGAGTTGTATTCTTCAGCTACTGTATTTGCATCCAAGCTTCACAGCTGCCAGGTTCACTCCGTAATATGAAGTTTGGATTAGGGATAAACATAAACCCAATTCTGCTTTTCCATTAATCCTTTTTGCTGTTACTGGGACAGCCAACAAACTGATATTTCTAGGGAAGGAGCACATACAAACAGCAATATCATAAGTTTGGGTTTTTTTGCTATCTTCACTTGAGTGACAAAAAGTAAGCACCTAGCTTCAAGCAAGAATTATAACCCCTGAAAGTCCACCCCTCAGAGACCTGGAAGTCTTGGCTCTACCTGGCAGCTTTTTTTTTTTTTTTTTTTTTTAAGGCTAACACTTTTCCTACTACCAAAAAAAACCTTAACAAAAAAAAACCCTCATACACAAACAAGCAGAAAAACCCCAAACAAGAAAAGCACAATACATACACTCCATCTTTCAAAACCTCCCACAGCATTTAGCCAGCCACAAAAAAAAAAAAAAAGTATAAGCTCAGCTAAGAGTTCAACAATACTTTTCTCTCTGGTGGCAAAGCCTAAGCAGGTCCTACTCTCCCATCCCTGAGCAAGGTGGCTGCACTCTCACTGAGCACCAGCACAACCTTTCTTGGGGTTGTGTTATAAACCAGGTCACAGAAATGATAGGGGTTGGAGGGGAGAGGGGCCCAAAAATAAAACCACAATTCCAACTGTTTCAAGGATCCTGTTTACAGCACGATGGAGAGGAGGGACTTAAAAAGCAGCTTTGCTGATGCTGAATACACACTGGACTACATCCTCTCCCTCACTGCTACTGCCCAGGGCAGGGGTGCCTGTGCACCAGGGAGGGGGTGGCTCTTGGGTACCTCTGGAGCATTAATCCCCTCCATTTTAAATGCTTCCTGTTAAGTAGGGGCTTTATTTTCTAAAATGGAGATTTTAAGATCAACACACTTTCCCCAGTCTACTCTCTCCCATTTGTGGTTTTCCACTCACATTTATTTATTGCTAGGGCACCCTACACCCCAAGGAAAATGAGAACTGATGACGATAGTTGATGGAGTCGCATGTCCACAGAATTCACAGGCCAAAATAAGTGAGCCGAGGGGGAAAAGATACGCCCAAGCAGAAGCGCTTCTTAAAACAGCTATGGCTCAGCTACACACTGAAAACAGAGACTTGCCACACAAAGCATGATCAGACACACTCAGCAACCTGAGAAGACAAACATTTTCCTGTCCTCTACTCTGGCAGTCATTTTAAGTTAGAAAATTTAGACAAAGGTGATTTCCAAGGTTGTTTAACATGCCCTTTAAAAGAGAAACTGAAGAATAATTACAGCCTGTTCTATGCAAAGATTACCCCCTGAACTACAGCTGGAGACAGATTCTGGCCACTTAAACCTGCAACCTGCCCTCAGAAGTTTTGGGATTTGCCTCACCTTCACAACAGAGGACAGCTACCAAAACTCACTCTCACCCAAAGAAGGCTGTTGACACACTAATGACCAGGACACACTTACAGACTTGGTTGGGACATAGGCTTTTGAGATCCTGAATGCCAACTCATAGCTTCTTAAGGTGGAGCACCACTGCTCCACGTTCCCAAACCGTTACCCAGCCTGTGGCACAGTTAACTAAACCTTGCCCATCCAGACACCACAGGGTTAATATCCTTAGTAACCATAGCAACCAGCACTTCTTCCTCCATCAGAGCCTCAGCTGGCACATTGCTGCCTTCCCAGCATCAGGTTTTGCAGCACATTTAGGGACCCATCCCTTTCCCCCCAGCCACGGGGTTTGGCCAAGCACATCACAAGGATGTTGGAGCACTCAACTGCTTCTCCTAATTCTGGCATTCCTCTGTCCCCATGTCCCCTGGGTACTTCTACCTCCCCTCCATAGGGGGAAGGAGGCTGTCTAAATTCTCTCCAAGTGCACCAAGGCAGGCATAATGTAAAACAGGGAGCCAGCTGCAGCCTTCCAGGAAGAGATGCCACAGGGTAAGGGAGGGAGGGACTGGTGCGCATCCAAAGTTGGCATACCGATCAATCATCAGGTCAAACAGAAGCAGCACTGCAAGACCAGGGGACTCAGCTGCCATCCACGACCCACTGTCCCATGGTTATTAGGGACAGCTAACTACCTTTTCAGTGACACCCCATAAATCCACTGGAGACACCCACCAAGACCATCAGTGAGAAACCAAAACTCCCATCTAGTGGCACACATATTCTGTCAGGAAGAGAGCAGAAAAATGACTTTCAAAACAGAGCTTATCACTAGCAAAACAATACATTTTCTCCTCTTGTAGTTCACCTCTGAACTGCAGATGCATAAAAGCAATCATCACATCCTATCCTCCCGCCTGGTTTCCATCCCTCGCTCCTGGGCAGCTGCAGCATGCCAGCACTTGCTCATTTCTAAACCAACTCAATGTCATTTTTATGGTTCCACCCATTGGCGTACTTGGCATAGAGAGAGACACTGCTGTTTTATTAATAGCTTCATGCTGGCCCAACTCTATCCTGTGCAGGATTTCCACAGCATCATTACAATGCATTTTTCACTATTTCCCTCCCTCCTTCCCCATTCCCCATGTGCCACTCAAGGAGAGCAGATGCTTGTCTTCCACCTAGCTGTTCCTGCTCCTCAATGTCACCTTGCTCAAGACCTCACTCCTCCTCTCTCCCTGTGTCCTTCCCCGCTCTCCACGACAGCGTCCCAGCACAGCCAGAACAGTTGCCCTCCATGGCACCAAGTCCTCAGAGAAGCCTCTCAGGGGTCTCATTTTGAGAGCAAGCTCTTTGTAAGACGTGCGACACCAGCCACAGCACATGGGGTATTTGGAGCAGAGCTGGAAAGGGAGCACGGTTATTTTTAAGTCCAAATGTTCAGTTACTGCACAATGACAATTCTTTCTTTCTTCTTCAAAAGAGACAGGACAAACTCCTAGCTTTGGGCTAACTTTGTGAACTACTCACTAATGGTGGCAACTGCTATGCAAGTTACCCCTCGAAGGCAGAAGTCTGGCAGCAGATATGGAACATGTTGGCAGCATTCCACTTTGGTATTAATATGGGCAAGGCAGTAAGTGGTTTGTACCCAGGATTAATGGTTAACAAGGCACTGGATAAAAACAAGTGATCAATGTGCCAACACATACTTTGGCTTGTTTTCATCTTCTCTGCCATATCCATCATTTCATGGCATCCAGGCAAAAGGTTTCTCCAACATGATTAAAACATTGCTGTAGCATATAGGGTGCATGGGACCCAAACAAGCTTTAACTAACTGTATGAGCCTGGAGCATCAGGTATGCAGGTATCCACCACGCCTTGGCTGACACACTGGTCTTTCCAGGATTCATTTCAGCAACTCACAGAGGACCCTCCCACAACCTCCACCAGTTTGGCCAGCCCTCTGCCAAACCCATCAGCGTGCGTTGCTCTGAGCATTGTCACAGACCTGCTCACAGTGTTTTGTAGCACAGATTCACCTCTAACGGAGGTGGCTTCCAAGAGTTTCACTGCACATAACTGTCCTGCTCATGAGAGCTACCAGTTCACTCCAAGCTGACAGCTAACTTGTGCTGCATTAACTTCCATCTTCACGTTGAGCCCCAGCCACAGGAACAGAGAAGAGTCCTAAGACTTTTAAAGAGTTCACCATGAGAACAGGCACAGGATGGATTAAAGGCTTTGGAGTACAAATGAAAGTAACTAGACACAGGTACCAACATGCTGCTGATTGGAAGGATTTGTTCACCCACACTTCAACCTGAACAGCAATATTAAGAATGGATGTGCTAGCTAGCATTCGTAGTACGTACAACCCAAGGGGCTACACGAACCTCCTGGAGACCACAGCTCCTTCCACTTGCCATTTCACACTGCCAATGATTCCTCCCACCAAGCATAACACACACATCACAAAAATCCATGGTTTAAAAAAAAGGCATCAGGAAATAGAGAATCTATCACTTCCCTGGATAACTTCCAATAGTTAATCACAAAAAACCACACACACACTCAGACATTTCATTTCAGTCCACGTGGACTTATTTTGTAGCCATTTATTTGTATTATGCACATCTCTTACTACGTCAAGATTTCCTTTTGAGAAAATAATTGACAATAGTCCCCTTTCAATAAGCTAAACAGATGGAGTTTGCTTCGTCTTCAGTTTCCAAGACATTTCAGTAGCTCCCATCTCCATCCTTTTCTCAGTTTTTCAGCACTAAAGCCACTACTCTGAGCTTCATTTTCCTGAATGCTGCTGGGTACAGAGACAGCAAACCATTCCAGTGACTACCTCACTCTTCTCTTTACACCCACATCATCCATTGGGTCAAGCAGGATACCAGGAAGCTTTGTCAAATTACCTGCCCACTGTGGCCCCAAAATTGCTCTCCCAGCCACTTCTTTCTAAACATCAGCCTTGATGCAGAAGATAAGGCCAGAGCTTTCAGTACTGAGATTCATAATGCTGCAGTTGGGTCATTAAGAGCCCATTGGCGTTGGCATCAGTTCAAGTTAAGAAAAGACCCAAAGCACTCTACAAGACTATCGGTAGCATTAATTTCATTTATCATCCTGTCAGTTTATGGCTCATCCTCAATGTCTCTCTACAGCAATTCTATATCAATTCCCATATCACTGATAGAAATGTTGATCATCATCAGTCCTCTTACGCGTCCCCACGGACCCCATTTAATTAGGATTCACTGTCAACAATGCCCAGACTTGTCAGTGAACTCAAGAGTAGCTGAAGAAACCTTCTGTCCCCTGATGTTCTTTCTTCATAAACCATAAAACAGGTTAGAGGACTCTGCTTGTAATACATTTAGTAAGTACTCTACAGCCATTGCAGAGCACTGGTGCTCTGGAGGAAGTGCCCATCTTTTGAAAGGAAGGGGGATTGAATCAGACTCTCATGCAGTAGCAAATCAATGCCTAACAGCTGGCTGAATACATTAGAGCTATAAAGTTATTTCTACTGATCAATCCATTTCTAGTCTCAAAAAGAACAAAAACAGCTACCTT
>NW_008824031.1:3243185-3248106 GCF_000699105.1 Pygoscelis adeliae
GATTTGTTTTTCACAGTTCACTTTTAAGTAATGCCAGGTAGAGACGGTAATAACTGATACCTTTCAGTAGTGTCAGCTCAAATTGACACAAGACAAAGCAATGACCAACCAGCCCACTCTTACCCTGTTCTCTCATTCCCTGCACAGCTGCCCTCTCTCCATCTACCAGTTTTCCTGCCACCCCAAGGTCCCCTCAGCCACCTCTCCCAATGCTCCTCTGTTTTTTGTACTACTACTAGATGCTGAATTTCACAACTCCATCCCTCTATATCAATTGGGCACCTGGGAGATATTTTGTGTGTCATGTATGGCACAAGAGCATCATACTTCTCTCCCCCAAACACTGTATGAAATATTTATTAATTTTTTTCTGTATCTTTTTTGGAAGGTAAAATCATTGATGAGCCTACACTCGTACTAAAATTGAGTCTTTTGAGAAATTTCTTCTTGCTCTCTTCTTACATTCATATTTTTCCCCAACTTTTTAATTGTACCAGCAACAGTGAACTGCCACCTATTTTTTATTTATCAATGTCATACTACATTTTTAATTACCTCTTAGGTTCATGACAACATCTTAGCAGATATCATATCCTTTTTGTACTCTATAATATCCTTGCATATTTTTGTGCCAATTGCAACAGAATATTCAGATTATTTTACGCAATTCCACATATTTTCACTCCTTTTCCTCCTCCATTCTCTCTTCCCTACAAGAAACCTGTTTCCTATCAGGCAGGAGTTAAATGTTCCAAAGCTGAGCTGAGATTCAAAAGACACTCAGACTTGAGAGGCAGCTACAGGAATCCTCTGTCACAGATGACCCACGAACAGTCGTTCCTTTTGGTGGAGGCAACAGTTTCTTGCTCTTACACCTTTTTAGAGGTTTCTAGCTGTAGATAACAGTCAGATATATCCCTCTCCTCATCAGCCTTATTTACTTCAGCATCTAATAGGCAGCAGGGAGCAGACAAGACACCACTGGCAGGAGAGAAGGCAGACATGATCCTTGCAAAGCCCTTTTTATCTGTAGATCACAGTACCATCATCCTTCTATAATTTAAGGGGCAATTTGCTCAGTGGAACAAATGCCCCAGGGCTGAACCCAGCCCTTTCATGACAGAGCCAGTTTGTGCACAATCTCTGCTGCCTTAATTTGCAAATGCCACCACTACATCCTCACAAGTGTCTTGTGATGCATCTTAGCCCTTGGGTCTAGGGGAAAACCAGGTATCAACTTAATAGCGCCACCACAAACAACTGCAGAAGAACAGGAATGCAAGATTCTTATTCTTGGTCTCAGAATTAGAAAGGAGGAAAAAAAAAGGTACGAGCACAAAGTCAAAATGAGGTCCTTTCAGCTCCCTCCCGCAAAAGCACTTAGGTTTAGTTACTGCATTCAAACAGCAGCCCTTTAATCAAGGAGTCCTACTTATTCATGAGGAGAACTGTAACTAGACAAACCTTTCAAACACTAGTTCTGCCATCTGGCAGCAGCACTGAGGCTTGTTCCCAGACACACACAGAGCACTGGTAATTGCCCTCACGTGGAATTCCAAGGCACTGCAATTGTTCTAGCATTTAAACTTCCATGGGCTCCAGATGTGGATTTTATTTGTGTCTTTGTGAGGAAAAAGGTACTACTAATTACTGTATACTCCCCCCCGCCCCAAATACTTTTCATTTTGCTCTCCCCAGTTATTTCTGTCTTCTACAGCACCAGCAGCAAAAAAGCAGATCGTGTAGGCCTGTGGACAAGTATCCTAAAGAATTCATACCAAGGAAGAAAGTGTGTCACATTTCTCCTGCTTTTCCTGCCTCCGTGGATTTGACACTCTGAGCAGCTGCCCAGTGGAGAACAAAGGTCTTCTGGGGGATTGCTTTGTAGGCTTTTCTTTTTTCAAATTAATTTCAAATCATAATGGAAAGGTCACAGACATAACCTCTCTACTGAAAGTGGCAACTTTGCATTCTTGAAGCGATACATGTAAGGGAAGGGTGGAATAAAAGTATTTGAAGAAACTTACATTTTGCTTCAGACAGATTCTGGTTAGGTGACCAGACCAGCATGCCGAGATTCTCTCTCTCCTGACTTCGCCTTGCGAGTTTGGCTTAAGAGAAAACAGATACAAACCAAGTTACAGAGAAAGTAATTTCAGATGCAAAATGGATACAAAAGTGACTTACCACGCATCTGCAGCTTTTAATCAAGATTCAAAACCCATCTGCAGAGTTAAAACCCCATCTTCCCATTTGACATGAGGCTTTTCCTTGTTTCTTCAATGCATCACCCCCTATATAACATGACAGATACTGCACACTCACTCTTTCATGCAGTACACTAAGAAGCATACGTTGCATCTAAATTAAAAGTTAATTAATGTTTCTCTTCCAGCATACTTGATTATTTTTCTTCCAGCCATCATTAAATGAAAAAGGGAGGAGCTAGGCTCAGGCAGCAGGCTCCAAGCCCTTGACATCATGAGACCGTACTGTGCAGCTAGATTAACACTTCAGGGTAGATACATGCATGAACCTCCTGGATTTCACTTCTGAGCGCTTCCTCCCCTGCCCCAGCAGCCCTTCTATGCCTCTGTCCCCAATACAGACAGGAATGAAATGACACTGGATCCCTCAGGTCAGTCAGGTCCTCTGCTCAACTGCTCCAGAGAAGTTCTTGTGCATTCACACCCACACTGTGTACACGCACCCACACTCAGAAAGCAAGTCCGTTTTTAACCAACTTAACACCTGGCTGGCATGAGAGGTCTGAAAGTCTCAGGTGAAGACTGAGACCACAGCTGCACGTAGTTTGAAAGAGCAACCTCAAACTAAGGTACAGAAGTACAGCGAGTTCTTGTGAATCTGCTGTTGTTCGGTCACAAGCAGTCAAAAGAGGAGGAGGACGAGAAGAGTAAGAAACTCACTCCGTTGAGTCAGCACGCACACAGCCAGCTCAACTACCCACCCTGGCCGAGAGAAACTTGCAGGTCTTGTTATGAACGAGTGCCTACAGTACTACTTCCACTACAAAACGTCACATAACGCTGAAGTTTTATGCAATATTTCAACACAAAGCTATTTTCTCTGCGCTGTGCAATTAGACATATAAGCACCACTTCATGATGCATTAAACAAACAGGTCAGAAAAGATCTAGTAACACAAGAGATGCAGTGCCAGGACGCTGTCTCACGGCACAGGGTATGAAATCAGAACATAATCTGCTCACATGTCTCCACTGCAGCACGAAGAGGCCTGCCAGCATCCAGCTCCTGCTCATCTGAACACATCAGAAAGTTTAGTAATTACAATGCTATGAATGCTCATGGTTTGACTACTGTTCTTAACCTGAAATCTGCTCAGGTAAGAATAGTCAGGGTTTAGATGACAAAAAGTATTTTAACATTAAATTTAAAGCACAAATAGCATGTATTAAAAATAACCAGTTGCCAGCAACATATTTACACTGAACATTTTTTTTCATGGCAAACACCATTATTAACTTTCACACAGTTTGTTTGTTTTTTAAATGAGGTCAGCAACTGCACATACAATCTATTTTGTGCACTGTGCATGTTCATTACTTTCTACACTAGGCAGAAAAACAGGAGTGAGAAGAGACAACAGCCTCTGGCAGCAAGAGATGGGGGGTGGAAACCAGGTCTATACACAGAACATGAAGGGTGTCTGAATTTAAAGTTACCATACTGAATTTAAAATTACAACTTCACAAAAAAAGAGTCTTGAAACATTGGGGATTAAATTTTACTTTCTCCCACATTTCAAGTCTGGGTCGGGAATGCAAAGAAAGAAGCAATCTTAAGCCTCCCCTTTATCAAATTTTGCTCCTCACTCCCTATCCAGGATGGTCTGTCCTACTAAAGTCTCGCATAGTGTTCAGAACACAGAAAGAAAAAAAGTCTCTCCTCACTTTGCATTACACTGAAAAGCACATTCTCATCCCATAAAAATACTCAAAGACAGAAATCATCAGTCAGGTCTCCAGGAAGTTAAACACTTTCCACCCAAATCCCAACACACCCCCAGTAACCCACTGCAGTTCAGGAGCCTGATGCCCAGATTCTGCCAGCGAGGCTTAACATTAGGCAAATTGTCAGCCTGGCTTTACCACAGTCTCACTCACTGGCGAAACCCACCTAACTCAGGAAAAGGGAAAAGTTTTCTCCTAGTTTAGCAGGCTGAACCCCCTCCCTGACACGTCAGGTGCACACCCCAGCCCGGCTGTCCCTTTCAGGAGGAGAGCACCACCAGCTCAGCTCACCTAGAGTAAGGTGAGTGAAGTTTCACCTCCCACGGTTAAAACCCCAAGTTACGCTTTAGGGCATTGCAGAGGCAGCGCCACAGCCTTCCTGGCTGTGAACTGCAGTGAGCCCTGGGAGGTGACGACCAGTGCAGGGAAGTACTGTGGGACCTCATGGCACCCAAGCAGGGTTGGTGAAACGTGCTCCTCATCCTCCATCACAGCTTCCCCCCCCCCCAGGCACCCAGGAGCTCCCTTTGCCTTGGGTTAGGAGCTACCTCCTTCCAGCCCCACATCCCCTCCCTATGAGCCAGGGTAAACCACCCCCTGGACCTCACATGCAGAACAAGAACCCCCTGCAGATGCTGGGCTTCATGCAGTCCCCAGGAACCCTTCTGCCCAGTTCCCACAGCCCAGCTTCTTCCACTCTGCCTCCTGCTAGCCTCTTGGTAGCAACAACCAGCCAAGTTACACTGCACTTGTAAACAGGTGTGAAGCAGCACCTCTGGTACTCCCGCAACATCTCTCCTGCCCTGCCTCTCCACCCAAGCCCACACCTGTCCACCCTCAGCCCTCATTCCTCAACAGAGGGAGAGGCCAGTGCAAGGCACACAGTAGGGTTAAGTTAAAACTCATGCTTCTCTGCAAAGGACAGAAGC
>NW_008824031.1:3248146-3262243 GCF_000699105.1 Pygoscelis adeliae
GGGGGAGGGGGGGACTGCATTCCTCAAACATCCACAGAGGCTGAGACTCCTTCCCTAATATCAGAGGTGACTTAGCCTGCCACCCAGCTCCTTCACCATCCAGCAGCACATCCTCCCTATCACCTCTTCTCATCCCCACAGCCCCCACATTTACTGTCCCCCACACGCAAGGCAGACACAACAGGCATTCTCCCGAGTCCAGTGTTGACCCCATCATAAATACATGCAGCACAAGCATTCTTGCTACATGATGTAGCACAGAAGAGCTTAAGAGTTTGCTCAGAATTTGGAAGCACATTAAAATGGTTATTTCAGAGCAACAGCCACAAGAGGAGAGGAGGGGGCTTATAGCAGAGTGGTTATTGCATCCCTTTCCGGCATCTTTCCAAGCACAGCTGCAAGGCCCACCAACACGGGGGAATTCCTTCCCCCGTCCCCTGCTTCTGGACAAAGGATACCAGGGTGAATTCAAACACTCTACACTTCAGTTGACAAAGCTAAAAAGCTAATTCAATTTAATCCATTCTATATTTCATATAAAAATAGCCACATAAGGAGGGCAAGGGTTACTCTTTTTTAGGAAAACAGATCAATTTAGGATCAATGGGTTTGCTTGTTTAAGCAACTGCAGTTAAACCAGTGCAACCTGTGTTTAGAGAAGCTGTATATTGGCAGACGAGATCATGTGACATTTCAGTTAATCCTGCACTTTCATCTAGGCTACCCACCAGGTATTTGTAAAGTCTCTGCCATAGCCATTAGCTCCCTATCACAGCTGTTGTGGGAGCAAACACTTTGTAATCACTTTCCCACTGCTGGCTCTCCCATTTGTCCCAGGTCTGGGAAGAATCATGGATGCTTCCTCCAACCCCAACAGAACCTCTACGACAAGCAGCACCCCCTAAACTTTGTTCCACTGCGAGAATTCACAGGCGATGCAAGCTCCCATTGCCTTTACCCACGCAGAGATGCACAGCCCCAACGAGGCACAGTATCATGTTGCTTTTTCCACAGCGGTTCCCATCCCCCTCTCTTCCCTCATCCCCCAAACATACCCCTACCCCATGGACCATACGCTGAAACACAAGAGGGAACTGATCCAAGTTAAAACTCACTGTGTAAAGAAAAGGTTAAAGTTGGTCCCACTTACAGATCTAGTTTACTGCACAAGCCCAAACAGAGATTAGGCAGGGCAGAATATCCATAAGCCAACAGTATCCTAAAAAGAAGTTGTGGGGGTTTTCCCCCCCACACCCCAAGCTGTGAGGGCACATCTCAACACCAGCATGCAGTTGACCACACAGTATGTAGGAATATATTGATTTGCACAGCAGAGAGACAGCACCGCTGTTGGAGTTCCTATCACTTCTGCCCATAGGCTGAGGCCCTCCGTCCCCAGGGGCTCCCTGGGCTGCCCGTGCTAAGGCACCAGCCTGGCACACACAAGAGCAGCACACTGCGAGGATGCGAAACCCTGACCCGCAACAGCTACAGCTCTTCCCCAACTTTTGGAAAGCTGTTGCAAGACTGCCCCACAGAAAAACAAGAGAGGTTTCAACCAGCAGCAGCAGTCAGTTCAGACTCCAAGAGGCATTAGGCTGATTTTAAAAAAAAAAAAATCTTGACTGAGTCTTTAAAGCATGTCTTTCCCGTACTGTGAAGGTTACTACACAGGACAGCCTCACTCCCAAGCATCTGTCTGTCCAATTTTCACTTGCACACAGAAAGATGTCTTTGGTAGTTTCCCACAACAAACCAAAAAATTTCCCTTTCCCTCTTAGGTGTCCTGACTTCACAGCACCCTGGTAGACATGGGGAGAGAAGCATACTTGCTGCTATCCCACTACCACCCACAAAGTTTAAAGCTGCAGGGGTAAATCCACCTTAGACCCCATACCTGAGTGATCCCAGCTCACACAGAGGGAGGGAAAAAAAGAGTGAAGTGAGAGCAAAGATTTTTTTTTTTTGTCAACACAAACACCACCACCCCCCACCCCCAAATCAAAACAAACCAAAACTCTTAAAACCCACTCCCAGAGCCACACTCCTCTGCTGCATTTACTGCAAGTCAGAAGGCAGAGGGTCAACCCTGCCAGGACCCTCTGCAGAAACAGAGGAGAAAGGTGGAACTTGCAAGTTCCTTGCAAGGAACTTCTTGAAGGACACCAAGCCCTAAATACCCTTGGGAGTCCTCTGATGTGTCTATTACCTTAACCCCTGGGTCTGGAACCCCTCCCTACACCAAGAAATACACATGTATCTCCTCGCATCTGAGGGGTTCTTCTGCAGATATTGTAACTTCATATTTTCTCTTAGGCAAACCAAAAAGTTGTACCAGTGCTGGAATCAGGACTGTATGAATAAGCTCAGTGTTGAATGTGCTGCAGAGTTTGTCATCATGAATACATTTGTGTTGACATGAAACCACAGATCTTTGTTCAGGCTCTCTCCAGAACGTTGCGAGAGAACCAAGACATGTACATGTGCCCTGTAGGCTCCTCAGCCACCATGCTTGGCAGAGTTGCTGCAAATGGACAACAAAGTGGGGCTGAAAGCAACAAGTATGCTTCTCTCCCCACGTCTACCAGGGTGCTGTGAAGTCAGGACACCTAAGAGGGAAAGGGAAATGGGTACATCTCTTAACAGAAACTACCAAAGACCACTGCACTGCACACATGTAGTCCCCACTACAGGTCAGAGGGTACCTTCCCCATCCTTCTGACCTCTCCCCAGTTTCACATTAGCCATGGAGCAGCTGGCATCAGTACAGAAGGAAAGCTGTGCCCGGCAGTAATACCACTCCTTTCATCCCACCTGAATCTCCTTTTGGTGAGATGAACTAAGAGCCTCTGAAGAACCATGTCAAAAGGCCAAAGGGTGAAGTTTGCACTTCACAGCTTGAATCCATCCAACACCTCACCGCTTCGGAAGGGAGGGGAGGTCCTGCTCAGCCAGCATTGCTCTGCTCTCCTGACACGTGTTCCCTGCCTCTCCCCTCCATCCTGTGTTGTCTCTGGCATTTATCCCTCCAAGCCAAGCACATTTGCTAAAAGTAACCTGGCAAAATAGAAAGCAAACAGCATTTTCCCCAGTTATTAAATCAAATCAGCTGGCTGCAAGATGAAACAAACAGCCAAGCAGGTGCACAGGGAGCAGCAGTGCCACATGGACAGGGACAGTATCCACGCCTTATTCTATACCATCTACGTCATGCTCAAGTCCCATATTTTCCAGTACATTTCCATTAAGCATTTTCCCTTCCACCAGCACCAAGACCTACTTGACAAACCAAAGCAGGGAATCTACCTGAGCTTAAAAAAAAAAGTAATCCAACAAAAAAGCAGTTAGCTTTAACTCATACCAATTCCTAGTTTTTCTACTGCATATCCCAAGAGACAAGGAAGGGGAATAAGCAGGGACAGGCAGGACACCTCTCAATCACAGCACCAGTTTAGGCTGTCTTAAGGACCACTGGTGGAATGACAGCATACATGAAGAGCAGGCAGGAAGGCAACGGAGCCCGCCAGCAAGTGGGAGCCCAGCACTATGCAGCTCCAGCCTGAAACATCCTATTTTATTTTTCTTCTCCAAGTTAGAGAATAAACTCAGTGGGAGCCGAGGCCTCTCAAAGAGCCACCAATCACTCTGTCGCCTATTATTTTGCTTCTGTGCAAGGCAGTGGTGCCAGCTCCCACTTGAGTTCCTGCACTTGAGGGAGCTGCTCTGTCTTGCAGCTCTCCCCAAGGATGCTGCATATTCCAGCTGCAGCTGTGAGCCATTCAAGAGCGCTTTGCACTTTGCTTTTGGCACCTGCACTGACCCCTCAGAGAGATGATCCTTGTCTCCTGCAGATGCCAAGACACACTTTGCTCCAGCTCCATCCTGCCCAAGTCAGGGTGAAGCTCTGCCAGGCGGCCTCCTGCATTCTTCCTTCTCCGTAACCCTTTCAATAGTCTCTGATGTGAGTTTTTGCTGTTTGCACAAGGCATTTCAGAGCTATTGAAGCCCTCTGAGTTTCAAAGCAAAACACACTAACACATGACTATGTAAGAGCACTGCAACACACACCATGAAGAGTGGGAATACGCTGCTAGTCAGTTCCTCCATTATTTAGAAATGGCAAAAGGTAACTCAGAAAAGCATGTCCACCGTCAGGTGCTTGATACAGATACACACTTCTGTACCTTCTCTGGAAGGCAAACACGGGCAAATCAAAGTTTAGAAAGCACTTGCCATAGAAGTACAGGGAATTCTTCAGGCACTGATCTTTTGCAAGGCAACAGGTAAGAAAACAGATCTAAACAATGTATTTCATGAAGTTATTAAAGTTTACACAACAACTGAAATATCCAAGGTATGGATATTTCTTGTCATCCAGGATGGCAAGATTCCCACCTACAAAGGCTACTGCATTACTAACAGCACTTATTGATCCCCCCCATAACAGGTACTAACTCATTTTTGAATCACATATTGCAGGTTTAAAAAGAAAGACTAAGAAACACTTCTTCCTTTTAATATGTAACTCTCAGCATTATATATAAAACATGCATTGTGTAATACCCAAAGGTGAATAAATGTTTTTATTGTTTGGGGAAGAGCTGGAGTTGACATATAACAACTTAGCTGTTTGATGCTGCTGTTGAATGCTGCTTAAAGCAGTTTTGGACCAAGTCTAAATGTATTTACTTCTAATGAAGTGAGATTAAACAAGTGCTTCCATTCCCAACCCTGCATTTTCTTTATCAATGCAAACCTTATATTTATTGCATAGGGTAAAATCCCCTGTTTAGAGTACCCATGATGACTGTTAGACAAAATAAGACAAGGGAGGCACTGGCTCCCATAGTTTAAAACTCGCTCTCACTAGTTCATTGATATTACTCAGACTCACAGTGTAATTGTAAATGTACAACTGTGATACAACAACAAAATACCTATGTGGCACAACAGAACTGAAACAAAACAGAGTTAGAAGAAAAGCTTTTTCCGCCCTCCTTCCCCGCTGCTGGCACTGGTGTCTCAGCAGCAACTCAGAGACATTTGAAGAACTTTGCTGCCCATCTCGACTTCCTTCTGCATGTGATTTCTCCCCAAGTCAGCAGATAATGCTTGTGATCCCCTTTCATTTGTGTTTTCTGAGGACTGTCTAGATATAGTAGCTGGTACCTCATAGTAATATTACCTTTGTACACACTATAGCAGCATGAAATGCAGCAGAACATTTTAGACTGGAATCCTGCAAGTTGAGGAACATTTTTTTAATTAAAAACTTATAAATTAAGCAGCGGTTAGCTCTTCCTATACATGACTACACCCGGCTGGCACTGTAATCTATATGCAAATAAAGTTCTGAGGGCATTTTTGTATCTGCCTAGGGAAACAAAGGCAGCTATTTGTATTTCTATACAGAGCAGCAGCACTGGAAACGCAGGCTGAAGGGCCTTATTGCCTGAGAATAACTGTAGGTGCTGTGCTACAAAAACCCACGGTATCACACATTACAACAGTGTGAAAAATATTGCTTTAAAAATTGCCCAGTTAAAGATTAATCATCCAGCAATGATTACAAAGGTCACTTTGCAGTGATAAAAATTAGAAGAACTGGAATAGAACATGAGAAAAAGCATGGATAGCAATACAGTTTCCTTTTCTTTAAAGTAATCAAGTTCAACCCATACTAAGTCTGAACTTCACATCTTTGTATGTTTGTATTTTATTTTAAACTTTTTAAGAAGATAGCTGATCCAAGATGCCTTTCCAGTTTAAGAGCTAGTAGTAAAGCAAAAGCTGTGGCCTACATTTTGCCCACAGCCCGGGCCAGACCGAACAATGAAGCCAGAACAGATGTTGAGGCCTCGCCTTGATTTTTTTTTTCCTGAATAATAGGAGTCCACTCATTCTTTCCTGCAAGCAGGTGGCACCAATGTGCAGCCATAGATGAGGTCTGAATAACTATACAAGCAAACTGCTTTTCAATATACACTTTAAGTGTGTAAAATTATTTTTTCTACATGCATGCAATTCCAATCCGAGCTCTGCAGCAAGTTCTGCATACACAAGCCCTGCAAGCCATACAGGAGCAGGAAATACATTAACATAACATCAGAAGCATGAATATACCCCCACACATACTCTGTACGGAGAAGCACACCACTGCTAATCACAACGGGCTTTTGTCTAGACATGGTCAAGGTTTTGTACTGAAACTGAAAGGGTTGGAGTTTGTTTAAAGAGAGAATTAAGTATAAAATTGAGAGGAGAAAATGCACATTTGAATAAGATTACACTATAGATCTCTTGAAAGCCTTTTTAAGAATGTAAAAATTTGCACCATCCACTTTTTTTTTTTTTTAAGGAGGAGGGCTAGTAACTATACTACAGTGATCCTGAATACACAACCAAAAAGCAGGCAACCAGAACAAAGTAAAAGCCTGCAGCACACATGTCAGGTTGGAGCTACAAGGCTCACCTGCCCTCCCAAGCGCACTTCTACCCCCTCAACATCACCAAGAGCATCCCCAGCCTCCCCAGGCTGTGGTTCAGAGCCACAGCAGCTCCAAAGCTCCATCAGGAGGACTGGGATGGGACTGGACCCGTGCCACCCTGCCAGTCAGTAGCAACAAAAGCAAACACCACGTGTGAGGCCTAGTGGGCCCTACACACCCTATGGCTACCACCCCACAACCCATGGCTGCCACACTGGGCCCCACATCCTGCCACCAACCCTGGGAACCCCTGCACTCACAACCCTACAAAAAACCCCCAAACATCAGTGCAGGACCTCCACAGAGCCATGCAGTGAACCATTGTAAAAGTTTGTTAAAAGTAGGTAAACGCATGCACACAATTAGTTCTGAGAGCCAAGCTACAAGCTGAGCCAAGCTACAATAAGCCAACTACTGTTGGTTTCTGTTCAATCTCCCTGAACACTGTCCCAACAAGGAGAGATTTCCTTCCTTCCCTCCACACTATCTCTTCCACTTTCATTTAGGTGACCAAGAAGTCACACAGGCACACCTACACGTATGCAAGTAAGATCCACGTATAGAATTTAATACACAGAAAAGGAACAACAATAACACAGCACAGTTCCCTCACGTGCCAAGTCTCATGCTGCCAACAAATATCTAAGCACTGCCAAATCTATTTGAAGCCAAAGAGTCTACTGATGAGGAAGCAAAGACAAGGCAAACACATCTTCCTCTTTCCATCACAGATCTTGATTCTGCTGCCTCCCCTCAGCAACTCCTACACGCACAGCTCCACGTTCACATGGTCTCCCATTTCTTTACTAAGCCAGCCCTCAGCTCTTCCTAAATGGGATCCTCTGTTGTGTTCCCTTACCCCCAGCAAGAGCAGCTGTTTGGGCCCAGTCCTGCCCATTATTCACAGGTAGCACTTAGGAATAACGAGACCAGGACCAGCAGACAGACTTCCTGAGCCTGGCACTGTATCTGCATCATTGGATTTAATGGCAGCATGGGGGGTCCATCAAATCGTCTAATCCTTTTTGAACCCATTTGTAATTTTGGCATCTACAACATCCTGTGGCAGAGTGCTACAATTTAATTATATGTTTGTTGTCTGAAGGAGAACAAAGAAAGCCCGTGCACACACTCCCTTCTCGGCTCTGCAGCTACTACCCAGTCACTCATTTCATTCGGTGGCCCCATTTCCTGCCTTATGAGAAGCAGAGAATAATTCCAACTGCGCCCTGCTCACCTCCTCCATGTCTCTTGCTGTTTTACAGACCCTCTACCATGCTCCTCTCAGTCATCTGTTTTCCAAGCTAGACAGTCTGGGCTTTTCTGCTTCTCCCTCATACAGAGATGGGAAACAAGAACAATTCCTGTACTTTATCTAGTTATCTTACAGCTCTGAGAAGCATATATGCACGGGGGAGGGATGGAAACGGGGCACAACCAGAACTGTACGCAGTGTTCGAGAAGAGGGTACACCACAGGATTTATAAAACAAGCCATAATGAGGTTCTGTTTTGTTCTCAGATGCTTTCATAACAGCTTTTAACAATACACTTGCCTTTTCACTATTACCATTGAGTTGATGAGAAAACCACTATGATTCCCAAGATCTTTATCTAGAAAGGCAACAGCTAATTGAGAGACCACTACCATACACATACAGTTAAGGGCTGTTCCACCCTACCCTACCCCCCTCCCCAAATATTACTTAGCACATAACAACAAGTGTCACCTGTCATTTTTACAGCCATGCTGTCACAAGACTGAACAGGTTACCCATTCCCCCCATTCAGCAGATATCCACACTCCCCCTGCCACCCCCTCCTCCCATTCACATACTGTCTTTACACACCGACGAAAGGACAATACAGCTGTTAGTAGCAAAAATAAAAAGAAAGAAACAAAAATAACAAGATATGTAATTTGACAGGGAGAAGTGTCACTTTATTCGGAGAGTGAGAAGTGCACAGTGGCTCCGCTCCAACCCCCAGCTCCAGGACACCTCTGACTTCCCAAGGCTTCTTCCCCCAAGAGACGTGACATAGGGAGCAAGAAGCCAACGGAGGGTTTTCTCAGACCTTGCAGCTCCTCCCATTCACTTTCCCATTAAAAGACAATGCTGTTTAGACCACCAACCCAAGTACTCCCTACTCCCCGGCTCCAGCCACCCTTTCCCATTCCCCAGCGCCCTTTGGGGAATGAGGAGAGGGACCGAAAATGGGGGAGAGGGACCAGTGCTTTTGCCTCTGCTCAGAAGATACACTCCCATCACCCCAGCTTTAGAAAGCACTGAACCTCCTTACTCATAGAGCAGACCTAGTTTCCCCTGCAAAGCTTCAAACTTGGCCTTCATAGGCCTGCACAAGCACTGGCGACCCAAACAAGCAGCATTTTACTCATCTTTCCCACACGCTAAGGACCAGCTGGCCTGTTTCTATTGCCCAATGCAAGAAGAAAAAAAGAAAAAACTCAGCCTCAAGTGTTCACAAAGAAGAGAGATTACTTTTTGATATTTTTAGCAACACCTCTTCCCTTCCCACCCATCCAAAGTTCACATGACAGCATCCTTTTGAGATAGCTTACACTGATTAGTGGAAGTAATGAGTGCCTAGAAAGCACCAGTGATATAAAATGTAGATTCTTGGTTAACATAAAGTAACTGGTTTATTTTTTCCACCACGCTTCAAAAACCCTTGCCAAGAGATAGTCAAGAACAGATCTGACTAACTAGAACCTGGTCTCCAAAGAGTATGGGATGTGGGCACTTTTCCTCCTCCTCCTCACCCTACATCTCAGGAGTTCAGGGAAAAAAAAAAAAAATCACAACCAGCTATGCTCGATGGCTTATGAACTAAGGCTGCTCAGCAAACGTGTTACTGCTTGGCAAGACAGTACTGTGAAGGGCATGCACATAGGACACACTGGTGTCTCCATCCAGACAAGAGTCCACTCAAAAGGTCAAATGAGAAATTCCATGTTACTGTACTCTTGCAATACCAAATCATTTTATACAGTAGAATGAATCAATCAGCAACAGCTAAGCACAGTCAGCTCTCAAAGACTGTAAAGATTTCTCACATTATTATTATTCTTTAAAACCTGGGTCAAACACCAACACTTTCCAAGGCCATAAGCAGACAAGCCCATCACATACAGTGGCAGACACATCTTCCAAACCCAGGTGGCTGGTGTGGAGAGGCTGGACATCCAGGAAGGTACCACCACTGCACCTCCCTGCTGGAGGTAGTGCCCTCCCCAAGAGCAGCAGAATCAAGCCCTGCCAGCATGCCCAGGAGAGGCCTCACCTCTGCTGAAGTCACCTAAACTAACCCAGTCACTTCTACCCGAAGCTGGTTTTGTAGAGGTTACACGAGTGGCCTGGCTGACAGAGCGGCAGAGATAGCAACCTGAAAAGGGGGCAAAGCTTCCTCTCCTGACACAGCCATCTCCAGAAGCAGATACCTGTCCTCAGGCCAACGTGAGTGTATGAGAAGCTTATATATCAAATCCCACCCAGCACTGAGTCATGCACTGATGTGGTGTGCAACTGCAATCAACAGGCTGCGAGCATGCCCAGTTTAACCCACACAAATCCGACTTTTAAACATCTGCGACTGTTGCATATCCTCCTCTCACCCCCATCCATGACAGTCTTCCAGGTCCTTATCCTCACAGCACCCCTACCAGCAGATGAGAGCTTTTATCCACACACACGCAAAGAGCCGAGTGCCAGGCTAGCAGGAGTTGAGACAGGTTTCCCAGGCCCCGTGTTAGAGCCCCAACTGTGGGTCATCCTTCCTCATCATCCCACTCTCAGAAATGCTGAAATCAAATAGGAGCCCATAAATAACACATTTGTAATATTTCAAATCAGATCTTGAAAACTCAGTCGGCTTCCAGCTCACCTTGGAGCTGACTGTTGTATTCATTAGCTCACAAGCTCCCCTAGGCACAGACAGTCCCTCTCCTCCTGTCTGCATGGGGCCTGGCGCCACAGGGTGCTGCAGGGATAGTATTCATACCCAAAAACACAAAGTCAGATTTAACATGCCCTTGAAATGCAGGCAGCTCCTGGATCGCATTTTCAACAGATTTCTCAAGTCAGTTTGTTTCTTCCCCATTTTTGCCAAACTCGGAGGCACAGTTAAGGACTATATTTAAAATGTAGCTAACAATCACGGCAAATCTTAAAATTTTGTTTTTAACATTCAACTTTTACTAAAAGACTATCCAAAACAAGCTACCTGGTTCCCCTCCTTCTCCTGCCTTCAAAAGAGTCTCAGAACTAGTTTGTCTTGCATCTACATTAATAATTTCAGAGCAAGAAAGCAGTATGATAACTACGAGAGAGGCTAAACAATTACATTGCTCCACACCAAGCACCGCCTTGCACTCATTCTGCACTGCTGGTCTGCCCATACTCCCACTTTACACTGAATGTAACTGATCCTAAAAGGTGCCAAGTAACAGCGAACCAAACCCTGGAGAGACAGGCCCTGGCTCTCAGCAATAAGCAGCAGCAAGTACACTTGCAGCCCAGAGGAACAAAACAGGGGTACAGCCCTGCAAAGATGTTGGATTTTCCTGAGCTGCCTCCGCTTTGGGATTATGAACTTCCCTTCTGCAGTGCCAGCATTTGCATACCACAGCATATTTACAAAGAAATCAATCGGGACACAAGCACGAAGGTGAATATGGAGAAGAGGCCAGTAGTGCTTGGGGCACCCCGCAGAAAAGCACACAGCTTTCTGCTCTGCTTAGATGCTTCAGGGAAAAGCAAACCGGTTACGACCTATCCACGTCTAAAGCACAATCCCTTTCCCCACCTCATTTAACAAAGAGGACAGAAGTTTGCAGGCGCAAGGCCTTACAAGCTCTCTAAAATGCAACCACCACGTGGCAAGCGTCAGGAGCAGAGCTCACACAAAGAGCCGAGAGGCAGCAGGAGACAGAGGGGAGAGGGCTGGGAAAGCCTCGGCAGTCAGGAGACGGGGGAAGGGGAGACCAAGCCTTATTGTCCAGCCATCGACACAAGGAAGCGAGCACAAAGGGGACAGTGAGGCTAAGCAGATAAGGAGAAGCCAGCCGAATGCCAGCTTGGCAGTGTAGATAAACTGAGGAGCCAAGACCCTGCTGGAAGGAGAAGAGTGTGGTTTGGTAGAGAGCTGAGGGAGGAACCCGGCTTAGCGCTGCCCCGGGAGGGGAAGTAGGAGACGCTTCCCGGCAAGGCAGAGGAAGGTGGCTTGCACAGCACTTACCTGCCCTGTAGCACATCCCTTGTACCACACACGCTGCGGCACGGTCCTCCTCTCACACACAGATACACAGCTACAAAATTAACTTAATTTTACTGTGTTCAGGGCCATTAGTCTTTCCAATCTGAGGACCAAGATCCTATTCAGCACTTAAATGCCTCTTTATTGAGGCTGAAAATTCTTCCGTTTTCTCCAATTTAAAAAGAAGAAAAAACACATCCCTTTAGACATAATTCATGCTCAAGGCAAAACATCCCCTCTCCCCCTTCCTTCCAAAACCCATCATCATAGTGAAAGCAGCTGGAGCATCCCTGCCTGTGTTAAGAGCCCAGAGGTCTTGTTTTCCCTTCCCACAAATTATATAACAGAAAAAAAAATGCAGTGGCCAGCCCCCGGCAGCTGTTTCATAGGAATACAGCTGTGCCTCCTCGCACATCAATTATGCTGCCCCACACTGCACTGGACAAATTCAAAACGTGGCTGCCAAGCTCATTTTCTTTACCTAGTGATCACTGGATAACTCCTTAAAAGCAACTAGTGGGTCTCCGCAGGGCACCATATTGTGCCCCAGCCACATAAGGAGGCGTTAAGCAATCATCTCTGTCCTCCTACATCCAGTGCTACCACCCTGGCCACTCTGGAGCACCCTCTCCACACTTATGACCTTCTGAGCAACAGTGATCCGATGCAGCCTCTTGTTCTGCCACCAGGTCACTTCAAATCCAAACCTCAGCTCCCCAGCTTGTAGAAAAGTGCTTAATGGGGCGTACACACATCCGTACAGGAGGAAAAAAAAAAAAAAGAAAAAAGAGCAGCAACAAGAACAAAGTAGCAAGGGAAACAAAACACACAGGGACATAAAGAGGACAGAGAGCCTCAGGGGAGGGACAGTATTTAGAAGAGCCAAGTTATTAGAGACTGAGAAGCTAAACCATGCTAAGGCTGCTGGGCCTTCAAAGGAAAAAAGTCTGTGCAGAGCATCCTGCAGAACACAACAGCCTTACAGGTGCATATGTGGGCTGAAGCAGGGAAAAGCTGAGACACACTGGCCCCAGAGAGGAAAGCAGACTGTCAAAGAAAACTATAAGGCAAGGCAGGCCAGAGAATCTGCACTATTTATCCGTGGCGAGGGGCTCTGCGACGCATTTTGAGACACTTGCATCTTCCTCAGCAGAAAAGCTGCATGTCCTCTTCATTTCTATCCTGGCCTGCACTTTCTCCATAACTTTCCCAGCACAAGTTATTGCATTTACTGAAAGGTGACCATTTTCCCTGACATCTGGATTTTCATAGGCTGCTATTTCAATAGAAGTTCACTACCTTGAAGGATAGACTACAAGACAGGGGCCATGAAACAGGGACTAATAACCACCATTCTTAGCGCAACTGAGCTCTGATCTGTGACTGGGAGCTGTAGGTACTGCCACAACACTGATTTCACCCTGCGCATTTGAAAGTCTTGAGTCTTCTGCTCTGTGCCACCACTCAAATACAAATTGCTACAAGTCCAGTTATACCTATGTTGAAGGAAAAGAATGAGTGTCAAAATAATTCAGGGTAAGTTGACTCCACAGACTTCTCTCTTCTACTCCTCCTCCTATCCCAGAAAATCCCTCAGCCTTACCTCCTGCTCCTTACATGCACACAGCCCCTCGGCAAAAGCTTTGCACACATTAAACCAATACTTGCTAGCACAGCCAGGGACACTGCTGAGAGTCTCAGCTCTCTTTAAGGCATGCTCTGATTGGTCCAAATTCCTAATGATAAAACTATTTGTAGTCAGATAGTCATGATGCTGGCAGTGATTCTTGGTAGAATTCTGTTCATTAATACCTAGCCTGAATGTACAACAGCAAAGGAGGAAGAGTCCACAGCCTGCAAAAGATATCAAGCTCAAGTTAAAAAATAAAATAAAATAAACCAACACAAACTCAAGAGTAAACCAGCTTCACTGAACAAGAAGACTGAAGCTCTTTTCCTATGGCAGATTTCTGCAGCACGCATTTACTGTGCAGAGCAACAAGAACATCTTATTTCACTTGTTCCCAAGATCCTGCACGAGTGATGCCCACAGAAGGCTCTCTGTACTGGGCCCAAATGCAAGCAAGACTCCAAACTCACTCTTGTCAACACTTCCTATGTCTCTACTTGCAGAGCCCTGTGTGAGGGCATCCAGCTGCAGCACTGTGACATGCTCACCCTCCCACACCTCCACAGACAGCTCTCCACTACCCTGCAACAGCTGTGGGAGCTTCCTCCAGGAGCAGTCATGACATGTGCCACTGCACAAGACACAGAAGCAGCAGGGAAGTGGGATTCCCTGAAGACCCAGACAAACCCCATCTTCAAAAACTGTC
>NW_008824031.1:3262282-3263322 GCF_000699105.1 Pygoscelis adeliae
TTCTCAAGAGCTGGATGCTAGATCTTTGCACCCAGGTATTTTTTCTGGTATATCCAGCATAAGCTACAAACACCAGCTGTTCTGCGAGGCATGAACACCAGCAATGCTTGCAAGACCTTTGCACAAGGCAGGGAGACAGAAACATCCCTTCCAAGCCCCAAGAAATTTGGGATGTTCATTTCCTCAAGGTCATGATTATCACAGGTACCAGCATTGTGTCCAGACTGGTAAACCACATGCTAGATCAATTCACATGGCCTCCAGAAACACAGTCCTAACAACATCAGTCTTAGACCTGTAGACACATTTTGCATGGTACTTCAGACTGCCAAGTTGCTGACTGCATGGCCTTACTTGTTTCTGTGCCTCCACAGAGAAAAGAAGAAGGAAGCTGCTTACAAAACTCCTTAAAAGATCACTTTCTCATAGCGATGTTCCAGATCCATTGCCAGCTGTTCCAGGCTTGCAGAACAAGACGGTCCCATTGCATGTGGCGCTGTCCTGAATCAGAGGCATCAATTTACATGCAGGAGAGTTTAGATGCCTGTTGCTGCTGAGTTCACTCTAAACTTGCAAACAGAATCCCCTCCAAAAGCCTCCGTTTTCCCCCTCTCACAGAACACAACAGTTCAGCCACAAGTATGGATGAACAAGGAGCTCCTGGACAAACCCAAACACAAAAAGGAAGCCTACAGAGGGTGGAAGCAAGGACAGGTAGCCTGGGAGGAATACAGAGAAATTGTCCGAGCAGCCAGGGATCAGGTTAGAAAAGCTAAAGCCCCGATAGAATTAAATCTGGCCAGGGACGTCAAGGGCAACAAGAAAAGATTCTATAGGTACATCGGGGATAAAAGGAAGATGAGGGAAAATGTGGGCCCTCTCCGGAACAAAACGGGAGACGTGGTTACCTGGGACACGGAGGAGTCGGAGGTACTCAATGACTTTTTTGCCTCGGTCTTCACTGGAAAGTGCTCGAGCCTCACTGCCCAAGCCCTAGAAGGCAAAGGCGGGGACTGGGAGAATGAAGAGCCACCCACTGT
>NW_008824031.1:3264700-3284586 GCF_000699105.1 Pygoscelis adeliae
TGAGGGTGGTGAAACACTGGCACAGGTTGCCCCGAGAGGTGGTGGATGCGCCATCCCTGGAAACATTCAAGGTCAGGCTGGACGGGGCTCTGAGCCACCTGATGTAGTTGAAGATGTCCCTGCCCACGGCAGGGGGGTTGGACTAGATGACCTTTAGAGGTCCCTTCCAACCCAAACTATTCTATGATTCTGTAAGTGTGAACAGGTTCATTAAAAGGCATTATCAGTCCAAGAACAGTTCAACAATGAGTCCCAGAGCCCTGGCATGTCCTCCCATAACCTCAGCACCTCCTTATGCAACTGCCCAGTCAGTATATAGAAGAGTCACATGAAACTAGCACAGATGCTGGGAGAGCAGGTTTTAAGTTATTCCTGCACAAGAAAAAGGAATAATAATTAAGCAATGCCTAATAAGATGCCTGGGCTTTATCTATTTTGAGAATCTTTGCACCCTTGACTATAGCAATACACCAAGAAAACAGCACTCCCTCTATGCAGTTTAAATATCTGTGCTATCTCCAGTAGAGAACTCTGCAGCAATTTCTAGGAAAGATGACACCAGAGCACCACAGTTTCCACATCTCTGGCTTACTGCCCTTGGATAGTTCTTTTTGTGCAGAGACAGTAAGGCTGGAAAACTTGTTTCCATCTGACACTAGTTGGTGATGCAACCTCCCTCTCCCACACCCTAATCAAAGCCCTTCTGAAGATCCCACCCAGTGGTCTACAGGAACAGAATAACTACACCTTTTTCTTCCAAGCCTCACTTTGCCAGGGTGACACTACTGGAAAGCTAAAGCTTTCACAATGAGCTTCTAGGTTGCTTCTCAATTCCTAAAACTGAAGGTCACATACCAGCGGGCTCAGCTAGTGCCCTGCAGTAATGTTTCACGTAAGGCAAGGGCACCATGCCTTTGCTCTACTGCACCACCTGCAAGAATTTTCCCCGTAGGAGCAGGAGAGAGAAGAGGGACAGGGAACACACCAGGCTATGGTATGCAGAAACAGAATGTAAGCATTTGTCTCTTACAGCTATCTCCTGACAGAAGGATACTGCAGAGTAGATCCCCCCACAAGCTGTATGCATACTCACTAAGTGGTCAGTTGTTGTTCCCTCATCAAGTTTAGGATTGGTCATGTCCAACTTTACCCTGTGATGCTGGCACTTTCCTGAACAGAGGTTTCAATTCAAATGTATAGGCCAAGGACGTGCTACCAACACCACTAGGAAAGCGGATTTTTCTGCTTTCAGAAGCCCTTCCTCTGCTGTTCCTACAGAACCATCAATTTTGGCCACTCGAAACCATGCCACAAGGGGAAAAAAAAAGGGTTTGGGGTTTGTTTTTTTTTTTAAATAGAAGCAGCAATTATCATCCCTCGGTTTGCCATTTAGCTATATTAACAATCTCTTCCCTGTCTCCCTTGGCTCTTCTGTAGAAAACTCACTTGAAACCATCACACAACCCTACCACTTCTGCTGTTGTTCAAAAAACACGGTGAGTTTCCCTTGTTCCACCCATTTCTTTGTTCCGGTGATTTCAAGACCATCTAAAATACTATCATTCTCAGCACTGCCACTAAAAATAACACTTGTGAATTAGAAAGGGAACTTCCCCAGCCACCTAAATCATGGTGGAACAAGGCACCTGATCTTGGTGCCTTCCCTGCTATAGACATCTCTCTCTCCCCCCGCAGTGCACAAATGCAGACTCCTCCCCGAGATGGACAGGCACACACAGAGGACAGAGGGAAAGGTCTGTGCCACGCCCCGTGTTCTCATGGGTTAGACACTGTCCTGTCTCATTACATCCCAATGTAAAGATGATCAGTCTTTTCACCTCATGCATCACCCAGAGGTGTAATGTTTCCTGAAGTTTTGAAACACGGGGAGTGAAAACTAGTTCTCTTTTCTTTCTACCTGCCCTTTCCCAGAAGTTTTCAAAGCAGCCAGCTGTAGGAACTTGGAACTTCATTTGCTCATCTGAGAATGAGAAACACATCATGCCTAATTGAGTTAGCCCATAAATTTCCATCAGGTATGCTTTCAAATAAAGCTCTTTAATACAAGGTACATTTATCACCATTCAGAAGTGAGACTAGAATGTCACAGCACACTACAGTAATGTGTATTTGTTGCCAGTTGGTGTATCTCTAAAATGAGACAAAGGAGGGAGGAAAAGTGTCAGAAATAGAAAGTATCAATATTGTTAACTCAAACAGAAGGTTTGAGGGGGCTATACATCCTGGGGGCTCTGAAGTGGTACGTAAATAAAGACCTAGTGTCAGAATGCAAACGTAAAGAAACAAGTACAACATCCCAGTCTACATAAAAGTGTCCTCCATTGTGACATGGAAACAGCAAGGACAAAAAGTAAATCTGATCCCATGTTTTCACTAATTAAATTCATATATACCGATTTTATTTTTTTAAATGAAGCGAACATATTTGAATTCATTAGTGACAGAAACCATTCTGAAACTTAAGTGCAGCAGTCATCTCCATTTAAAGCTTTTCACTTTTAATCCTAATATATCTCAAGAATATCCCTTCTGATTTTTCCACCCTGGACTTGGGGAAGGGAAAGTGGATTCTGAGAGCTCTTTTTCCCTATCGAGTCCTCACATCTAGTACATTGTATCCATGACCTTTCCATAGAGATTAAGTGTTGTTTCATGTACTGAATCTTGCCCTAGAGAACTATCTGGCCTTCATGAAACGCAATGCTATCATCCATGAACCAGTCCCAGGTATCATTTACTTCTGGTTATGAGGACCTGTGTTAGTCTGACCTTCTGACTTTGAGTCCAGAGTTCACAAGACACCCATAAAACCACTTTATTCACTTATTAAAACAAACAAAAAACCCAAGGGAATTATTTTCTTCTCATAGACCTAAAAGATCTGTTCCTTGGAATGGGACTCCCAGCATTTCATTACTGATTCATGAAGACCTTACCCTGCTAAGTTGCTTTGCAGCCAGAAGCCCCATGTTTTCTTCTCTCAAGCACTGTTACAACAAAAGCTTAGATCGTCTGCTAGAATGCTTATGCACTGCAGTTCTGAAGAAAAAGCTGTATGAAAATGGATTTATTTCTGACTACCACAGAAAGTGACTGAACGTGGAACAGGGATGCTGTGTGGGAAACCACGTTTTGTTCCCTGGAGCAGAAGCAAGTCATTTTACCTCAATGCCTCGATTTCCTCCTGCCTTCAACTCGCAGCAACACTCAGCACTTTGCAGACGTACGTGCAGAGGGCTAGAAAGTCTAAAGGCCATTATCAGGACAGCATTCCGGGCTCCATGGTAGAAAGAATTGCTGCACCCGCACAAGCCAGGCAAAGACAGACCTTGGGGGAATTTTTAGCACTGTACTTCAAAGTGAGAATACCACAGAAAGTAAATTCAAGTTACCTCCTGGAGGTAATGGTGGCCATAGGAGGCTTCCATCCATCACATCCAAAGAATGAATCTCCCAGTATTAATAGGTTACCAACACAGGCAGATCACCATGCTTGCTGAAGAACAACTTCCACAGCAGACTGAACTACAAAAATGCCCCTTCTGAGGAAGAAAAAGAAGTGGAGTTCTGCAAGAGAGCTACTGTGCTTTGCAGTCACACCCTCAATTATGTCGTAACTTTTCCAGTGTAGACACCAACTGCACTTGCACATCCAGTTCCAGTGCTAATGGGAGCAGGCACCACTGTCAGGCCAGTTACCTGAGCAAGTCTCTTGGTAGCTGTGTCCCTTTTGCTTGGGCCTTTCCAGGGACCCAGATATCAGAGATCTCCATAAAATGGTTCCTGGCCTGAGGGGGCAAAGCAAGACCAGAAACCATTCACTCCAGCAGGACAAAAGGAAGGTGCCCTTGGGCTTACAGCCTCAGAGTGGTATCTAATAGGATATGAGATGCCTTGCCTATCGAGGAAAGTCTGCAGCTTCCCAAATATCATTTAAGGTTCCACAAAAACCCTTTCTAAATAGGAGACCCCATTGGGAAGAAGAAAGAAAGGGGAAAGCAAGCTATTCACAACTGACTGGAGTTCATCTGTAAGGGTTATACAACCTTAACTACAGCAGATTAAATTCACACCTTAGCTCAGCTCATACAGGAAAAGCTTTTTAGTATAGATAAAGAGCAAGTCAGAACCCTACGTCTCTGCAGATCTGTAGCCAGAGTTGTGCTACACAACTTAAGCTTTACTTAAAACAAACTACTAAAAGAATACAGCAGGAGGATGATAACCATATACTTGAGCTATCAAAAGGAGTTCCTGAAGTTCTTATATTCAGGAATCTCACTGCAGAGTACAGTTAGCCTACCTACAGCTACTACCCCAAGCAGGGACAGTCATGACATAATCCAAATCTCTGTACAGATAGGGAAGATGAGAGCAAGTTAAACTGAGCAGTTATTATCAGTGAAAAAGTAGTCGCACCACACTATGTCCGCTCTTGCAGTGGAAGGAGGCTGCTCTGTGGTTATACTGGTACGATTGAGTCAATTCAGCAGCAGAACTTCACCTGGAAACCAAAATCCTCTGTGTCCATCTGGTGTGCTCCTCCTCAGAGGCTGCTGAACTAAGCCTTCTTTTCCTACAGTCAGGTTAAGACAGACAGCAACCTTCAGGCTGAGTCCAAGGATGCTCTGACATTCTGCAGTGTCTTCACATACGGTACCTTTGTAGGGAATATTGCCAAAATACAACAGAAGGGCAAGGCAGGACCAACCCCACTCTCCCTCAAATCCCACGTTTCTCCATAATGAAACTTGATGTGCCGAGAGAAATTCTAGCCCTGGCTCAGGACAACTGATGCCAATAAAAAGGAATTTTAACTCTGGCTGGTAAAATGCTGGATGGAAAAAAGTCAGACTGAACCACCCAGTTATTTACAGCACTGCAGACTTCCTGTTTTGATGCAAGTCAGCAAGATCTTCTGGAAAACCCAGGAACAAAAAGCAGTAGTTAAGGAGGATAAGTTAGTTACAGAGAAGCTAATGATCTATCTCTGTTAGACTTCAGAACAGAGGAAAATGCATCTATGCCTATTCTTTTCTAGCAGTCTTTCAAAGACTAATGCACAGGAAAATGAAGGAATAAATTAGTGAACTAGGAAGAAAAGCAAGCTACTAGCTATGAGAAAGAAGGCTATCTATGCCTTTGCAGATTCAGATACAAGTCTTCTCCACTACTTCCCCAGTCCATCCTTCCTCATGTGCCACATCAGTTTATTCTAACCAGGCACTGCAACAGCAGGTACCGAGTACAGAGCCTTTAGAAGGCAGGTGGGCAGGAGAGATTCTGAAAAGTTCAGAACAGCAAGTCTTACCTCCACACGAGATGAACTGCCTGGAAAAGATCACTGGAGACAGCTATTAAAAGGAAAAGCTAAACAAATGAGGACAAGACGTTTAGGTTCTAGAAATCTTGTTGTTCTTATCATAAAAGCTCCTAGCAAAATATTAAAATCTTTTTTAATATTCTAAGCTTCAATCAAGTCTCTTGCCAATTTACAATTTTGGAGAATCACAGGTGATAGGATAAGACAATACTGTGGATTAAAACTAGCTACATAAAAATAAAAGGGAGAGGGGGGGAAAAAAATCCCACAATTCTTTCATATCACAAATTGGGAAAGAGAAGAGAAATGGCAATACAAGGCCCAGCCTACAGTCCTCCAACCCAAGGGACTTGTTCCACTGACCTAGCTGGGCTCTGGTTCATGGCATTTATGCTCTGAAGTTCATGGATTCACTCCATAGCAGTTAAGTACAAAACAATCCCCAGGGCGTTCCCACTATGTATCCTGCTGTATTGGCAGAGCTGTGCTTTGTACAACTATAGTGAACTGCCTCCCAGCAAGTTCTTCTGGTAGAAGGGTGAGGTTTGCTGGCCACACAGCACCTACATTAGGAATTTCTGCCAGCCAGCAGCTGACCCACACCTCTATCTCAAAGATGAACTAACAGCATATCCTGCTATCACAAGCCTGCATACAGCCAATAATTCCAAGTTTATTTTTAAAGCTGTGATTGATAAAGCCACCAGGAAAGCGCTTTGCAAACTAGTGACAGAGCCACCCTGCAAGCCCTCGATCACAGCCAGTCATGGTGTACTTAAGAACAATGGCCTCAAGGACTGCTCTCAAAATACCAGCAACATCACTCGCTGCTCTCCTACAAGCAGCTCTACAGCAGAACATGGTGCTGCGCACCTCTATCTTCCAAGCCCCTGGACCAATTACTGAGAAAGATCATTTGCTTAAAAGCATAAAGCTTCAGAGCTGAGAAGACAGAAGCAGCAGGCAGCCAGGCTTCCAGCAACTGCTCCTGAACCCAGGCTCCCTTGCACATACTGCATCAAGCAGGGACCAAGACAGCACCACGCACTTCAGACTTACTGCTTAGCCCACCAGAGAGTTCACACACTGACAACTCAAAAGCAAGTTTCCAGGAATAATTAGCAGGGATTTTTGTCACTGGGTGGATGGATGATTTATATTAGCATGATAGACTTATCCTGCAACAAGTGATAGTCAAGGTACAGCTATAGACCAATTTGTCCGAGACACGAAATGCTCTGCACAGCTGATAATACACCTTAAAGAAATACATTTTCAAGACACTGGGGTGCACACTAGCAAGCAGGTTGCTGAGCCAGTGTTTGTTTCATTCATCTCTCCACAAGCCATTCCCACAAAGTGCTGATTAGCACAACACCTGTTTGGCTGCTAGATCCAGGAGAAGCTCTTCTAGGTACTCTGACCTTTTACCCTCTTCTCTGCTCACTTGCGTACTCACTCATCTGTCATAACACACATGTCAAACTACAGCAAGGCATACTTGGTCATAGCCTTGGACCAGCTTCTGCTTGTCCTTGTCATGATAGCATCTCTTCATGGTAAAGCAGGTCACCAGCAGGCCTTGAACCCTGAGAGGGGCCTCCTTAAATTATGCCTCCACATCAGAGTAACAAGAGCCTAATTCCCCCCAGGGTGCCTTAAAGCTCCGTTATAACTGAGCCTAGGAAGATAATTTCACCATCCAATAGACCGTGGTTTTCACAGACCACAGCAGACACATTTAGGACCTGCTTTTAATCTCTCCTTTCCAAGAGCCGACTGAACATGAGTTCTTTTAAGACTTCCAAACAACCGACACTCGCATGTTGTACAGACGCACCTTGCACAGAGCAGGCTGGAACAAACCTGAGCTCCACTACCAAGGACTTCTGACAGATGCAGCAGGCACTCAGCACCCTCTGGCTACCTTGCACGTGGCCGATTGACAAATGCTGTGGTGTCTCCGTGTAGACCAGCTGTCCTCTCGTCGCTTAGCAGGGGATGGCGCTGGAGTTGTCATTTAATAAAGACTTGGAATTCATTTCCTGTTTTACACTATCGTGGGGAAAATTGGCTTAGCTCAGAGGCATGAGACAACGGTGTGACTGATGCAGAGGGTGTTTATTTAGGCAGGCAGCTAGAGAGGAGTCCAGGAGAACTGAACATGCTTCTATTAGCATCACTTGGCATTCACTTCTCCAGCTTTCACAGTAGATGAGGCCTTTGAGTGTGGGAAATTCTGGGCTTCAGGCACTTGCTTGAATCCAGCATGTCAGAACACACTGCCTCAAGAGTTTCCCTACCTCCTCCGATACCTTGTATTCCCCTCCCAGATTTTCAGGGGACAGGCCTCCAGATTCTCAGAAACCATCTAGTGAAATAGTCACAGAAAAAACATGGAAGAGAAACTGCCAAGAAACACCCTCCAAACCCTTTACTTAAGGGGGAAGAGGGTTTCTCCTGAGCCAGTGAAATCCCCCTGCTCCAGGGGGATTGCTCCACCTGCTCCTGGCATGCTCCACCATGCCAGGCTTCACCCACAGAAGTGACATTCCAGAAACAGGGACAACACCAAAGCAGTGAGAGCAGAGGACTCCAACTCCAGTGGTCCCTGGGAGCCGTTTTTCTTGCATGAGCAAGCAAGAGAGGCAGCATCATGAACTAGAAGTTAAGGTAACCCAGAGAAATATGCCCTTACATGAGCAGCACTGGACAGTCTAGAAAGCCTTCCAGTCCCTCATCACTCTACTATAGGCAGAGGGAAGGAATTAAACTTTGAGACACGTCAACGCTGCTCATAAGGCACAGCACAAGTCTGGCACAACAGACTCGAACCCCAACACACACTTATTTCCTATATATTTCTTTTCCTTCCAAGCAGCCTGAAAGGGAAATGTGTAAATTTAGCTTCTGCCTTCCCTGCTAGAGACATCTCTCTCTCCCCCCGCAGTGCACAAATGCAGACTCCTCCCCGAGATGGACAGGCAAGCTGAGCACTGGCTGCACCTGCTTTACTTTGCAGTAAAGCTAGAGCAAGCACACTGTCTCCACAAGGAATTCACAGTGGAATAGTTAATGCACCTTAGTTACCCTGCAGCCAGAAACACTGTTGGCTTTTGGAAGACAGATTACAAAGGAAAATTTCTTCTTGTTTTACCTTCAGAACATGAATTTGTCTGCTGTGGTCAGGCCAGACTTCAGATGCATCAATTCTGTTAATAAGACACACCACAAACACTGACACCTCCTCTCCCCATCTTAATTGTCACCAAATCAGACAGGGGGATTCCAGCCCTGCCTCATAAAGCACTAGCTCTGCTCAGGCTGCTGGTTTCTTCTCTAATGTCTCTAGATGCACGCACGCTTGTCCATTCCATCCTCATCCCCATACTGAACACAGGTAGATTTAACGTAAAACAGAGAAAGCTAAAAGGTTCAGCTTTCTGCCCAAGGTCACACTGGAAGTCAAGCAATGAGTTTCCTATGGTGAAACACCTGTCACAGTCTATGCCAAGTGGAAATGATTCTCACATGTCAAGATTTTAGGTGACTTTGCTTAATGAAACCAAACTCTTTTTAGAGTCTTCTCCCCTCCACCACCTCTTACCTTGAGATGTCAGTGTTCTTCGCTGCTGGGCAAAGTAACCTAAACCAAGCTTACCTTCCCTTATTAGAAGAAGTCTTGCCTGTTTCCCTGTTTGAAAAATCAACTGGAGGATGATTTTTCAGAACACAGTTTTAAGCCACTGGGCCAAAAGGGGAAGGAAAGGGAAGAAATATCACCACATTATCTGCATACCAAGCTGGTTCACCTCCCAGCTGGTTTCTCATTCATTCAAGTCCAGCCTCCATTGTGCAAGAGAGGTGACCCAGCTGGGGGCTAACAGAAGAAGAAACACAAGAATTTGATGAAGACTTAGCTATTGAGAACAGGCATGCAGAGCAGAGGTGCTAATTACTCATCTTAGTACCCAGATTAACTGTGCACTGGAAGTCCTGCCCTAAATGGGAACAGTGGCTACTTTCCCTGTGGCACACAAATGTCCCAAGCTCCTCTATGTGGAGGGAAGTAAATACCAAGAGCCATGAACACTGCAGGCGATAGCATTCATTTTCCCCAATCCCAGCCCAAGCTTGAACTCTTACAGTCCAAATGACTGAAGGAGGGGAACAAGTTATTTTTCTTCCCCTGCCACTGCCCACCTTCTTGTTACTACATATCTAAACCCTGGAAGGAACCTAACAGCCAGCTTCACAAGCCATCTCCAGCAGTCAGATATGCCCCAGAGAGCCCTTCAGAGGCTAGTGTCAAATCCCCGCGTCCTACGTGCTCTTTTCCCCATCACTGCCAATTAGTCAGACATCTACACAGAAGAGCCATTTTTGGTGTGCTGACAGCTTCCCCCATCCAATTCATTCCAGGGTCTGTCCATGATCATTACTTCATTCCCTCACTCACTTCACTAATGCTCTAGCTGTGCTTGGCTGCAATCAAAGACTATTTATTTATGGCTATTTGGAGGCAGTATTCCCACCACCTCCCTCAATGCTAGCCCATACTCCTACTCCACTCAATTGTAGTTGCATGGAGATAGTTCACTACAATGCAAGTTAAACAGCCACTTAAACATCTGCTTTGACAACAAGATCTTTGTCACCCTACAGTTGTGTGACAAGGACACACCTCTGAAACAGAGTGTAACTGTACTATGATCCAAGTATGACAGGGATCCCATGCCTGTCTAACAGCACCAGCACAAAGCGCCTGCTCTTACTGAACAGGGTCCTGGGCACACCTGCCCAAATTCAGCACCAGCGTAACCACCTGCTGCAGCAAGGACACCCCAACAGCAGAGGTGGGTCCTGCCCTGGACACAGCACAGGAACAGCGATGTTGCTTGTTTTTCAGAGGGGGGAGGTTGAGCTGTTGCATGGTACAAGGAACAGGAATTGGCATGACCCAGGAGATCTGAGTTAGGCAAGGCCTGTCCCAGCCTCAGAGAAGTCTAGTAATGCAGACAGTATCAGTATTTCCACCTCTGAAAGAGACACGGTGCTTTGTGCAGCTCAGGGATGAAACAAGGAGTCTGGAAAGAAGGGAGGTTAGAGGTAGAAAGAGAAAGCCATAAGGGCCCCTTAAACCAAACAAATATTTAGCCAAGAACTTATATGGAGTAAGACAGAGATGGAGGAATGAGACCTGTACTGTAAAACTCAAGCCTGAACAAGATTTGAGAAGATCCACTCAGAGGTGAATTCAGACTCTAGACCCTACAAAGCACGTCTTGCAGTTCTAGTCAGATGAATATTGTGCCAAGAGCCAGCCTGCACAGTGACTTACAGTGTTTGGCTCTTCCTGCATCTGGCTCAGGCGCACTCTCCAGAGCCAGCAGTTCATTTGGCTCACTTGCACTTCCAGGAGCCTGCTACAGTCCAGCAGAAGGTAATCACACACAAGGTCCCTATGCCCCAACAGCAGTACAAAGGGATGCTGCCTGGCTTCAAAGGACAGGCAGGACAACCAACAGGAGAGTGAAATATACTGATAGGATGGCTGAAACGCTCACTTGCAATCCCCCCCTACACCTTTATTGCAGGTTATGACAAGGAAGTCATTAGCTCCATGGTGACCAAGCTTCACCAAGCCCAGCACAGTGGGGCCAAGTAAACAGTATGCTGTGGGGACATCACACTTTGCTGATGGTCACAGGAAATCACAAGTGACAAAGCAACAACAGCAGGTGCCAAACACAACTTGCATCCCCACTATGTAAGTCCTCAACTTCTCAGCAAACTGCTTTTAGGTAAGCTAGAACAAAAGTCACAGCAATGAAGAGTTTCGGCTGAATGGCCTGAGCAGCTGCGGGGCTGGCAGAGGGCACGTGAACCGAGAAAGCCACAGCCCTCCTTCCCTGGGAGGAGAGAAAGGAAGGACAGGCCTGCTCTGGCTCTCCCATCACCAGGCAAGCTGCATATTTGCCCAGGTTGCCAGAGCAGTACCCAACCATGTATATAAGCCCCTAACAAGACAAGAACAGCTGCTGTAGGCAGAAGCAGTAGCTCAGCTCAGTGTGGATGCGTCAGGCCTTCAGATACAGCAGCCTTTGGCTAGTAGGATACTGTCATGAATGCAGCTTCCCTTCCACCACCACTCCACCAGCCTGGTTGTCTCCTATCTCAGGAATTCAATTCAAGACCATACTCTCCAGAGTGTAGGAAGGGTAGATTTGCACTCACCTGAACTGGCAACTATACATTTAATCTATCAAATGATAAAACAACAGAAAGAATAGCCAAATACCTTTAGAAGAGGACACTAACAGCATGAGATGTTGGGGTTTTTTAATTAAGATTTTCCCCGCTGCCACTTTTCAGCCCTTCTTGGTTGGTTCTCTTCCTCTTCCCCCCTCCCATCTAAGTTAGCTTCCAGCTCTGCTGACCTCACAAGTCCTTCTCGCATCTTTCTTGCATCTTCACTGACTTCTCTCTCCTTACAGTTGCCCTCCAAGACTACAGAGTCTTGCCAAAATGCAGAAGATAAAACACATTCTTGTTGTCAAGTCAGTTTGTCCTTTTAACATATGGCAATGTTTTTTAAGATGTTTCATCTTAAACTCAAAGCAACAAAGTTTAACAGCCAGCTCTCATTATATTATTACAGAAGTTGAAATTTTAGGCTCATTAAAAAATAGTGTGTTTAAAATTCTATATAGATTCAAGAACACTGGAAGCTACTTTAAAAAAAAAAATCAAGGGCAACAGAAAGACACGAGTTTCATACAGCCTGGAAGCAATTCTGCCATTTGTTTTAAGCTTTCTAGTAACATAACATGGCCTTTGAGCTAACATTTCATTTCAAACCACTTAAAAATATATGACTGCTCTGTGATTGTTCTGCTCCCATGGACATTTTCGTTGGAAAAAGTAAAGTCAGGATACATATGTTCTCTAGTCAGTGCTCACTGATTCCCTAAAACAAAGGGCAAAAAACCCAAGGGCCTTTTCTAATTTCTAATTACTTTTACACTATTGATGACAAGCAGACACTTACTCCCTGCAGCACAATCCCCATGCATCAGGTACTGTACAACTCACCAGGACATTCTCTTCCAAACTTGCTTAAAACAAGCTTTTGTATTTTGACCATGCTCTCTATCCAAGCCTGTAAAACAGTTACTAACCAAACAGAGAGAAGATGACACATAATAGAATGGTTCTGTTGAAATTCATTACAACTGTCATTCCTAAAACTTCCAGGTGCTTTCTGAAAACATCTCCCCTCTCCATTCCCATCAGATGCATAGAGATTGACGAGATACACCACTGCTAAGGAAACTTTGCATGTAAGCCTTATACAGGTCGTGACTATAACTTCACTTAGTCAGGAAAGAGAATTTTAGTTAGAATGATTATGCCCAGAAAGATATGGAAGGATGGATTTCTTCTGAAGGCAGTATCCCGTATCAAATCCATTTCCACCTAGAGAACAGCTACTTAGAACATTTTGTTCAAACTGAAAAATTTCCAGCCCTTTGATTACAAAGGCAACCTGCCAAGTGAGAGTATAAAATTAGCACATTAGTGCAGTAGGGTCTTCCTTAGTCTGAAGACAGCTTCAGTGCCTCAACTGCGTGCCATAGTTTTATGGAGGTAAAAATGAGCTAAGACTAGATTCGTTCTTTCCTACTCCAGAGGCTGAGAATCACTTGAATAGCAGTGAAATACAGATATCAAGCCAAATTATGTCTACTGATGAAAGAGCAAGAACCGAGTAGCAGTAAGAGTGTGAAGGCAACCCTAGCACACAAGGAGAACCCCGCTACAACAGCCAACAAACACCACAGTAAGCAAGCAGCACCCAACCATTTTATCCCTTCCTGCTGCAGGGCATATTGCAGCACAGGTGTTTCCCACTGTGGCTTGCAAGCACCAAGTCAATTTTTCAAACCTTGGTTGTAACTGCTGCTCACTTTAGAAATGTAAGTTATTTTTAAAATGCCTCATGAAAAAAAGGTTAAATACGACCCTTTTCCTTTTATTCTCATGTTTGATAAACATTTCAGCAGGCATCTATCCAACTTCAGCAAGCTCTGGGTGTGCACCTGCTCCAAGCTTTGTCCTAGCTCTGGCAGCATGAATTAAATCCGCTGCCTTTATTTACATAGGCACTATATAGTCACTGTAAAGGTTTCTCCTACCCATCTCTTTCAGAGGCCCCATCGCATCTCCTCCTACCCCCTCCCCCAGCAGACACTGAAATCATTTTGCAAGCAACACTACTGCACCCATTAGTTTCCTTCTCTTGAGCTGAAACAAAAGGACACACTGCTGCTCACGAGGTACTGCTCTGGGCAACGCAGCAGCCGCTGCAGAGCGAACGATAACCAGACAGGGCAGCATTCCACCAAACTGAGCTGAGGTTGGTTTCAAGAGGAGACCAGTATTTGCTCCTAGAGCCTCTTCGCAAGTGCTCAGGTAAGGGGACATGAGAACAGTCCCCTTCCCAGCAAGTTTCAGAGCCATAAGGACTGCTTCCAAGCCTAATTCTCCTGACACCTCATTTATTTGTTTTATGATTTCTAAAAATATTCTTATTAGGGGTCTAAGAAGTTCTGTCTTTTTCTCCCCCATCCTCCAAAATAACTTCAGCGAGTTGGGTACAATAAAAGACATCAACTTGCCTAATGTAACTACTCTCACACACACTTTGAACAGCTTAAATATTTATAAAGGTCCTCTCCATATACATCCATCCTTTCAAACCAGTAGCAGCCAGTCTTGGCTTGTCAGGCAAAACAAGTGCTGCCCATCTCTTCTCCTGGACCAGCACACGGGTGTTCCTCAGTCACTAGCTGCACTAGAGCAAACTGCAACACCTCCCAGCTCCACCACCTTTGCTTCTGCTCCAATAGAAAAAGTCATTTTTCACCCAAATCCACAAATATACCCCTAGACCCTTGCCAATTTTCAGACTGTTGCCAGGATGGCTGGATTTGTGCCTGCCCTGTTTGCGCCACAAGGACAGCATCTGACCTGCATGTGGAAGACAGCTTGCTGTTTCACCTGAAATTGCCCAAGAAGAGAAACAAAAGAAACTGATCCAATGCACTCACACTCCTAAGCAAATCTGGCAGCAGGGGGGAAACCATCTTAACCAAATCAAGAGGACTAAAAACCCACCCAAAATACAGAAGGAGCTAGAGAACAATGCAGCAGTTTCCCAGAGAGCAGACCCGCTTCTCGGAGTCAGTACGCACAGGAGGAAATAATTTGCCAAGCAACTCAGATTTTGGGCTGAAAGCCAGAGGACAACTCTGAAAAAATCTTCCCTCTGCCACCAAGTTCCCATCAGCAAGCCTCTCCCCCAAGTTATTCAGTACTTGTACAAAGCCTAACAGGAGAAGAGAGGCGATGAGAACTTCAGAGGAGATCCAGCTGTACCCTCCCAGCTCCCCTCAGCACCACCCAACTCAGCACACTCAACGATGAGCCCGAGGCTGAG
This sequence comes from Pygoscelis adeliae, assembly GCF_000699105.1. NCBI lineage: Eukaryota > Metazoa > Chordata > Aves > Sphenisciformes > Spheniscidae > Pygoscelis > Pygoscelis adeliae. The sequence goes on from NW_008824031.1 coordinate 3,279,547, forward strand.
TCTACAGCAAAAAGAGAAGAGGAAAAGCTCTTCAGAGCACTTGCCCGTCCTCACTGCATCACAGTTCGCTGCTTGGAGATTTGAGTCAGCCAGCAACACCGAAGTTTGCTTTATTCACAAAACAGGAGAGGACACCTCCCCTCCCTCCTCTCCAAACTCATAGGATAGGCTTCAGAGCTACTCACAGCAGCTCAGCCTCAGTGCCAACAGGCAGGGGCCAGCTGGAGGCTCCAGCCAAGCGCTCAGCCCATCCCCAGGGCAGCCCTGGCTGCAGGAGAGATCAGCTTTCTCACACTCCTGTTTGCTCACAGCAGCAACAGTTCAGGAGAAGAGTGACACTACTGGCCAAAGAGACAGATGCTCCACCAGGCTGAAGTGGGGGAAAGCATTGGCTCCAACAAGAGCAAGCAGCGGCTTGAGGCTTCCACAGGAGAAGCTAAGGCACAAATTCTTCATTGATGCAAAAAAGCCTTGAGAAAGGAGCCTGAAAAGGCGAAAATATCACTGCTATTTAAATGCTTGAAAAGCAGGCAGACGCCATATCCAGAGAGGCACCCAAGTTTTAAAATAGGTTGTTACGGGGCAGAGTTCTGCTACATTTTCCCCTCTTTTAGAGAAAAATTGTAACAAAGTAAAAGTCATGACCACTTTCTTCCAGCCTGAGGGGGAATTTGGGAGAACTACAATGTAGCTCAGGCACAGAAGGTGTTTCTCCTGGAGGGACAAAGCAGGGTGAAAAGAGGGCTCAGGAACATAGAGAAGAGCACAGAAATCCAAGCAGGGCAGGGTTAGTAAGAGGGTGGACAGATAGGATCTAGAAGCTGTACACAAATTATAATGAAAGTAGGAGAACCACAAATAGCAACTTGGAAAACAAACAAAAAAAAAAGGCTGAGGCATATTAAAGGAAAGCAATGTTTTCTTATAAGAGTTGAGTTGCCCCAAATGTTTTTTGGGGCAAACCAAGCAAGCAGTTTTTCCCCCCAGAAGTAGGTAATTTCTGGAAGGACAAACAAGGACAACTGCAGTTTGTTAGGGTGGTCAGAGGGGAAAGGGATAGCAGTGAGCCAAGGTGCAGAGAGAAAACTTCAAAGCAGTTGCTGTGGGAGGTTAAATTAGGTAAGAGTGTACTTTGCTAAGAAAGAAAAAGAGCAGGTGGTAATTGGGAGCATCTCTATAAATGGCCTTATTCCAACAGGAATGACAGTTACTGCACAGCAAATGTTTATAAAATAAAAAAGATCCATTTAAACCAGTGGCCAGAGCATAACCAATTACTGCTGTGATACAGGAAGCCAACAGCTGCAGAGACAAAGGCGTGCTGGAGCTCAGCCCTCAAGAAGCACACGAGGCCCACCTCTCTCCCTTAGAGTTTGGGTCTCCAGTTCCCTTCAGGCCCCTGTAATTTGCCATACATCCTTTGTCAGGCATCAACAACAAAAACAACACGAGGGAACAGGCTGCCCTTATTTCTTGAACAAGGAGTGCCAAAACACGAGCTTGGGACAAAGCAATTTATCAATAAGAGATTGCGCAAGTTAAAAGGTCTAACCCAGCTCGTCCAGCACATACCAGCACCTACGCTAACAGTGTGCAAAAGCATTGTAAGTTTTGAAGGTGTTTACCTTGCCTTAGTCATAATTTTAAGTTTTTACAGCCAGAGTTCAGAAGTGATCTTGTGATATTTTAAGCCAGTGACCTTTGTTTAGAGTGTATGTCACTTTTAGCAGTATCTATTTTAATGCAGGCTACAACTTTTAGACTATATGAGCAGCTCAATGGTTTTGCATTGGATGGCACATTGCTTTACTTCGCAGCACTTTATTTTTAAGAAAAGGTTGCGTCAAACCTACCTGCTGAAACTCCCGCTCAGCCAGCCACCATGTACTCACTATTCAGATGTACAAGAGGGGTTTCCCCCAAAGTTGGCTGGTGTCAGGGGACCCTTTTGGGGCTGGTTTCATTCTGCCAGCCTAAAGACAAAGACCCAGAATTTGGGGCGGGCTGAGCTGTTTTCCCCTACGAAAGAGATAGGATATCAGAACAGGGTTTTTTTGTTGTTGTTAAGACTACTTAATCCACATATTGAGCTGGGTCTGCCTAGCAACAAGTTGGAGTTTTAAACTTGTATCATCCTACTTGTGTTCCCATGGCTACTGTCATGAACAGTGCGGTGGCAGCTGCACAAATCAGCACAAGGGTCCCAGGAGGGACATCTTTAAGATTCCCAGACAGAAAACAATACTGAGAAAGTACGAACGCTACACCTGGTATGCCTGCCTGCCTTTACAGCCCTTTACCCCCCGCAAAAGCACCCAGAGCAGCCCCCTCCTAGGGATGGAGAGATGTCAGCTGGGGGAATAGACATGCACACTGGTATCATTTGCACTGCTTAGCACAAAAAAAGCGTGGATTACAGATGCAGCACTTTTAGCTTCTCACACAGCTGTTAGCAACCTAAATGCAAAACTACATACAACTCCAGCCAACGGCACCTACTACATGGGGCAGCTAGCTCTCAACACAAAGTGAGAGTAGGTGAAAAATCCTCCCCCATCCCCATTCACACGTGGTCAAGACTCAAACCGATGTTATTGATGAGAACAGAGGGACAAGTTTAGATTCCCAAAGAAGGTGGGAAGTCAGAGGGAAGAGAAAAAACTCTACATTTCAATGCAAGCTGCAAGTAAAGAGTTGCTTCAAAAGCAATGCTGTTATGTAAACCGGACTTTCCCAGTCCTGCCGCTTCAGTTCCTCAAGAGGGTAGGCTGTTTCCTACTCAGGAGAGATTTTTCTTAGCCTTTATTCATCCCCGGTCCCCCTGTGGAACTAGAATCCCTCTGTGCCCTCTCCAGGGACTCTCACCAGGGAACAGTTAAGAGGGGAGGGCAGGCATCGTGCCCCTGCGTGCAAGGCTTGTTTATACGTGTTCCTTAGGGATTTCTGAACCCAGAAGCCACAACCATGATTACACATTTGTTACATTGTGCTTTCATACTACGGTTTTAAAGTCTAGAAGGACACCAATTCAAGATCACATACACTAATAACTACTTTCAATACCCAACTTTGAAATCAAAGTCTCTATATGAACTAAACCCCAACCTGATAAGACATCTAGTCATCTAAAAGTACATGCACATGCTATCATGACAGGTTATCACAGATACCTACAGACAGCAGAACTGAAAAGCTGCGATAGACAGCCACGTGGTTAGACTCCTCTAATTAGACAACCACACTACAAAAACAAGCCGTAGGCTCTCTCAGATTATTATTTGTGAAATCCATCCAGGTGAAGAGCACGGAGATAAGGGATGTAGGCAAGGAAGATGAAATAACTTTAAGGACAAAAATTCACAACCTTATTCTCCTGCCCCTAAAGGGGCAGGGGAATATTTTTCTAGAGATATACCTAGTTACACACACACACGGAGTACATATGAGACCCTGCTGATGTTTCCTAGAGGTACCTGCACAATAGAAGAACACGGCTGAAGGGGGAAGCATAGACTAGAATTTCCTCCCGAGAGGGGATTTTTGCAATTTTATCACACTGCTGCAGCCTCCTCCCCCCAGAGAGGCAACATTTACCAATACTTCCTTTATGAAGTTCAAAGAGCAAGCTGCTGCGTAGAGCTGAATTTTTGAAGATACTTGGAAAGGTAGGTTAAGCTCACTTGTTTAGTCTTAAAACCCTACATGAGAAGTGAAGCAAATTTTTTGAGTTTGACCTACAATACTTAAAGGCAGTCACATCACAATCTGTTGCATTTCAAAACAAACAGTGAGAGGAGCACAAAAGCAGCCCAATTCTAGAATATGCTGGAAAAACTTTCACTGCCTTCACTAAGGCTGAGCACATCCTCTTGCACTTTCGAAAAGCACAAAGAAGTCAAAACTTTCATATGGAACTATAAACTAAAAGCTTGTAAAGTTTAAAGAAAGAGACACCTAATCTAACATTCCTTACAAAAGCATTTTTTAAGACAAAGTTTAGTTTACAAATCAACTTTGTTCTTTCAAGTTTAAACACTTAAGAACATGGGATTGCTCATCTTGTTATACCGTCAAGTCAAAGCCTCAAAAGACAAGGTCACCCAGTGCAGAAAGAGGTACAGGCTTCCCAGGAAGAGAGCACGTTCTTTCTAACTACCCCAAAAAGTTTTCTTTTTGATTTGGTCTCTAGACTCAATCAACCACTAGCCACCATGTCTCAATCTTACCTTACACTTGGAATGGGTAAGGCAAGCCTTGACCACGACCAGAAATTGTTATATCCAAGGGAAGCGGGGACTAGCACTAACCACAAGTTTCTGAGGAGCCAGTTACTTCAGATTTACCTGCCTGGCGCATATTAAAAAATGTATATTAAAGTTACAACACAGTTAAAAAATACATATGGATGTCCAACAAAGCATTGTCATTTATACTACTCTGAGGGTATGTGACAGGACTAGAGCCCACTATAAGCCGCATTATACAGTGCACCTTGATCACAGAGGCAAAGATTTCTGAGCTAATTATAATGACTAATCACAGGGAGCTCTAAGCCTTCACTTGGCCAAGTCACAGACCTAACTAGGGCTGAAAACAAGAGTTTTAAGAGCAACTCATTAAGCAGCGGGAACCAGCTATGAAGAACAAAGCATTCACTCTACCTAGTATTAATTCCAGTCCAGCCATTAATACATTTGTCAGTACATGAGACAGCTATTACCTCCACATACAAACACTGCATGTGCCAGGCAGGGAAGGAAGCCACAGGCTTTGGCTGCACCAAGACTTGTTTGTTTACTACAGCATTCAGGTTTGAGAAGGATGGTCTCAGCACTATTTGAATAACGAGAAAGCTCCAAAGCCATGCCTTGGAATAAGGTGGAGCAGGAGCTCTGCTCACCACCAGCAGCCCCTGCGCCCCTTCACAGGACAAGTGAACAGACCGGGTGAAAGCTAACTACTGAGCCACGCAGGCTTGAGAATGGTCTCCCTCAAGCAAGCAGCCCAGCGGCAAGAAAGGTATGGCATCAAACCAACAGC
>NW_008824031.1:3284637-3289273 GCF_000699105.1 Pygoscelis adeliae
GTGGATAATGAAGTCTCCAACTTGAGCACTACTCTTCTTTTTCTCCAAGATGGACTTAAAAAACATAGGATAAGCTGAAGTGTCACCATCTACAAGTCAGCTTCATTCTCCTAATGTAGGTGTAGTGGGACTGCACCCTCTCCTGCCACGGTGACTGGACCAGCAGTACGTACCAGTGATAGAACAAGACGAGACTGACTCACCCACACACCAGCAGAATTGCCAGCACAGTAAGGAGGTGGCAGGAGTCATCTCCCCCTTCCCCAGGGCTGCCAGGGACCAGCCTGACCTTGAGAACCCCCTTTGCTTGTACCTAAACTCATCTGCTCTGCAGTACAGCACATACAGAGAGGCTGTGACTTGTGGAAGAAGGAAGGCAAGACAGATATAGCCCACGAAGGAGTGAGGGGCTGAGCAAACTACAACTAGGAGGGAAAGCTCCTCTTCTCCCACCAGAAAGTTTAACAGAAAACCCACGGTACCTAAATTTTCCACCACCTAATTGGGAAAACACACTCTTGTTGGGGACAATGGATGTTTCCTCAGACAACAGTGAAAGGATGGAGGCGTGCCTGGTTTATCAAGATACTAGGAAGCCTCTGTCAGCCCAAACACATTGGGCATTAGTACATTATGGTTTGGTATTTCTGATTAGATCAAACATCCTCATAACTCTCCCTTCTTTTCCAAAGAGACTGTTGCACTAAGGGAGTTCCTGCCTGTTGCATTTAAGGCAAAGTCATTTGAGGAGATGAGATAGCTTTCCAGAATACCAGTATTTCCAGTTTCAGGAGCTTGGTTTTGACTTTTCCACTTGCTTAGATGGAGATACCAAAGTCTCACCTGAAGAGCACAATTTTTTCTCCACCCCTTTTCTGATGAATCCGTTCATCTAAACACCATTTTCTCTTACAGTCATTGGGTACTCAGCCTATTTGCAAACTATTAGGGCTGTTAAGAGCAGGACTATTTGCAAACAAAGAAACAGAACAAGCTGGCTGGGAGTTGGACTTGCCCAGTGCAAGTCATAAGGGGGCTTTTAACAACCTCTTGTTCAAGGGTTACAGTCCCTATTGTGTAGAGCAATAGGTGCTTCTGCCAAGAAGCCCGTGAAGCAGCTGAAGACACAACCCCATGAAATCTGGCCTTTACAACCACCAGAGAAACACAGCTATTCTAGGGGAATCAGCCACCCAGGGGCTGTCCCATTATTATACTTTCACCTTTGATCCTAAATAGGCAGAAGGTGGGCACTTTTTAACAGCCAGAGTTGGATGGATGGATGCACCAGCTTCCTCCCCTAGGACACCGTCATGCCACCACTCCCCTATCAGGCATTCCAGATTGGAGACAGCAGAGACTATATAATTTTTTTTTTTTTTTTTACCCTTCTTGGACACAACTACACTGACAGAGTTTCTGACTACATTGAAAAGGGTTGTTGGTTTCTTCCCCCCCACTCCCCTTTCATTTTTGGTAACACTGAAATAACACAGTCTTGGCCATGAAAGAAGGCCAGGGAGTACCAAGTGTTTGTGCAGGAGCACGCAGAGCACTGCTAACAGCATGGACCAGAGAAGGAGCTCCTCAAGGATTAGTGACTTTCTGGCAGTGAGCACCTTCCAGTAGGCTTTTCTGCACCTAGAGGTGAAAGCACTACAGAGTATTTCCTTCCACCATTTTTACTTTAACCATTACAGCACAACAACAAAAAACTGGGAAGAAAGCAGCATTGCAAACAAGGGATTGAAGTCTCCCAACTGACACACATCCCAACTTTGGATCTCTACAACAAGACACTATTGAGTCAAACCAGCTTGTGCTCATCTGTTTCCACTGGAAATAGCCCCAGAAGCTGCTTTCCAAAGATGACCAACAGAATTGATGTCCAAAGGTACGAGACGTGGCTTGTATTTTTACTGCCATCGCAATGAATGAGGGAACCTAAAGTTGTAGTGCTATGAAGGAGAATGAAAAGCTCATCTGCCTTCAATACATGTCAAAATTCAGGAGAGACCATTCTCTTCAGGGAGTTATTTAACACTCCTCAAAATTATGGAAGCTTTAATCTCTACTTAAATTCATTGGCTGTGTTAAAGTGCTCACTAATGTTTTCTTCCTCCTATTTTCAATGTTCCTATAGCATAAATTAATAAGTAACAAGTAGAATGGTCAAGCACAATATCAGTGCTTCCCTATACAAAAGATTTTTATTTAGCTTTAGGATATGCAATGTTTCCTTCCACTGAGTTTTTCCATTAACAGGACATGTGGGTTTCATTTGTATGGATTAAAAGAACCATAATCGTTTTCCCTCTTCAAAACCTTCAATGTCTCAGACCGAGAACTCGCAAGAAATGCTGACCTACTGATACCAGCCTTTGTTTAATGTACAGAAATTTTGGCTGGCAAATATTTGACTCTGAGCTCTAATAAGAGAAGAAATAGGAGAGACAATAGCAATTTTTCACATCACATCTGTGAAATCAAGGCCAAACAGTGAAACACAGCTGAAGTGCAAGTTTTACTGATTCTATTGAGCTCTGGCATGGGATTTTCAGCCCAAAAAGTTTTGCCCGTTCTTCTCCCTAGTTGAATCTGCTTGTTTTTATTAAACACGTTGCCTCTGCAAAAGCCTTGCCTTTACTGTACAACTATTCTTATTATACAAATAATGAGAGATGTAAGTACTATACCAACAGTAATAGAGGTGTAAGTTTTTGAGAGAATAAAAGAAATGGGATCAACGCAGCGAGAACTTTCCCAAAGTTAAGAAGAGATTGGGATAGGTAAGAAAGATAGCAACATTAATTTTGGCAAAGAACCTACAGGCTCTGCAAGCACATGGAATAGGCCTTGCCACCATAAAGAGATTTACTAAAGGAGCTGCGAGTAAGGACCACCTTCTACAGAGCATTCCAGCCATGAGCATTTTTACAGTCAAAGAATCACATCAGGCCCTTCCTTGACCACTGCCACGGCAAGTTTTAGCCACAAGGAGAATTAAAAATTTGCACCAAGATATTTTAATCCAGAATGAGAACTTGTTATTTTCTGGTTCTAAGGATTAAGCAAAAACAAAGCAGCACAACGCTTAACCGTTTTCCTCATACTCTGCTCAAACAAGGGAGAGACAAGCACTCTCTATTCTCCTCCATGCTAACTGAAAGGTCCTGAGGACCCTTCCCCGCCTAAACCTAGGCAATCATTGAGGAGACACTCTCTTCACTTTTAGGCCATACCATTTGGTACTTTTTTGCTCTTCTCTGGCTATTTAATTCATGAAACCCAGACCAACATCCCACCACTGCCTTGCTCTACCTCTCTTTTCTCCCATAGTCTCACAGATAAGGATTTCAGAAAAGCTTTCCTGATTTTACTGCTTTTTGCTACAGCTCGCATGAGGCTGAGAAGTGAAACAAAATTAAATGCTTTCTCTGCCCCTATGCATGCGGACAGAGGAACACCCACGTAAGAATGCTGATGTAAGAATCAGCAGTTACAGATATACCTCAGCCAAACCCGAGGTATAATTGAACATTAAGTTAAAAAAAAAAAATACACACAAGGCCTAGCCTGTGCCATTTTCCTCTCAGACACAGCTAGAGCGGCATGATCCCTCCGCATTTTACCAGCCAGCTAATCTGAAGGTGAAAGCCTCCGCAACACGACACCAAGCAACCTTCAAGCTTTAGGATCCTTTGGTCAACCAGTCCCTAGAATTTCTAGTGAGAAACAGACACGGCATCTGTGCGTTCTGATAACACTATTCCATTGATTTAACTTTGAAATTACCAGTGAGATGGAACAATTTAAGAGTTTCAGTCAAAAGGTCTTAGTGCAGTGTGTTAGGCTTATTTAGGGTTTTCTTTCTTAAACACAGAAACAAAAGAGGCATAACAAATAAATACAACGTGGCTATCTAGCCTTTAGGACCAAGAAGAGATCACAAAATTCAGGGAACAATGTTGCATTGCAAAATTATTCCTGGGTAATTCCATAGGCCAGGAAACCAACTCTTCAATACAGAAGCAGACAAAAGTTCACCTCAAACTTAGTTAACTAAAAAGTATACTTTTAAGGGAAGCGAAAAAAAAAAATAGAGAGACCAGTAAAGGAGGATCCAATGCCCATTCAGGTCATCAGAAGACTGATCACTTACTTCGGGTGAATCTACTAAGAGCTTGCTATATTACACTGTGTACTCAAACAAGAGTGCCTGCTGATGCTGTGTTAGGGTATATATTACTCAGAAAAAAATTTGTTTCTCCACATCACACGCTTCCCCCCTCCCTTCCACTCTACAGACCAACAGAAAGCAGTAACCTTTGTATAGGTCACTGTACATCTGTAAGTTAAAACCAGAATGATATATAACTAAGCACATAATAGTGAGGACGGGGCACATAGTATTTTTTCCCCTCCATCTACTATGTTAGAGAAATGAATTGCACAAGAGTGTAATTCACAGGGGTTACCAAAAAGCCCAAGTATTGTTGTGATACCTGGCTAATAGCCAGTGTGATGCACGTCGTGTGTTACAGAAACGTTGCGTTTGACCTACAGATTGAAAAACAGTGTCAACTGCTGCCTAACTAACAGCTCTCCCTCCCCCCCACTTTTCTCCTCCCCCCCC
>NW_008824031.1:3289328-3293088 GCF_000699105.1 Pygoscelis adeliae
CCCATGTGCCAAGACCTTGTATCTTATTTTGTCAAGAAAATGAAGGGGGGGAAGGAGTGGGGAAAAATGATTCTGTAAATAAATACAAGTAATATTGAACTTAAGAAAAAAATCCTCTTCGCCCCCTCCCCCCCGAGACTGTTCTTAACAGTTAAGAACAAACATACATATTTAATAATAAAAAAGGCATCCAACATATTAGTGCACAGTCTGAGGACGACCCAGGAGAAACCTTTTTTCTGAATCCACACAATAGTAACTCTCAGGATTATCCGACAAGGAGACACCGTGGCTTTCCACACCATTCTTTTTGTTTTAAGGCAAGAGGTGCGGAGGATTCAATTAAGTTTGGGCTGGGCAAAGGGACAACTCCAAACGCTAGGATCTCCAGGCAGGAGGAGGGTTTTCGCTAGCTTCAACCTCCACTTACAAAGGAACAATACAAAAAAAAAAAATTGCTTAGATTTCAAACTAAGGAGGTCAACAGCCTGTCTTTCTATACACGGAGATACATCAGTACTAACGTGCTTCCAGCACCTGCCTTTCAGCACAGCCCCAATTCCTTTGTTTGCTCAAAATTTGCTTCCATACCACTTTAAATTAGCTTACAAAGAACCGCAGCAGAATTGCTGGAATGTGAAACATTTTTTTTTTGGAGGGGGGAGGCGAGCAGCTTCTTAGGAGGAGAGAAAATTAAAATACAGACCCAAGTCGCTTCTAAATACCTTCGAAAAAATTATATTTACAACTTGATGCCTTCTAGTTCCACCCCTACCACCGAGCCCACAGACACACGAGTCCAGAAGGGGGCAAAAAAAAGAAAAAGAAAGAAAGAAAGAAAGAAAGGAAGAAAGAAAGAAAGAAAGAAAGAAAAAAAAAAAAAAAACCACCAGCCTAAAACAACCCCAAAGTGTCGGGAAACAGTCAGAGTTCCCTGTGCAATGCTCCCATCACGCAGAGAAATGAGGTTGTTTAGGAGCTTATGTACAGGCTATGCTCATTCAAAGATGCTCACACGTCCAGCCAAGGAAGGACATTGATCTAAATCTCTGCCTCCGAACAACAGAGATGATGGAAATTTCAATGTAAAACGGTTGGCAGATGCAGCCAAATACCACTTGATGGATCACCAGTGCAATCCACCAGTATCGTAAGCCTATAGCGAAAGTGACTGGTGATAGTTTTTCCCAAATGGCACAAAAATTATGAATGTGGTATTCATAATGTCTAAGTAAGTAATCTTGAGACTGGTCAATATGGAAACAAATACGAGCAGTTTCTGGTTAAATCTCTTCACTAAATATTTATTTAGGCATCTGATTGCAATGTATATGCCTGATAAAATGGATCACAGGGTGTGAGTAGATGGCACAGAGAATACTGTCCTCATTGCTTAGCTTGGAAGAGACACAGGAAGATTACTTGGATTAGAAACCGGGTCAAGCAACCAGCCAAGGAGCTGGGAACAACAATGTTATGTGCTGTCAAACCAAATCTAACCTACTAAAAATATGAGCAGGGTGGGCAGTGATCTTGCCCATTAGTTCAGTGCCCCTGCTGATTATGAGACACTACTGAAACCCTTTATCTCATTGAATATATATTTTTTAAAAAAATATAAACATAACCTAATCCTCTAAATGAGGGCAAGCTCTAAAAGAAACCCAGGTATTATACTGGGAAATGTTAAGAAACCTTAGTTGAGTTAGCACAGATATTTAGAGTGGAGCTTTCTATACCTAGATACAGACACCAACAGTGACAACAGTCAGTGTGTTACTTAAAGCCTATGTTAGTATGCTTTTTTACAGTAGAAAATGTATAAATATGATCCCTCTCCCTGAGTAGCAGAAACAAATGATTTTAAGCATGAGATTAAAGTTTTAGTTTTATATGTTCTTGAGATTTTTTTTTTTCTTTGAAGGGGGCTTAGTTGTGTGTTGGGTTTTTTTTCAAATACAGCTGGTGTTACCAATACTCTGAAACTTAAAAAGAGAAAATTACCTGAAATAATGGAGTACAACCTGACTATTTTCATTTCTGAGACAAACAAAAAGCAAATTTTAATTAGACTGTAAATTACCTAGGTTTTTAAATAATCTTTTTTATTTAAATAATGCATTTGTTGTTAACACTCATGATGGGGTTTCATTTTAATACGTAGATTTGACTCTTTTGACCTGGGAGTTCCTCTGAAGTCTTCAGTTTCAATTTGGCTGTCTTCATGTCTGCATTGAGGAAGGAACATAATGGTGAAAACAGGCTTTGCAAAACCTCTCAGTCTTGGTTTTCTGCCCAATGATACACTAGAGGACTTGGCTATATGAATGTGTATGTTCTTGAAACATCAGAGATGAAGAGAAAGGGAAATCAGCACTACATTTAGAGGAGGTTTTCCTGCCCTTCAAAAACACTACTGTAATATGATCTCCATTTGTTATCATGCCAGTCGGTATGTATAGGCTATGTCTAGTCTACTTCAACTGGCAAGTCTGAAGAAGGCCTCATATACAGGAGCTATCAAGGTTCAACTCCTCGAATTTGCAGTGAATTGAATTTGATGGATCACTAATCTCATCTGCTTTGGCAATCCCATCTGCTTTTGCAAATAGTAACACTGAGGCCCCTCTAGAAGCATCTTGGAGCTAACGTGTGCCTGACCTGTCGATGATGGGGTCACCTCTGTAGATGGCACAGATGGACGCTGCTGGGGCAGTCCTTTGGTGTTTTGTTCCTGTCTGAATAGAGGGGTCAGGAAACAATTTCCCACATAACCTGTCCAACAGAAGACTGCTTTTTTCACATGAATTTATCTTATGGATTCAGTGGCAATATCCATGTAAAGTATGTGTGGATCGTAGGGGACACTGCTTTTACGACAAGAAGAAAAAGCAGTGGATGGACAGAGAGGGTTTTAAGATCCCCCCCCCTCCCCCCAGGAAAGAAAGAATCTTCATTTTGGTTATATTTTCTTTAAAAAAACCTCACACTTTATAAACTTAAAATTTTCCTTTCTATCACTTTTTTTGCCTCCTTATACCTTTTTAAGTTTATCAGTGTATTGAAAGATGGAGGCTTTCAAGTGTTTGAAGGGGACTGTATCCCCTACGCGCTGGAGCCTTCCCCGAGTCTAATCTGGGAGCGTGCGTACTCCCCTACTGTCAACCTCCCATGGCTGCGCTCCCAAAAACTGGGAAGGAGCCTGGGCCAGCGAAGGAAACAAAAGGGGAAGTGGGACCGCTTTTCCTTTCCTTATTGCACAAGGCTCTCGGCGAACCTGTGTGCTTCAGGGGAGGAATTGCTTGGGGGGGAGGAGGGGGAGGGGGGTGCAGACCAGTCCTCACAAAAATGGGCAACAAAAGTATACAAACTGCTCGCTTTTATTTGCAACTTGGACTGTACAGCAGGGTGAGAGAAAACAATACATAATCATGGAAAGCAGCTTGTGGGGTGTGTCATCTATTTTCATTCAAATAAACTTCTGTAGCAAGTTTTTTTAATTGGCCCGCGCAATTAAAAGTGCAATTGGACTAGCAGCGGTTATCTCATATCAGACAAACTGTCCCCAGCCACTCCCCTCCTCCCTCTGCCATTTTAATCCAAGAGAATTTGCACAGGGGGAGGGGGAAAGAGCTGCTGAGGGAGAGCTACGGTCTCTACTACAGGGCTTACCGTTCCTTTTCTATATTGTGCTTAAGATTACCAAAACGATTTCACTTCTAGGTAGTAGTTTGGAAAGGGCCCTCCTTAATTTTCATGC
>NW_008824031.1:3293121-3311727 GCF_000699105.1 Pygoscelis adeliae
TTTTGAAATGCATGGTAGTTTCTTTCAGCATACTGACCTCTTTACAGTATTTACTTTCCCCTCTATGCTCAGTATATGTGTTGTGTGTATATACTGACAGACGCATAATCAGTTTCCTTCATGTACGCATGCATGTACCTGTGTATTTATTCACCACGGTTATTTATTTACAGCACACAAAAAAAGTTTATTTACACTACGTAAAAATAACTTTTTCTAGCTCACAAAACTACATTTTATGATAGCGACTCTTGATCCCACAGTCTTTAAAAATATCAGTTCTAAATCGGGAATAATTAGCGATGCTCTTAAACCCCAGCACTGACAGCCACAAATATTTCCCAGTGCGGAGTGTATTAGTTCTTTAGTGCAGAATACATTTTCGTGACAGACAGGAATGCAAACATGGCAGAGTGTTCATTATCCTTCTCTGTACTCCAATATTTCTACTCCAGAAATGCAAGGGCAGGAAGGGAACACTCAATTTTTCATTTAAAAATGAGCTTGAGTGAAATTTGACAGGTTTTTCAATCTGCTTTGCAGGTCTCAGCCCTGAAAGAAAAACATAGCTCACCCAAGAATTAGACTGAAGCACACCTGAGTATTCAACTTGAACTTGAACCTGAGACCACAGATGTGCTTACACCGAGACGTGTGTGTACGGCTTTGCAAATCGGGGCCTAATTTTGGCCTTCCTTCACTTCCTCTCTCTCCCTCCCTCCCTCCCTCCCCCCTCCTCTCTTCATAGCCGTTACCCACTTAGGCCCCAGGATTAAAATCTAAGTCAACCATCTAAAATATTTCTAACACAACTGCACTCTTTTAAACTGTTGAAACAACATTTACTGCCGGCACTTCACAACTCTCTGCCTTTCCTAAAGCTGTGGCCCCGGCCCTGCCCCTCCCGGGCGCAGGGTTGAGCAGCACCATCCCGTAGGAGCGGGCTGGAGGAGCACCGCATCCCCTGCAGCCCCATCTCTGCTTGGCAGCACCCTGACAGATGCCACCCGTGCCGAAGCCATCGGCTGGGACAGCAGGGCACGCTCTGCCGCTCCCGCCCGCTCACCGGGCCGCTCCTTATCCCCGGCAGAAGATGAGGAGATGCCCAGGAACAGGAGTGGATCTGTGCCTTCTCCCTTGGGTGCCAAGGGGCGTGTGTGTGCACTGTGCACGTGTGTGTGTCCCCAGAGCAGGAACTCTCGGGGCTGTCACCCTCACAGCCAGTTTGCACCTGTCACAGCTGTTGTCCCAGGCCAACACCACCCTCTTCATCCCTGGCAGGGCTGCTTTTCTTTTTCAAACCTTTCTGCAGAAACTCGTGAGCCCTGAACATAACATCTCTGATGCTGATGAAGCTTTTTGTTTCTAACCATTGAGAAAATTTTTCATGTTTGTTTTCGCTTCCTTAACAGTGGCATTGGGTTCAGGCTAAAAGCCTGAAGTTTTGAGAGTGTCCCAACACAGCAGTACAGATTTTGGTGTTGTTCTTGAAGGAAACTTTGAAAAATTCTTTTTGGGCCATAAAGAAAACTCTTCGCAGAGCGTAGGCGAGTGTGTACACAGAGACCGTACACAAAATACAGAATTGTATTTTATTTTTCAGCAGCAACAGTGGATGTACTTTTTGCAGCCTCTGACTACTGCAAATGCCAAAAGAGCAACAAATTCTACTCCTCCGGCCCATGCCGCTTGCTCTGGAGAAACCCGATGTTAAGACTTCATTATTTTTAAGTTCAGTGAGGTGGGACAGATGAGGAGGAAACCCCATGAGCGCTAAGAGGGCCTCTAGTGGGTACAGGGTCTTGTTTACCTGGATCAATACTTCATTTAGTCACGTTAGGCCACGATCCTACACGTGACCGCGCACACCCGTATGTCCTGCTGAGGCTCATCAAGCCGTGTGTAGGATCAGGAGGAGTTTCATATATGATCTGTAGCAGACTGAGTCACATAAAGCAAGGGTGGCATTTTTCCTAGCCCCTGAGCTTGACTGCAACTTCTGAACATTACTGTAATGTAATGGTTAACCTGTTCAACTGTTAGATATCAGAGCAAAAGGGGGGGGGGAGGGGGAAGTCTTCCTTATAAAGACGGTGTCACTGTTGTGTGTTTGCTGTAGCCTAACAGGTTGGACCAGGCAGGACTGTCTTTTTAAATAATTTCTTGAAATTTGGTTATCCTTGTCAGGGGAAAAGCACTTCTCCTTGCCAACTTTTAAATGAAAACTTTTTATTGTCATTAACCCTGTCAGTCCCACAAGTAAAATACAGATGAAGTAGAAACTCAATGAGGATGCCCGACAATTGAGCAGCCTTCACCCCCCGGACGAAAAGCAAAGCATCTTCTGCCTCTTTCTTGGTCTCCTTCCTGCCCAGGTGAGTGTTTCGTGCCTTTCACCAGGACAGCAATGCTCGCCGCGCATCCCTGGGGCTGCCAGTTCTTGCAACAAAGGGTTACAAGAGCTAAAACCCTTCCCATTTGCCCGAGTTGTAAAAAGCAGCTCTCACCTCCTGCGTATTGTATTTTCCTTGAAAACAGACACACTGAAAATGCTTACCCCAGTGAGAATGTGCCTGTGTGTTTACACGAGTGTATATATATATGTATGTATGTATACACACACACATATATTTGGTTACTAGTAGTAGAAGGGACAATTAATCACGCTCTAGACTGATTGTTTTTAATACTGAAAGGCTATTAATCAGGAAAATGTTACCCTTTGAACAAGATGTTTATACAGTCAACTCTATGGGTTGTTCTTTTTTTCCCTGGTGCTAAGCTGCCTGCTAAAGCAGAGCTGAAATCGGGTTTATAATGTCTTACATTAGGACTTTGTGCTCCAAGTTCGACAACAATTTTGGCTGGAATTTGGAAGGAATGTACAGGAGTTGATGCCTGTCTCACTTTGGTTTCAAGGGAACTTAGGTGTTCAAAACCCAAATCTCTGGGAGCATTTCGATGCCTAAAGACATAAACAGACATCATATGCAAATTTCAAAAACACCTCCTTCTGCTGAAAAAAATCCCAAGGGGCATCTAATTTCATTTTAATGTAACTAAAAGACCTTAAAAATCTGTCCCTAAATCTCCTGTGCTCCTTTGGAAATTTGTCCTTGGAGCTTTTCAGCCTGAAAGCTTCTTTTAGAGAAGGAATAATACGGCAAATTTTAATCCAAATTTTTATTTCCCACTGGAGAGAATGGCTCATATCCTGTAGTGAGTGGGAGGCCAGCGGAAAAAATACGGGGAGGACCGTGGTGGGAGTGCAAGGGTGCAGAGAGGCAGCTGGGGTTGGATCAGCGGGGGGGAGGCAGGAGAAGGGCTGCTGGCAGCTGCAGGGTGAGCATGGCAGAGCCACGGGAGCTGCAGCAGCAGAGGAAACCCGGTCTTGGCCTGGAGCGGGGCTCCTGGCTGGCCAAGAGGGGAAGCACTAAGGGCTGGCCTTGGGAGGAAGGAGAGGATGGGATTGAAATCCTGCACAGGCAGAGGCTGGCAATGCCAGGGAGAGCAGTGGGACAAACACACGGCGTCTTGGCGTGGGCAGTTGCAGAGAGCACCCCATCTATCCTAGCAAAGTGTGAATGCAGACCCCAGTGGGTTTGTTTCAGCATCCGCACTAGGAGCTCTTTCACCGCTTGTGAAGCTGAGGGGAGTAGAAGTCACCCATCTGTACATGCTACTGTCAGCATCCCCTTAGCAGGGATTCGTCTCCTGGGGCATATGGCCTTCCCTGCCACCCTGTTGCTCCCACAGGACTCCCCTCTCTCCTTTTCCTCCTGGGAGTTTCTCTCAGCTAATTAAATTTAAGGCTGCTGAGGAGCCCTGTTCCCCCTCAGCTCCCCCATCTCCCCAGCCAGCAAGGCTCCGGAGCGGGGGCACCCCCTGGCAGGCAGCACCCAGAGCGGGCAGCCCCTCTCTGCGCCCCACCCTGCAGCCCTGAGCAGCCCTGAAGAAGAGCTCAGGAGGAGAAAGTGGGCAGGGACAGCAGTGAGAGGGGGTGAGACAGGCGCTAGGCTCTGGTGTTATTAACCCCTCCATAGCTGGTGCCTTCTCAGAGAAACCAAGCCTCGTATGAGGTGGGACAGGCACCTTTCCCTTCCTGAGGATGAGGAGGAGGCACATAGCAAAATCGGAGTAGAAAACCTCAGATAGCTGATGAGTTTGCTCCGCTCAGTTCTGTGTTTAAGTAGAAAATCTCCATATCAGAAGAGAAACACAAGGTACGGAGAGATTCATCACTCCTTAAAAAAATAAATGGGGAAAAAAGATTTCCTTTTCCGGAGCCACTTCATCGTAGGGACGATTGCAGCTAGCACAGCGCTTACCTGGGAAGATACCACTCTCTTTTTACAAACTTCTTTCATTTCACTTCTCTCCATCATCACCATCTCAGCAATGGGGCAGCCAGCGCACAACGCTGAAGTCTGTGAGGGGAGATGGAGTTGCAGGGGACAGCTGTCATTGTTTTCAGGGTAACCGGGAGTCCGATAACTTCATTTTTCTCACAGGAGATTGCAAACAAGAAATGCACACAATCCCTTCGGGGAGCTCTTTGTCACAAGACCTAATGGGACAAAGACTGGATGCTGTACGTTAAGAGATCCAGGGGTTTAACAGTAGATTCTAATTTTTAGACCTTTGCAAGGAATACAATCCCTTGCACTTCAGCATTTAAATCAATCTCTTTTTTTTCAGTGATGGAAGAAGCTTTCTCCAGGGGCAGCTACTCGCGCAGTGCTGTGGCATTACCTTTCAGGAATGCTGCTAGCAGCAAGGCTAACGGACTAAAAGAAGCACCAGCCAGATCCAGCACAACAACTCTTCCATGTGAGACCCTCCACGGTGGCAGCTTTCCAGGGGCCCGTGTCACTGCGCTTCTCTGGTGGGAGCAGAAAAGGCAGCCCAGAGAGAGGTGTCCCACCTTTGCAACCTGTCAGGCAGCCCCCTGCCTGCACCCTCCCATGGAGGCACGCTGGTGTCCGGGGCTCCAAGGGAAACCCTGCAGCAAAGTCCCTCAGCCAGGCGGTCTCCTACCTCCCTGGGGGTCCTCTTCCCTTGCCTTGCTGCTATTGTGGTAATCCCAGCAACGGGGAAGAGAGGTCCAGCTGAGAGGCAGCTGCTTGTTCCTGAAATCCTACCGAAAAATCCCCAGTTTGACTTTCTGCCAACACAGCCCCCTTTACTCCACCATTCAGCCCAGTCTCTTCCCATGACATAGGATGATCTTAGAGAAATTCAGCCAGGGGTATCACAGAGCCTCTGACCACTGGCATTCCCATGGGAAAGGGAACTGTTAGAAATTCATCTGAAATTGCCCTCAAAACACGTAGTCGTAGGTTCAAGCAAACTTTTGTAAGAGACTAAAAATGTATAGGTTGGTATGTCCATACACACACGTGGGAGTGGAGAAAATTGCCTTATTCACATCATTCTGACGTACGTGGGGATCACTCTGCTGAAATCCCTGGAAATTCCCTTTGTTGTAAAACCAGTACAAGAAGGCTCAGGCCTAGTATTTCCATGAACACACCCCTAAAGCTTAGCACAACTCATCAGAACTCTAGTGCCAACCTTTGATTTTACACTTTCTCTTCCATTCATTCCAAATATAGTCCGGAAAACTCAAATGCTAGTGATCCAGGGGGAGGAGAGAGAAATCAAAGTTAGTTTCTCACTGCTATTTATCTAAAGAAAACCTGGAACACATGAAAACCTGTAAAAGAAAAGGAAAAAATCAATAAAACCTCAATTTGGTGTCAAGTGAGGGATTAATCACCAACTAAAAGTAACAATTTTAGAAAATGCCATGACCTAGTATCTCTTAAAATCACAGTTAAAAAAAGAGCTATCTGCCCCAGGGTCTTCCCTTATTAAACACCAAAAGCACCAAATACAGATGCATTTCCCCTACCGTCTCCGCTAGCACTGAGCACAGGGGATGGATGGTGTTTCTCACCGGACAACTTGTTGGTACCCTCTCACAGCCACTGCACCGCTGTGATTCATCTGAGGACACCAGAAATCTTGCACCAAACTCTTCACTCATCAGACAAAATCTTTATACCGTGGTCTTCCTCTTCTCAGTTAATTGGTGTAAATCTGGAGTTTACACTGATCCAAACCTGCTCAGAGGCACTGGAAGGCTCTGGATTAATATAAAGCACAGGCATCTGCCTCCTGCTGTTTCTGTGCCTGTGGTATCAATAGTGATTTTGAAAATGATTATTTCCATACAGGCTATAATGACTTAGAAGGAACAGTTACAGCCTGTTGTGCAAATGTGAACAATACTCGCTTTTTTAAAACGTGGATTTTTCATACGACAGAAACTAATGGCCCTTTCAGAGCAGTTATGGTCTATCTTGTCAATTTGGTTTCTATTCATGCATGCTAAGTGAATTTTTATAGCCGAACTAGGAGTCCTTAAAAATGGGCCTTATACTGGAAATGCAGACGTGACTTACTGTGAGTTGTGCTAGGAGAGCATCCCTGCCCCTGGGGAGCCAGAGCCAGTAAATCAGAATTCCCTTTCTCCGTGCACATAACATGACTCGCAGGCACTCTTTCATCTGCACTGAGAGGCAGGAAGGAGAGGCAGAATTAGCCCCTCATTACAATAATGTTTCTCACACTTTCTCCAGCTACTCTCTGCAGGCATTAGTAGAGGGGCCCAGGCTGCCAGAAATGCTGAACACCTACATCTCCAGTTAAAAGAAATCAGATAGCAGGGTGCTCAGCAGCTCTGAAAATCAGACCCACAGAGCTTTAAACACAGGCTTTTATACTATTTAAAAAAAAAGAGACAGACTCACCTTAACTTTACTCTTTACTGCGAGATCTTTGTTGTGAAAGAAAATTGTATATTTTCCAGACTATCTGATTTCTCTTACAGCTTCCCCACTATAACCTGTACTGCATACATACTCACATCAATACATTTACGTGCCTGCTTCACAGCTGGAAAGAAAATTAAGCCGTCTCAATCATCTTCACAATCAGCAATAGAGAAAACTGACTCTTTTCCCATTCAGCGCCAATTAAAATGTGAAATGTGGATAATCTGATCTCCACTAAATATTCCAATCATCACCTACATTGTCCAGAGCAGATACACCTCCATACTTAGTGGCAACCTGAACCTTTTCTAAGACTGGAAAAAGCAAGAGAATAGAGACTATACAGTCTTATTACTTATTTATTTAAAATGTTGTAGCCGTGCCCTCCTTCATCCCTTGGCTCCTTACCCAAAACCTGTGTAATGAGCAACATCACAGGACCTCACCATCAGCAGGCATGACAGCTCCACTAAAACGAATGCATTTATACTGATTTACGGCAGCTGAGGATCTGGCACAGCATAGCCAGGGAATACCTTCCTCTCCAGAAAATAGATACACCTCTGACAATGTCTTCCCAAGGTATTTCTCACAGATCCCATGCCATAAAGGAGTAGGAGCCATCCCCACCCCAGCTTCTCCTCCTGTCTCCATTGCTGCACCGAGTGCCTAACCACCTTGTCCTCGTCAGAGGCTCTCGTCTGAAAAGGCATGGAGCCAAACCTGGCACGAACCGATCAGATATGTACAAAGGAAAATCTTGACAGCATCTGTGAATAGAGTTTAAGAGAAAGGAACAAAATAATACCACATATGTTAACAGATTGAAATGGTAGCTATGGTGACCATGGACAGACAAAGAACAAACCATTTTGACTGAATTCAGCCAATTCTTTCTGACAACAAACTGCAAGTATAAAGCAAACTTTTAAAAATCCCTAATGAAATCATTATAACAAATCCATTCATCTCTGTTTGGTTTGTTTGCTTTTTAAATTTCAGTTGCAGCTATTACATTAAACCTATTAATCATTGATGTAGTCAAATACTTTCCACCGACTAAAAATGGGGATTTTCAAAAATACTTTTCATTGTTTGCATTTTCAAAAAAAAAACTCCAAGGAATAGTTATTGTAAAATGACAGGGATTCATAATTCAGAGCATTTTCTTGTGCATGAGAGTGTCTGGGTTTTGTAGAATAAAGGCTTGTTTATAAAAGTTGGATTACTTTCCCTATCCTGATATGCAGCATAGCTATGAAAAATTACTGTCCTGTTTATTGTGTATGACAGTGTCAAACCTCTCAGAGTCTCTTTCCGCCAGTGTGCCAGCCATTTTTTTCAGCCCTACAGAGGAGCTGACGCTCAGCGCTCTCCCACCGAGGGCCGGCCGGCTGTGCCTAGGGGAATTGAGCCGAGGACAAGGCAGAAGAGCACAGAGCTGAGCTATCGAGGGATGGAAAAGCTGCCTACTGAGAACCAGCGCTGGAAATATGCGGGCAGGAGATGGGGAGGATTACTCCAGTGCCAGCACAGCATAAGGCTGCTCAAAGTGATGTGGAGCTGCTTGCTTGTTTGCAAACTCCCACCCCAAGAGACTTGAAGGGGCCGGAGGAGGCTCCACAGTGAATGTCACGGTGGAGACTCCGGCATATCGCCTGCTGTGGAGCATCCCAGGCACACCCCGACAAAGACCCCGCTGCCTGTAGCCCCTCGGATTTAGCCTGGAGACTGCTTCAGTACAACCAAAACGAATTATGCTGCCCCTGCACCCCTTCCCTCCACCCAGCCACACTCGCTGCGTACAGTTTCAGAGCACAACACAAAATCTTACTTCTAACCTGTAGAAAAGCTGCTGTCATTTCCCTGACTGAGTGCTTAATATTTAACTCGGTGTGTTCAGTACCTTCTGCAGACTGTAAAATTCATAACGATATAGATTTGCAATGTAGCCGTGCTTTTGATGCTCCAGGAGCAATAACTTCAAATTTCTGTAGTGCACAGACACTCTCAACTCTACTCTCGCATTTTCATCTGCTGAAGTTCATCATTCTTTAAAGAACAAAAAAAAAAAAAAAAGCAAACTGGCACAGAAGTGCCCACCATTCAAACGCCGCTCTCTTTATCTGTCTGCTGACTGAGGCTCTGGCTTAGCCTTCTGTAAATTGAATTAAGTTCCCGGCTATGCAATTGCTGCCTGTGTGACGAGGGACACTTCACCGGCTGGCTCTGTTCTTCTGTTCCCCGTACACTAAAACGGGACCAGCTTTAAGGCCTTTCACTTCTGCCTAGCGTGGCCCTTCCCTGTGTTCTCCACCCACTCACTTTGCTTTCGCTCTTGCCAGTGCAGAGGGCAGGTTCTTCTGGACCCTTCCTTACTCTGTGTGGGTACCCCAAGAGTAGAGCTGAGCGAGAGTGAGCACGTGTGCTCCCTGTCTTTTGTAAAGGGAAGGCCAGAGGAATAAGCATTCAGCCCCGCAAAGCCTCACCTGCTCAATCTGTTTGCTTTAGCTGTGGCTCGAGTGCAGCAGGAGCACATGGAGGGGCGGAAGAGGGAAAAAAAAAATAGCACTTTTTCTTTCGGTATTGCCTGGAAACAGTAAAGAAACGGTTACTTTGACTTTATGTGCAGTTAACACTCACTAGATGGCTCCTTACAGCAAGTAAATATATTCCCCACAGAAAGAACACTGATGTGGCATAATCTGTGCGAGAGCGGAGATAGCATGATGCTAACTGGGCTTTATCGCTGGCTGAGCATTTTGCATGGAAAAGCGGTATATAACACGGCTGTGGGAGGGTGAGCAAGTAAGCATTTACATGAATTACGAATGACACCGCTCCACGAGTTGTGAACTGTGAGTCAGATGGGCACGGGTGTCTCAGGCGCATCAGAAATGCCACTTGCCCTTTTCTGTAGGTTTTTAAGTTAATCCGTGTCACATTCAACTTTCTAATTCAGAAAGCAGAACCGGGCTGTGGTTGGGGGTACCAGCAGTGGAGATCCCGGGGGGGAAACAGCTGATCCCAGAAGCCGAGGCAATAGATGGTATTAAGGCTGAAACCCTGAATGTCATGCAATCCTGAAACAAAGAGGTGACACTCACTTCTGAAATGCCTCCCCTTACCATCACAAGAACACATTATTTATAATGTGTGTATTGGCGGGATGTTCTGGGCAGAAGAACAAAAAGAAATGAGCTGTCATCTGCAGTTAACCTCTCATTCATACATCACTGTGTGCACTCGGTGGTTCAAGGTTATGCAAGTTGGTTGTGCCCTCATTAACGAGCAGTGTTAATTAGTGTCTATCCCGCATTGAGATAAACGTGTATTACGTGTTAAAAGTACAGCAGGCTGTGAAGGAGCTGTACAATATACAAATGTATATGGGCCCTGCGTAGGGAACTACAGGGAGAGATTGCGTTGTGAAATGCTAGGTCTGATTTAAATCCACAAGCGATTTCAGTCTGGACAGCCCACGTCCCTACAAGACGGCCTGGTGCTGACTCGAGGGCCGGGTGACTTCTGCTGGCAGAGCTCTGCCACCGTCCCTCCGGCTCCCCACGCCGGCTCTTGCCGCACCCCTGAGCGCTCTGCCTACAGCCCACATTTCAAGATGGATCAGCAGTGATTTTAGTTTCCCTTAAACCACCAGGCTGTAAGCTCTGGCCATCAGCAGCTCCCAGGCGATTTAACCGTTCATGTGGCAGGGCAAGCAGACGCAGCAGGAGATGTTGTCCCTTCCCATATAAACTGCCCCTGCTCAGGATTCAGTGGCAGAGGAGCTAGGTCAGCTCCTGGTGTCCCTGTCAGCTGCCCTGATGGTTTTATCCAGCCTTTTCCCTCTCACTTTCCCCTCTGCCCACGTGCTGGCGCGGTGCTAACTCAGGATGAGCTCAAGTACACAGATCTATCAGCCTCACCTCTCCTGATGAGTGACAGAAAGCAAGGTCTGAAACGGTGGCAGACTTGCACATCATGAAAAGACCTTTTATTTTTTTCCCAAGAGCTGCTGAAAATCAGCACAGATAAATACCCTGAGCCAAGTCATAATCAACACACAACACTGATGCAAATATACGGATTAGAGAATTATGGCAATTACATTAAATAACTTACTGGAAAAATTTCATTATAAATGCTCGAAAGAAGAGAGTCGCATGTCTCATAAATGAGCACAAGTCATGCCAGACCAATGCAAGTATTTACTAATGAAGTAATATTTGATCATCTAATTAATGGAGCTGTTATCTCCCCATAACAACTCGGGGCTTAGAGCTTTTAGATTGTTAAACATTTTCTCTTATGGTTTAAAAAAAAGTAGCACCCAACAGACTTTTCTTTTCTTACTAGCGTTCCTTGAAATGCAGTTGTTTACTTCAGGCCTTGAAGGCCAGATTAAGAGAAGAGATTGTTTGCTTTAAATTATACACACAAATTTTATTGTTGTTGCTTCTGCCACTAACAAGCTAGTTAATAAATGTCAAAGCTTACCAATTGCAAAAGTAAAAGGGTCAAACCAGTGAATCCAGAAATAATATTGAGATTTTCTCTCTTCTCATGAAATGTACTTGCAGCAGGCAGCGTTAAAGCGCTTCCAACTTTCATAGCAACAAGGAGGAGCAGCTCATGAGTCAACCCAAAGAGGGAACATGTCATCGCCCAGCGAGTCTTCCAGATATGCAAAACCATCCATGTGTCTGCGGCATCCAGGGAGGAATTTTTATAATATTGGTTGTAGTCAGCAGTTTATTGCCACAGTCCTGGGTGTGGGCAAGTATTTCTGTGACTGGGACTGTGATTGCCCCCGACACCACTGAGCGTTTCACACCATGGCTCTCATGCTCCTCCTTTTCAAAACAGAAAAGAGATGAGACGTCTTTTTTTGATAGCTGCTGGAAAGACCCAACTAAGTCCTCATGGTTGTACCTTGAGTGCTAGCGTTCCTGTCCATGCTGTCATGCTCACCGCATCAAGGAAAGGGTAGGGCTCTTATCTCAGCTTTCTGGAGTTCCAGCCCTTCTGCAACTGAACGAAAACAAACAGAAAGAAAAAAATAATCAGCTTCGTATGTTTTCTTGCCTGTGTAAATTATGCATCACACTCATTATAGGAAAAAGGAAGATGCAGATTTGGAAATCAGTTGTGGGTCTTCCATTTTTCTTACACTGATGCAAGTGTTACAGCTGTATACACAGGGGACTTTCTTTTTTTCATGCAGCTTTACACCAAAATAAAGGCCTCAGTTGTTCTAGTTAGTGATTAGGCTCAATGTTATGCCTCTGGGAATGGGAAGCATGGGGACTCAGAGGAACAGAAAACTTAATGAGTTCTTTATCTGAAGAAGGGAAAATTTTTCAAAATGTTTTCCAGAGCTCACGGGAGGGATTTGGAGGCTCCTCCCTCTTTGGGAAGATGTAGCTCTTCCAGGTGAAAAAATTATAACCCTTGTCTGTTGAGCAGCAGCCCCTCACCAAAGGTTTCCTTGCCCTCCGAGCCCACAGCTGAGCTGCGACGCACATATTCTCTCACTGGCTAAAATGAAGTCATCTACCCTTTTACTAGATCTTTTTACTAATACGGCTCGTACTAGCATGTCTCCCTGCAGGACTCGGGATGCACAGTGGGATCACTCAGAAACCAACCTTTAGTTGCACAACAAGCTCCGGAAAGACAAGGAGTATGGCCAGTGAATTTGTATGCACTCGCCTTGGAGTGGAGCTTGCAAGTGGCCCATGAACCAGGCTTAGGAGGCCCCTATTTTGGACAAGCTCCTGTAGCCAGGGCTGACCCAAGAACATCAGAGCTCAAAATGGAAACTGCTGCACCACGGGCCGAAGGGCCAGGGACTCTGCCCAGCAGAAGAAGCAAACAGAAAATATTGTTCTCTGGGAATATCTTTGGGTGTTGTGGAGTTTTGGGTTATTTTTCAGATGTGAATATTTTATGTAATGGAGTAAATAAAAATGAAACCCAACCTCAGAATTGCTTACAGAGCAACTGGGCAGCTGGCAGAATATCAGTGATGCTGATCAGTGGCTCCCACTGTCACCCCGGTGCTGCCAGGTCTGCGACACCTACCCAGGGAAAACACCTCAGAGGCCACAAACCCCAGAGCCAGCTTGCCCAGCGCTGGAGCCATAGCCAGCCCCAGCTACAAAGCAGCTCACCTAACAGCATCCCCTGCATCCTGGGACCCTGCCATCGCTGCTGATGGGACTTCCAGCGCTGAGGCATCTTCTTTGGTAGCGCCACCAATGGGCATCTATTGAAGATGACCCTACTGCCAGCTCTGTCTACACTAGGAGGTAAAGGTGTGATGGTAGAAGCTACTGGATATCTTATTTTATCCCAGTTCTGATGTCCCTAAGTGAGTGAGTTTTGCCTGGTGCTTCCAAGTGCACTCAAGCCTGCACATAAAAGAGGACAGGCAAAATAATAACGTTGCACAACACTGAGAATGATAGAAGTGGTCACCCACTGTATCTGGGCTGCTAAGAAGCTCTTTTGAGTAAATGAAACACAGAGCACAAGAAAAATGCGCACATCATACATGATAGTGTCTCCTGGGCTGCCTTATACCAAGATGAAAAAGAAAAAATTACCCATGTGAAGCCTACATCATCTATAATCTGCAGCGCATTTGGACAGAGGGAGGCCAGCCTTAACTCAAACCATGTGCGTTTGCCTTTAAAACCAGCATCACTGGGGCTCAGCCAGCCTCTGTGCCATCCCGCCTGTCCTGGATTCAGTGCTTCTCTCCCAGATTCAGTGTTTTTCTCCACGTTCGCAGCTGAATTGATCTTGCATCAGCAGCACCTCTGTGGGTAGTGTTCCCTCTCTGGGGCGGGCAAGTGGTGAGACCTCCAACCCAGCTCCGCTCAAGCCGGCATCAGCACAGGATCTCTTCCAGGATGCCGAGTTAGAATTCTGCAGGGCCTTGTGCAAGTTTTGTTTTTTTTTAATCCCGAATTAAAACTTAAGCTTCAAAGGCATAGATCTAGGGGGGTCTCTTCATGCGGATACTGTATTTCCTGGAACGGATCCTTTAATTTTGTGGTGAGCTGGAGTTGAAGACATTTGTATTCAAATCCTTATTTAGGCTCTAATGCTTTTTAGTATTGGATATAGGGATTTTAGACTGGAAATGGCACTCTTGACTTTACTATCACCCCAAACAATCAAAATTTAAGCTGCTATTTCTTTTCCAGCCTTCTTATGCTGCTCCCAACAGTCTCCCAGAAACTGTAATTATTCTGCCGCATCTAGTCTACTAATAAAATTTATTCTGCTCTGTGTTTTTCCCCCCATTTTCTCATCAAGTCTTACACCATCAAATAAAATCAAGGTTTTCATTTGTAAAGTCATTATCAGCAGCTCAGGTTTTACTTACAGTTGTTTAAATGGGCTGCAGGGATGCCAGATGGATAGAAATGTAACATAATAGCAGGTACTGTGGTGCAACCTCCAAGCATCATTTTGTATGGGATGTCCCATAGTAGCGCTATCCTTTTAGGGTTTTTTATCCTTGCTGATGATAACAGTAGTGGTTCTAATAATTTTGCTGGATGTTAAAAGTAGACATGATCTAGTCAATGTTCATGTCACTCACGCCAGCTCACCTCACTGTTTGCAATCCTGTCTGAACACAACAGGACTTTGTCATCTCAATGGGCCCTTGTAGAACAGCCCTCACTTAGGGATCTCTCAGGGCTTTACAAGCTCACGTTATGCTGTTGTGTGCCAGTTTTAGGTATGAAATAGCTAAAAACCATGGAGATGTACATCACTGGGCTCTTGCAGAGGCAAGGGCAGAAGGCACCTGCAGGTTCCAGTCCAGGCGCAAAACCACATCCCTCTAAAAATGAACTGACTGAAACTTCCTTCAAAGGATCAAATGCATTTAAATTCTCAGCTATGCACAAAAGATATGTTGAATATGCACAAAGGATTTGTTTGAACCTCAGTTTATTCCCAAATTTCCTCATCTTTTGTTGCTGGTGGCTTTAGGAGCAGCAGCTTTTGTAAGTTATCCAGCAAAGGATTCGTTCTCAAACGTACCTTCTGTGCAGGTGTGCCTTTGGTGTCCATAGGGTTCCATGCATCTCCTCTGCTCTCAAGCGTGCAGGTTTTTTCCCCAAATGTTTGCATCTGAGCTGGGATGCACAGGTGGAGTCTCCCACTCGCAAACACTTAATTCCCAGTGCTGGGGCCTGGGAGAGTTTTGTTTCGTAGGCTGGCATTGCCCTTGCCCTTGAAAAAAAAACAAACCCACATTAAGGATGAGCTGGAAATTTGTTGTACACTCCCTTTGCAGAAAACAGGGACTCCAAAAAATTGGGGAGAGGGGGGAAAATCAAATGTCATTCCCAAAAGGCAACAGACAACACCCATTTACATGGTCTCACATTTCCTTATCTAAAAACAATAACAAACACCCCCAGATAAATAGAATAGACAAGCCCGTTCAATGCTTTCAGATTTGGGGAATACTGCAAAAAAATAGTTAGGAATAATTTTTCATATTCTCCAAGTGTGGGTGCACATTGCTTTGGTAGCAGCTTTCCATGAGCGGCTCCAGCTAACAAGCTTGCCACAGAATGATCTTTGAGCAGCTGATTTTAAAAGAAGCACTAGAAAAAATTCCCCAGAAGACAATTCGGAATAACTAATCATAAAAACCCCCACACTGGACACCTAATTTAAGAGCTTTGATCATCCCTTCAGCAGCTAGAAATATAACACTTCATCTTCTCGTCCAGTCACAACAAATGTGTGTAACTCACAGCTAACCGCTCGGTAAGTTATCGCTCACCAATATCATGTGCCGAAAGTCAGGGTTTGCTTGCAGAAAAGTCATAAGTGAGAAAGAGCGTGTGTGTGTCGCAGGGTTCCCTCGAGTAAATTATTTACTATGCACTACTTACCCAGCCCTAGATTTTAATTGATAATTTTTCCCTTGATGTGCTCCGTATAAAGGAAATGTTAGCATTAACCAAAGCTAATCCACGGCGCAGTTGGGAAGGGGATTATTTTGCCGATGATTACTTCCTTTAAACATGGAATTGTGATCAAAGCAATATGGTTCTGATTTTTTCCTCTATTTTTAGCTTTGTAGTATGGTTCTTCTTAATAGTAAGTTACCGCTATAAGCATGCTGTGAATTTCCAATATAGCAAAGCTTTAATAATTTGCAGCCATAATTGTTCCTACTTCAGTCTCCAATTCAATTTGGTGTGGAATTCCCATCTCCCAACACAAAGCTTAACTCGATGGTATCTGTGTGAGACAGACTATGAAACTAGTCTGGTATAATGGACTTCGTTAAGGGATAGGCAAATTATTTTCATCTGTAATTTATTTTAAATGGAAAAAAAGGGCTTTTGAATAAATATTTTACCTTCAAAAGTTATTAATTTCTGTGGGAAGAGGGGGATGGTTGCCATTACTCATTTTTTCCTTTGTTTTTATAAAAGGTTTGAAAATTATTTTCTGGTTGAATTATTTCTTTGGTTGAAATAACAAATACTTAAGCCAGGAATGGAGACAGTATCTTTTTATTTTACTGAAGAGTCAAACTGTGCTAGGAGCTTTCGCTTTTTTGCCTGCCCAGCTGTAACCTCTTCTGATGCTAAAAGCCTGGCTCCTGAACTGACACAACGAGCATCACCCACCTCCAGCCCTCGGTGGCCATTTGTCTGCCTACATGCAGGTTTGGTAGCCTCAAACCATTTTTCAGTCAAGTCTCAAAGTAGCGAGCTGTTTGATGCTAGCACAGAGATCTGGTTTTAAGAAGCAGCCTGCATTGGCACAAGACCCATTAACCCTAACCTGAACCGCATACACGCACAGACTAATAACAGGTTGGTGGAGAGTCTTATTCAGGCCCTGCACATGAGAGTAAATTACTCCCTTGATGAATAAAAGCCATTACTTAGTATTTAGCATCATAGCAAGAAGCCTCTTTGGCCTGTTCCTAACAGAGATGTTACAGTTAATTTAGTGTAAAATTATCACCTGCTGTACAATAAAACAACAAACTGCAGTCAAATAATCTCTTAATAAATGAAAATGTGTAATAAACTGTGTCAGCACCGCAGAGACTTGGCAAGGCTGAATACCCTAAAGGTACCAATCCAAACAAATTCACCATACAATATATGGCCTGTGTCATTTCTGGTTCTTATCAGAGATGATTCATCTGGGAATCCTTGGCACTGAGTTTTACCTCTAAAGGCCAGGCAGTTATTACAATGATATAATTTCTGCCACATTAATTAAATATAATGCCTGTAAGCCCCTTTATAGGGGTCTATAAATTCGTTGTAAACATATGCTGTAGATGGGCATACCTAATCTACAGAATGTAATAAACATTCAGTCAACTTCCTCTCCGTTGCAGAGCAGGGAGAGAGGTCAAACAATTGCCATGCCAAATAAAACACCATCACCCAAAGGTAAGCCTAACGTTGCTTTTGCCATGCATTAAATATATATATATATGGGCAGAAACCCAGGTCTTTGTCAGAGAGGAAAGAAAAGGCAGAGGGAGCACAAGCACAGGGCGCGTGAGTCGGCTGCAGCAGGCAGGAGGATGACTGGCTGCTCTCGCTGCCTGCAGGCTGCCGGCTCCAACCTCGGTGTACGTGGACAATAAAGGCACCCCAAGTCATTGCAGTTCAGCACAGTTCTGCTGGCATCTCCTGACTGCGGGAGAGCAGCAGATACGTTAGGTGTTGCTAAAAATCTATCTTGCGCTAAATGCTCCCCCTATCCGGTATGAAGAAAAATAAAAGGGGAAACAAAAGGGAAAACAAAGCCAAGAGAACAAAAGCTGGGTAACACTTTTCGCAGTCAGCCAGACCCAGACTTTGAGTAGCTTGTTGGAGGTCCAGGCTGAGCAGAAATAATAGACTTTCTGCTGCGTTACGTGAGGAAGTTAAGGAGGAGCTTCTCTGTCCCTGTGCTGCCCTGGGAAGAGGAAAGCAGGCTGCTCAGCGGGCAGGAGCAGAAGAGGTGCTGCTTGCCCAGAAGTCTAGCCCACCCTCTTGGAAACCACAAGGAGACCTTCATGCTCTGCCTTTCTGTGCCCTGACCCCATGCTGGCTGCTTTAGTGAGTGCCAGGAGCTTCGTGCCCCTCAGCTGCGCAGGTGAGAGGCTGTTTGCTGGCATGCGGAGCAAGTTGTCTTCTGGAGCTCGCCCAGGGCACGTCTCCAGAGCCTCTGACTCCCGGCCTCTATTCTTGGAGAGAGCCCGAGGGAGGTCTGCAGCACAGGCCGTTCACACTTTCACACTGTTCTTGTTTTGTTTCTCATAGTTCACAAGACAAGAGGAAGGGACAGCCAGTGACAGCTGAAAACAATGTAGGGTCAGGGCAGGACACAGCAGGATGCAGCTACCTAGCAGAAATTTTAGATACGAATCACCATCAGGAGCCTTTTTTTTCCCAGAAACACTAGTCAAATTGTGAAAAACTGAAAAATTACTTTTGTTTGTGTGCAGCGTCTCCTATATAGGCATTTCTGATCCCATTCCCACTAACGCAGCAAACCCCATGCCGTATAATAGAGTCCAACTAGAATAACAGCTTCACTGGGGACAAACTGAGAGCTGACTGGCACCCCACGCCAGCCAGCTGAAGGACTGCACGTGGTGCAGGTCAATGCTGAATTCAGTCCTTTGTTAGGCATCTATCCACTAGCCCCTTTGTAATGCAGCCCTCGCTGGTACAAATGACCCTGGTCCATCAATATTTCCAACCTC
>NW_008824031.1:3311792-3330573 GCF_000699105.1 Pygoscelis adeliae
GACCCTTCCACTCTACCAGCCCACACCTATCTTCCAAACCATTGCTGGTGTCTTTACACAGGGAATTGTGCTCCAAACCTGCTTAGGTCCCCACCTCTCCATGGTGCCTTCTGCAGAAGAGCTATGGAGCAATTTCTCTAGGGCTTTCAGGATGGGGAAGGAGGCTGTGCTGATGCATAAATTTGGCTGGGCGTCAGGAGGCAAAACAGCACTATTCCAGCCCCTACCTCTAGCAAGATGGCTGGCATCTCTTTGTACATCCAGGTTCCTGGCTAGCAGGTTGACATGACACCACTGGAGACCCATAAGAGGTTTGGGTGCTGCTACAGGGTTGGGTGCAACCACCGCATGGGTGTGAGCAGGGAAGAAGGTCCAGGAGCCCATGGGGTAATCACATCAACTGCCCTATAGCTCTTATGGGGCACGTATCACACAAGGCAGGGTTAAAGGTGGAACAAGTCTCTCACATTGCTGATACACCCCTCCCCGCTGTTAAACTGAAGGGGCCCTCCAGCGGGTGGCTGTTTTCCAAAGACAGGACCACCCAACCCATGGCAGATGCTGGGCTTGTGAGCCATGAGGGCCTCCATGAGTGGGGCCGGGGGCATCAGTTTATTCACATCACACCACCATGATGGTGAAGCACATATCTAACACAGCTCTCCCCTGTATTCTCTCTAAAAGGCTGAGATCAATCATTTAAAAACAGGAAATTAAAATGACAACTGGAGGAGACATTTCCTCCACCCAGCTCCCTCCTTGGGAAACTCCGTTCCCGTATAAACACCCTCTATCGTTAATGTTTCTGGACAACATCCTTGCCAAGCAACGAGAGCAGAGCCTTTTCTTCAAATGGAGTTAAGATGATCAAAAGATAAATACAGCATTTTTCCTCAATTACATCAAGCATTTCTAACAGATGGGATTATCAGGACATGCCAGCACCTTCTGGTAGCAGGAGGGGGCTGTGCAGCAGTGGGGCTGGTGGGTCCCGACCTCTGCCCTGCCGGGGGGTCTCAGCTTCGCCAGAGGCGGGCAGCCCAGGCCCGCCTCTGCTATGGGGACCAGCTGGCACCCAAGTTGGCCTCGGGAGCAAATTGAAATGTGAAATGCTCTGCGCTTTAAGTCACTGCTGAGGTTTTCCTCACTTTTAAGAATGCTTTTGATCAAAATGGTGACAGATTCGCTATTTTGAGCAGTTTAACAGCCACGCCTCACAGCACAGCCTGTCCTGTCATGCTGCCCCATGGCCGCACGTGCTTGCAAAGGTAACAACAAAAATAAAAATAAGCCGCGCAGTGAAAATCTTTTTTTTTTGTCTTCTTTATAAGGCTGGGAACAGTCTATCTATCCATTGTTATTCATCCAGTGTTTGAGAGGAATCCTGCCCAGCCAGCAGTTTGAGGCAGGCAGGCTGCCGGCCACTAGTTCTCAGAGCCAGAGCAAAGAAAGGGGCCCGAGTCACCTCCAGCAGGTTTCACTTGGAGTGACGCTGTCTGAAGGAGTGGAGAAAGTGAACTGGATAGTCAAAGGCTGAACATAATTGTTCAGGCTTTAGTTATAAAACAGATGGGGAAGCACTGTCCCAACACCAAGATGGGCCGGGCCGAGGGCAGCGTTGATGCCAGTGCAGCGCGGCGGCGGGCTCTGCCCCAGCTCCCATGCCAGCGCGGCAGCTGGGCCCAGGCGGGTAATTCCTGTAGCTTCTTCGTATGTTTTGCAGTGGTGGGTGGTTTTTTTCTTCAGGTCTCATCTCCCAAACGCACGTGTGACAACCGAGCTTTCCATAAATATCGTGCTCCCAGGAAAAGCCGGAGAACAACGCAAGCATAACCTCACAGTTCAAACCCACAATGTGCAGAAAAGGACTTGGAAGTGTGTTTTGGCCTTTACAAATTATTTTCCTTCTGAAGAGAGGGCGGGAAGAGTAAAGCAAATGTGTTTTACAATGATTCTTGACCAGAAAACTGGAGAGGTCTTTGGGCACGCGGGAGGGGACCCTGACACCCCACGAGTGGCTGCGCTCTTCGCTTGGCTGCACAGATTTGCATAGGGGAGATATCTATAGCTGCTTCTCCTCTGGCAGATGAAAACCGACAAGTCTATTGTCTGTGTCTGACACAAAGTACAAGTTGCCAATAACGGGATGTTACAGAAAACCTTGTCGCTTCTGAGACAGGCCGAGCCTGACTCAGTCTGATACCTTCAGCCAAGGGCAGCTGATACGATACTGGGATTCAGCCACCGAGACGCCGCGCTAATCAAAAGGACATCACAGCGGCGAGACTATTGATCCAGGTCACTTTGTGGTCCCCAACTGATGTCTGACAGGAAGCGCTGCCTGTGAACCCATCCACCGCCACACAGGAAACAAAAACGTTAGAAGTGAAGCCAACAGGCAGAGCCGAGGGCGGGACTGCCGCCCGTCGCCGCTGCCTGCTCGTGTCCATGGGCAGAGGAGCTCGGGGACCCACCGGCTCGTCACGCTGATCACAGGCTCAGTCCTTATGTGCGGCAGGGCTGTATGTACATCCCCACATCCTTCCACCCCACTGCATCTGCCTGCTGGCTGCTAAAACTGTTAAACCGCCCAACCCGGTGTGGTTTCAGTTTATCACGTATCACGTACAGCGCTCTTGGTGCTCGCTCTCTCTGATGATGTTCACTTTCCTCAAAACGTCACCTTATAAAAAATATCTAATTTGGCTGGGGGAGGGAGTTTGATATTTTTTCTGGGGTTTTGGGGTTGGGTTTTTTGCTTCTTTTTTTCACCAAGCAAAGTCACTTTGGCCTCCTATAATTGGAGGGAGAGAAGGGAGGGGATCAGTGTGGTTCAGAGCCTTGAACTCCTGTTAAAGGCAGAAGAGGAGGGACTGTAGTTTCCTTATTCCAGCCCAGAAGGGCCGCGCTGCCTGTAAGGCCAGTGACTGTACAATTTGACTGTATGATCTTACTCTGTCAATGACAGGGACGGATCACCGCATGCACTTGTGTTCTTGCTGCTGTCACCAGGGTGTCCACCGAGTCTTCCCTTCCAAACAAGATCTCCAGCCTCGGCATGTTCCTTTCTTTGTATTATGAAAACAGCTATTAATATGAGTATTATTGCTACTGACACTTCAGTTTGATGTGAAATTAAATACCTAGTTTGCCTCTGAACCACGGTGTTAAGGTTTTTAATTAAAATTAATTAAAATTGAATAAAAATAGAAGAAAAGTTTGAAACAATGTGTCGTTTGAAATTTTTAGAAGAGCAGGAGGCTGTTCAGTCTTAATTTTCTTTAGCTTTCAACCATTTCAATGTCATTGAATTTTTGTGCTTTTTGTGGAAGAACCCCAGCCACTCCAGTTATGAGCTGTAAAGCTAAGAAAAATAAACAAGAAAAGTTTCACTTAGCCTTTATCTGTTGCCAATCTGTGCCTTTTGCCTGAAGCACAGTTATATTACAGCAGAGATGCCCGTGTAAGAAGGATTTTCTCATAACACCCATGGCCATCGCCATCACTTATGTCCTCAGACAGGATTCACTTTACTCGTCCGGGATCACCTTGCTTTCTGTTTTGCCCAGTCCTGGGTTTTTCCTTCCCCCATCAAAGGCAGAACCCTGTTTGCACAGTGGCGTACGTTTTGCATCAAGGGCAAGCAACAAGGGCAGCAAAACAGCATCAGTTTGCTGGGGGCTATCTGCAAAGGAGCGGGGACCCCCCACCCCTGCCATCCTGCCACGGACAAACTCTGCCCAGGAGCAATTCCCCCTTGGCTGCCGGAGTCCTGCCCGGGCCACTGGCATATGTAGGACCACACCGTACTCATATCCTCAATTTCACAGCCCATAGTGTGCCTTCCCCCTTTTCAGAAACACCCGCTGAAGGACAAGTGCGGAAGGGTGATGCTGGCAGCCGTTTTGGAGTCACTCCTGATTTACGCCACTACAGCTGATTTAGAGATTTCTATAGGAATGGCACTTTACTCCTGGTTGCATTTGGTTCAGTAAGACTGCTTGGGTCATGACAAAGAGCAGGATTTGGGCCTGTATTATGGTGTCATTTTGATAATGACTTCTGCTTAACAGACATTTTTTTCCTCTCTGCTGAGTGCAAGCCTCACACTGAACCAAAAGCTATCCAGAAGTGCATTAAAATGCAAAACTATTTATACTTCACAGAAGGACCCTTTCCATGAGCACCTTTGATAGGCTACATAGATAGTTATTCTATTTTACCAAAGACCCTGTTACAATAAGAGAAAAAAGGGATGTGTTTTAAGTAATGTGAAAGTTGTTAAACATTTTCACCAGGTCTGTCAAAAATTCACATGCATAAAATGAAGTTGCAAAAAGAAACACACACACTTTAAAAAAACCCTACAATCCAGTTCCCAGGCTACTCAGTGGTGTTTTGCACACACCCAGCCGTCAGGTACGGGCATAGCCTGTACTGTTCAGCCAATAACTTTTTCTTGAACCAGATCTGAGTTTCCTCTGCCTATGGCAGCACACCAGTATTGCTGTACAAACTGGGCAAAAACAGCAACAGAGGCCTCTATACATGATACACCCATGTAACCAGAATTATAGAGGGTGGATATTGCAGAAAGAAACCAAGAAGCAGGGGAGACCTTCGTGCACCCTGGTCTTACCTCTGCCCAATGGCAGAGATGGTCCCACCACAGGCACGTCCAAAGGGTCGCCACTGGCGCCATGGTTTGGGCTTCTCCCTGGTTTGACTTTCTTTCCCAGCTGCATATTCTGGGCATCACATATGCACCCAGGGGCTCAGCATCCCGAGCACTGCACGCCAGCACAGCTCAACAGCGGTGGCTCCAAAGGGGATGTGGAAAAACTGAGCTCTCACCTAGCACACAGCTAGGAGATGGAGCAGGGGAGGCTGCTGCAGAGGTTTATCTTCCTTGGGGTGCAGCTCACGAGGGAGAGCACCCCCCCCATGCTGCTTGCTGACCCTGTGCCTGGCGTCAGAGCTGCAGACCCAGGCGCAGCCACTGCCCATACCCCGCACTGCAAGGGAAGCCCCCAGGGTGGGCCAGGGAACGACAAACAGCTCCGTGGACAAGCCCTGCTCACATGTGCACAGCATGGATGTAACCCAACAGCAGCATAACCAACAGAGAAACAGCAAAACAGTTGCCCCAGGGTTGCTCCAGAGAGAGGAGAGGAGCTGAACTCACTTTTTCCCTGCTTAGTAGGGAAAAGAAAATCCAGCTGCAGTCTCTCTGCAATAAATGGCTCTACGATTTGCTTCTGTTCCTTTCCTCTTTTTCTGTTCCTTATGGACCTTGGTCCTCATTTTCTTGCTCTGACTGTCCAGGTTTTCCTCTCAGTGTAACCAAGTGCACAGCTATCCTGAAACCAATTTTTCCTCTCCCAGGAGAAGAGAAATAAAAAAGCACAGATTTCCCTCCCTCAGTTCATCTCTCCTCTCTACTTTCCACAGATTTCCATTTCCCCTAACCCTAATTCTCTTCTGCTGAAAAAGTCCCTCAAAACAATGAATCCTCCTGCCCCTCCCCTCCCGTTTCCCCATCCCTGCTCCTCTCCTGCTTCAGGTTTCTTGCCTTTCATCTGGTTTCTCTCCACCAGCTGCTCTCTCCATACATACAGCTCTCCCTTCCTTCCCAGTCCCTCTTCTCTGTTCACCCTATCATCATTTTTTCACTCCTGCAATTAGGCCCTCAGCAAACATCTTCTCTGCTTCCCTTCCCCCTCACTCCCTTTCTATGCCTTCCTAACCCCCCTGTCCTGGCATTTTCCCCTCCAGGGTTGCCTTTAATATCCTCCTGGGATAAAGAGGCCACCCAGCACTTCCAGAGGTCTGCATGGGCTCTGGCAACCTACGTGAAAACACTCTTGCTCAGAAAGCTGACCCAGCCCCAGCCCCATGCTACGTGTTTGTCTGCCACCCTGCACAGCTCAGCATCAGCAAGGAGCCACCATAATTACGATCGCCCCAACCGGGGCCCACCAATTAAGAGAAAGAGGTCAAATCATTACCAGCAGGTCGGCCCACCAACGCCGGCTCTGCAAGGGCAGCCCTGCTGGCCGCCTTCCTCCCCCAGCATCCCCAGCTCCACATGCAAATTCCTGCACCGCGGTCCCAAATCATGACCATCCGGGGTCGGACACGCATGGCCGGACTACACTCAAAATGCCAGCTGCCGGGAAGGGCTGCTGAGGCATGTGCAGCTCTCCCTGCAGAGAGGAACGGAGCCGCACGGGAGCGTTTCATGTCAGAGCTGCTATTCATGCCACTTGCCCTCAAGGACGTATGTTATAGCGGCAGCGTAACTTATAAACAGAGTCTTGCTCTGCATCCTGGTGGCAAGTTCCCGTCTCCAAATAGCTCAGGTTGCCAACAAATTGTATGATTC
This sequence comes from Pygoscelis adeliae, assembly GCF_000699105.1. Classification (NCBI taxonomy): domain Eukaryota; kingdom Metazoa; phylum Chordata; class Aves; order Sphenisciformes; family Spheniscidae; genus Pygoscelis; species Pygoscelis adeliae. The sequence continues at coordinate 3,318,178 of NW_008824031.1, forward strand.
AGACGCCAAAACCCCAGTATCTGGGATGGCTCTAGTCAAGAAGGGAGGAGAGAAGGGCTTGTGGCTCCTGAGGAACCCAGCCCATTGCTGGGAGAGGAGATGGAGGGAGTGGTCAGAGGGTTTTGTTCTGTACTCCTACACTTATGTGTGCTTTTGCCAAAGCTGGGCTGGAGGAAAGTTTCCCCTCCCAAAAACGCCTTTGAGCTGCATATCCCAGCACGAGATCCCCAGGCAAAGATTTCTGCAACTGTCAGAAAACAAAATGCTTGCAAAGAAAACCAGTCCAGCTCAGTAAATTTTGTTTCAACGTCACTGTCATTTTTCCTCCTGGTCATCACTATTTGTCTGTACCATCAGAGCAACCAAAGCCCCGCTACTGGGCTAGACCCTGACTGTGCCAAACATGGAAAGATGAACTCTCTGGTGCAAGGGCAATCATCTAGACAATTAGCTCGCTTTTAAAAATCATTTGGAACAAGAAAAGTAGATTTTTTTAAACTTTGAAAATATTGAGACATCATTTATCTGCCAGTAGCAGGAGTTCTCCAGTCGTGTTGTTCATACACGCGATCCACTTGAGGATGCAGGAGGCGAACACAAGCACTTATAGCAAAGCTGTTTTTTGACCAGCACTGCCTGTAACACCCAGACTTTGCCTCTTTCCAGGCTGCCCATAAAGGCTATAGGGGATAGTAGGTACATCTCTTACAAGAGGTAAGTGAGGAATTGGGGGTTGAGACATGTAAACACATGGTCAACTCCACTGAAGTGACACCCAAAGCACAATTTTGCTGAGAGCAGCCCAGCAGACCCACACCTTCAGAAACTTGCTGCTGGGAGCACCAGGCTGCGTAGACGCTTTGGAGGATTTGCCCCAGCTCAACACAGACCCTCCTCAAACCATGAGGAGACCACGTGGAGCCAGTGGGACCAAGGATTGGAGAAGAGCTCTGCTGAACATATGAGATCTGGCACAGGGCCACTACTGTCCCTCCCCAGCCCTGAGGGGCCTTTCCGAGGACAATGAACCACCGCAGATGCATCTCTGTGTTGCAGCTCTCCCCGCTTGGAGAAACACCAGTTTAGGATGTGTTTGACCCCACATGAACTTCTCCCTCCTCCCCTGCCAACTGCAAATGCGTCACTGAGGAACATTGCCAGAGCCAACCCCGGTGAGAAGTCGGGTGCTTTTTATTGTGAAATCAATGAAAATTAGGCAGTTTGCACATGAAACCATCTCAAAAAATATTTTGACAGGGATGAAGTTATTCACAGTCTTTGCAATCAGGATTTTACTTTAAATTTAAAAAAAGTTTCAGTTGATTTCTTTCTCTCTCTCCCCCTTTTATTTAAAAGCTGTGTTAGCAAACGCCACAATGCAGCAGCAGTGCTGTAAGCTCCCCAAAAGCCTCCTCATTAACCTCACAGCACAGGCAGGCGAACGAATGCTAGAGGACTCCTTTAAATTGCTCTCTGCTTTTCCCTTCACCTCCCACTCCCTGCTCCCCAGGACACAGCTTCCCCTGGGTCCACTGAGCAAACACAGACCATCTCCACTTCCCCAAATATCGCACTTCCATATGCAGCGGAGGTAAACCCTCCAGGCTCAGGCTGTGCCCCCTTAGCTGCCTCTGGGTTTATGGAGGTTGAGGACCATCCCAGCTCCTCCCCAGGTCAGGGCCAGTGGTCCATCCCACAGCAGAGCTTTGCCTGGGCTGGGTTACCTGAGCACATTGGCAGTCCCCTGGGGTCTGTGTCCCTGCCTACCTAAAACATTGTTCTTTCGCCAGTATTTGCCAGCTGCAGGGTGGAACAAGCATACCCATCTCCAGCCATGGCTTCACCATCACCCTTGGCAGACGTGACCACCAGCAGGTCATCCGCAGTGCAAAATTGGTCCTGGTCAGGTACAAGCACGGGGAGATTGAATTACCCCAAGCGCTGCGCTTAGCTGGGCGCTACATGGCAAGGCCATGGCAGCTGTGGGAAGATGAGTAACCTCCAATAAACCATGCAGCTGGAGCAGCCCTGACAAACACTACCTGATCTTGTGTCAAGCCAGCTGATACAGTTTACTTGTCAGAATGTTTTAAGCCCACTTGGACATGCAGCGGGAGCTCATGCTGCACCAAGTCTCTGCAGCAAGGGGGTTATGACAGCAGCAATCAAGTCTCCACGAGCAGGTATTCACTGCACCAGCAAACCAAGCTTGTGGTTCTCTTTTCATCCAGCTCCTGATGTTGAAGCTGGACAAATCTGCATCATGGCACAAAGCAAAAAGCAGCAGCACATTTTAACTATGCTTGTTGATAAACAGTAGCAACATCCATGGCCAGCCAAAAAGGTAGAATTTTAAGGCAGTGACTGGCTTCAGACAGGATTAACAGCACATATTCTGGAGATGAGGTACTAATGTAAGAGGAAGCGACAGGGACAAGACCAGCAGTGCTTTCCTCTTAACAGCAGTGATTCATCCAAGTTAGTTAACTAAGTAAAGTTTTTCCGGAAAACAGAACAAGGTTTGTCCCTGCAATTATTAAAAAAAAAAAAAAAAAATCATCTTCATTCAAAAAGAGTTGTTTCTAAATTTTCCATTGAGCATCAGCAGTTTCCTTGGCCACTCTTCCCATGAAAACCTTTAGAAATGTTGAGGGGGAGAAAGGAGGGATGACAGGATAAGGCTGTTCAAGCATGCCTGCAAGTTAATAAACAAAAATCAGCGTGGAGTTTTGTGTTCCATGACAAAAATTTCATCATCTGATTTTCTAAGGATTCCACACTACTTTTTTGCTTTATTGATTTTTAAGAAATTTGTGCATATTTCCATTTGGGCATATTTCCAGGCAGCTGTAGTGTTAGTTTTACACACCCTCTCCCTGAGCCAGGCCTAAACTTCCCCACCTCTGGCATGGAAATTGCTCTTGGGGAGATGCAGGCAAGGCGCAGCTTCAGCTCCCATCCCCATGGCCAACACTGGGTGAGGAGCTGGTAGCACAGTTAGGGCTCTCAGGGCCATAGGTGACCTGGAGCAAGTATCGCCCAGGAGGGTCTCAGGGCTGGAAGCTCCAAAGCTCAGGTCAGCAGTGCAAGAACCAGGCATGGAGAGGCAACTCATCCCGGTCCTGGTGAAACAGGGACAACCCTTGGCTCCTGCAACACCAGTCCTGCAGTGGAGGTGAACTTTTAAAAGTGCTTGTTTTCTTTGCTGCACCCTAAAAAAAACAAAACAAAACCATTTAATGTGTATTTCCTGCAGCTTTTAAAACACTTGCTGTGCTCTGCCAAGTGCTGCCTGAGCCCTGACATCATTTGGAGTAGAGGGACAGGACAGACACGTGGAGTTAGAGTCACCTCTGTCAACTCACGACCGACACGGGCTTCCAATTCCAATGGCAGGCAATAGCAGGCGCTGAACACAAAAGCAGGCCTTTTAAATCAAACTCCTAAAACCCGACAGGCTGCATCCTGGTTCACGAGGGGAACAGTGAGGAAGTGTGTTTCCCCCCTCTGAGCCTGGACAGAGGGTGAATACCCCACGCCAGCTTAAATAAAGCACCTCTCAGCCTGGTGGCTTTCTCCTTGCCTCTCTGTGCTGCTCTGCAAAGGAGCTGGGCGTGTTTGTAACCAGAGGGTCCCCACAGCTCCACATGCTGCCAACCCCTCATGCCTCCTGACTGTGGGAGCCCACCTGGGCTGCTGATGTGGCCCTGTGGCCCCTGGGGACAGCTCTGTCCCAAGGGGCTGCTGAGGAGGACAGATGTCCAAATGCTCCCCAGGTTACACGGGCAGCCCCATGGAGGTAGGAATGGGAGAGCAAGGAGTCAAGGCTGGAGGTGGAAACACACTGGGGGAAAGGATCTGGCTTCCCATGGTGGGTCTGATTCATTGCATCCCCTCCAGGTCGCCACATGGCTAGTGCAAACCCAGCCTGGACCAGGGTCCTAGAAGGGAAACCAAAGTTTGCCCCTCGTCCATCCCCTTCAGCACCTGCACACCCATCACTTGCCACCAATACGCTACACACTGAACCCCCACTGAAACGTCACCCGTTGGGCTGGCTTCCTCTGCCGCCCACAGGCTTTGAGTGTCCAGCAACCACAGGGCTGTGAGCATGGCAGGCACTCATCGCACCATCTGCTACCCACGTTCCTCCACTTACCCTTTCCCTATGGCTTTTGGGCTGAGGACTATCCCGCCCTGCCCAGCACCTCCAATACTAGGCATGAGCAGAAAACAAAAAATAATGCCCCCCTGCCACTGGCAGACACCTGTCATAGGCTTTGGTTTGTGAAGGGAGGGAAATGCATTTTCAGGGGCTTTTCATGCCTTTGTGAGCTTCTGCCACAAAAAGAAAAGGGGGATTCAAGCACCCTATTTCCACAATCAGCAATAAAATGTTACATACCTATGAAGCTGAACCGAGATTATGAAGTAAGACTGAGTTGAAATTTAGTACTTTTGCCTTAGTTTGAGAGGTTGCATTTTCAGTGGAAGCTTAATTACTTCTTCCAGCTGTAGGTCTTAAATAAGCCTGTCTGTCAAAAGCTCAAAGGTTGGGCTGAAGTGGAAATTTCTGCCTAGCCAAATTTGGAGCAGATGAAATTAAAGAAAAATAAACCACAGAAGAAAAACAAAATTACATAATGTACTGAACCGGAATTAATGTTGCTTTCTTGCCAGCCTTCTGGAAGGAGTCACCAAGTCCCACACGCCTGTGCCCAAGGTGTTGTACAGGAGGAGAGGAGAGCTACTACAGTGTTAATGCAGTGAAGACCATCTACCAAAAGTTGAAGAAAACCTAGAATAACTAAAGTCAAACTTCATTAAGTAACTTCTCAGTACAGCTGCATTTTATCATCTCCCAAGGTCAGTTTTCCTGCAAGAGAATATCAAAGTCAGCAATTCACTTTTTTTTTTTTATTGATGTGCCACCTTGCAGCAGGTTCCATGTTAAATTTAATGGGTGCAATTTCCATCAGGGCAGGCAGCTGTTGTGGTGTGTCGCCTCCCCCACGGGGAGCCCTTAGCCCTGGCTGTGGCTACCCTGGGAACCAGCCTGGGGCAGAGCCAGTATTTGGCCACCAAGAATTTTGGAGGGCAGTAGGGTCCCATGTGCCCGCCGGCACCATGCACACCGCACCCCAGCCTTCACTGGGGACAGCCGTCAGCCCAGCATGGACAGCCTATGGCAGGGGCTTTGACGGAACAGATAGAATGCCAAAGCCAAGAGTCACTGTTGGAGCATTAGAGTCTACTGCCAAAGCACGTCCCCCTGAAATTGGTATGGAGAGTTGGCCTTAAACCCCAAAACCACATTTGGAGCAGATCAAGACTCCTTCGGGTCATCTTCCTCCTCACTTTTTCCCTATGGACAAGGAATGTGTTGCTCAGCCACCATAACAGTTGGGACATGAAGCATTTGGGACGGCATTTGGCCCTGGATGAAGAGGCCCCTCTGCAGAGGAAAGGGCACGGGAGAGATCAGCTTGCAGCCAACAAGCCATATTTGAAGGTGTATGCACTTTATAGCCACAGCGCACAGCTGCCTGCCAGCTGCCACAGCCACATACCAAGTCTGCCCTCGCTGTTGGCAAAGCCCAGAGCTTTTCTTCGATGAAGGCACCCCATCACCCTCACCCCTCCACCCAGCCAGCCCTGTGAACCCCCAGTACTCCACCCCACAGTTGGGCTGGTCACCTGGCTGGAGCATGACCCTGCCTCCATCCGTCTCTGGGCCCATTCCTGCAGGTTTTGTTGTGCCTGATATTGTGTAACAAAGCACAGATCATCAACTAACCTCCACGCCCTTAAAAAGCAAAAAGAAAAAAGAAAAAAACTACAATGAAACTCAGTTTTCACAGTTTTCTGGGCCCCCAGCAGAAGCCGCACTGCATCACATACGTTCTCAAAGCGGAGTGGTGTGATGTTATAACAAACTTTACCCACCCAGATCAGGGAAGGAAGCTGACCCTCTTTTTTATATTCAATATATTCAGTAGAATACAATCCCCCAGACCCTATGAAAACAAAGTGCCCCCTGCACCCACCTCCCCCCCACCCCGGGGGAGGACAAGAGAACAGACAACTCGTGACAGGTTCTGTCGCTTCCCACCGCACTGGACACTACTCAAAGCACAGAGCGATCGTCCTTGACATCTCCAGGGAAGAGAAAGATGTGTCCAGAGCAGGCTCCTCTACTTGCAGCAGGAACACGTACACTTGTTCATGTCATCCATCCCCCCACCCACACATTTTCTTTGCCATTTCGACGCGCTCAGTGTTACTTTGGGCTTTCCCCTCCCTTTTCGGTGACATTCATTGACTGTCAAGTTCTTTCCTGTCTCTGCACCGGCCAGCAAGCCTCACGCCGGGTGGGTTAGCAGCAACACGGGAGGTGCTCTCACCCCAACACCAGGGTCTCACTCAGGGATGAGCCAAGCCCTTTGCTCAGGCCCACGCCAGGCCAGGGCCCACGGTCACCTACCGCCATCACATCCATATGTGCACATCGTGGCATTTCCTCGCCGGCTGGCTCCCTTTCCCATGCCAGATCACATTGCCCTCTAGTGGAGTTGAATTTATAAAGAGCCGGCAGCCGGCAGTGACAATGGCTGGGGAAATTAAAAAAAGAAGAAAAAATCCAAACCAAGCCGAGCAGCTCCTAACCAAGCTCCTCCCATGCATGAGGAGCCGCTCTCTGAAGACAACGAGATCCAACAGGCTGCAACCCCAGGGCACCCAACCCTGAGCCGTGGGGGGTATCAAAGCCCCCCAGCACAGAGAGCCGCTGGCCATGTAGTAAGAAACACCAGAGCCGAGCGCCTGCCCCTCCATGCTGCTCAGTCCCATGAAAAGCAAAGCAGGCTTTACAGAGCGGATGAGTGTTAAGTTTACAGCCATCCCACAAGACAAGGCCGGGGCCTTTTACACACTATCTGGTTCCGCTTTGCACCCCGGGCTGAAGCCTGCGTTATCCACAGGCTGCTGCGTTTTGTACGAACAAGCAACAACAGATGCCTTCAAGAGATGTCTCTCCTCTCTGGAGGGAGGAATTTAAGCAAACAGTTACCAACCTCTAAAATGCAGATGCTTTTGAGAGCGAAACACTCCAACTATTGAACCGAGGTGGCGGGTTAGGAACGAAGCAATCGCTGTAAGCTCTACGGCCTGCCAGTGGTCTAATTGCATTGCTCCCGCACTGGCATCTGATGAGAAAGAGAGATCAAATATCCCCACTTACAACAAGATTTCAAAGCATCTTGCAGGACCCGTGAATTATCAGGACAGCAGCCCGTCACTTCTGAAGGAAGGGCAGCACAGGTGGGAGTTGCTGGCCTTGCCAGTGACAAACGGGGCACCCTGTGCCCCAAGGCTGGGGCCAAGCCCTTAAGCCGCAGTTCAGTCCTGAGACACAGGCACCCCCCAAAGCTCGGGGGAGGCTGGAGCAGCCCCTTTTCTCAGCAGTGGTTTCAGGGTGAATCCCTACCAGCTCCTGCAGGGCAGAGACATGGGAGAAGCTTCAAGGGGAGCCACAAAAACCAAAGAGATATCACCGACCACTACAAAAGCTGCCCACCTTCCCAAGGGGTTGATTTTCTTTGGCAACCTGACCCCAAATCCAGTAAGGGAGGATCAGTGCAAGACTTGGTATGTTCATTGCAATAACTCTGAGGGCTTTGGCACAACAGGTCAGGCCAACATCAAGACAGCTCTTCTGTCACTGCACCAGCATGAGCCAGACTCTCACTGGGGTTTGGTGGAAAACAAGCACAAACGAGAGGAGAATTGGGCTCTCATGCCACTCCCCCACCTAAAAATAATTAAAGTGAAAAGAAACATGGCTATTTTTGCCTTACAGGACAGCACAGACCAGCCTCACCCTGTGCTCCCTAGAGGGTCTCACTCACCCCAGGATGCCCCCGGCTGCACCAGGAGCTTGAGGCCACATTGGGTCAGGGCGTTGGCCCACTTCGCTTTGGAGAGATGGTCCCAAGCAGAGTACTTTGGGCCTTTTGCAGGCCTCCCCCTAGGTGCCATTCAGCAACTTCTGTTTAAAGTTTCTGTTGCTTTGTGGTTTGGGGGACTGGTCAGCTGCCACCACATGACTGCACCGCAGAGTCATCCAGTGTGAGCGGTTGCTGAGGGGAAGCTCATCTGGGCTCAGATGCTGACCGGAGCCTCCCAGGGCTGGCACCCATCTTGGGCACTCACCCCCACGTAAGGACATCCCCCACACTCTTCCTGGGGTGACTCTGGGCATCACCAACCACTGGGCGGGGCAGGTTTGTGCATTGAAGCACACAGAACCTCACATCTCCCGGCCAGTGGCACCTGGTCAGGATGCAGGGCAGATCGCTGCACCCCAGCAGGACAAGGAGGCAAGGACCCACATGCAGAGGGCAGCAAAAGTCTTCCCCCTCTTTTGATCCACCTCAACCAGGAAGGCTCACACCCTCCCAGTTAGCCGACACCCCTCCATGCAGGAGTTTCAGGTGTCCCTATGCCACCAATACTCAGCGAGGGTTGGGCACATGGTGTCCATAGCTGCTTTTTGGGTTTAGTTTCTCCTTCTGTGTCCCTCACAACCATGGCTGAGGTGTGAAGGCCCTGCAGGAGAGGTCCTGTCACCAGAGGTGTAGCAGCTTTTGCAGGACATGCCCAGAGCAGCACCAAAACCATCCAAGATGGGGCAGGAAAGAAAGGGAAAAGGAGGTCAGTGCACAGGAGGTGCTCCTTCCTCCAAGCCTTTGTCAGTGGATAACAGCCCGGCTGTCCCTGCTGAGAGAATAGCTGCAGAGGCAAACAGCACTCTTTTTTCCCCAATATTTCTGCTTATGTTGCTCTGCCAACAATCAACATTTGCATAATTTCTCCTAAGTACCTGTGCGTGCTCGCCTGGTTCAGAAGGCTAAACAACCTTTGCTCAGCCAACACATAGGTGCAGGAATATATTATAAGCCATCTGTAGTACGTCTTATTGAGCTAATCCATCTTTTCAAAGGGGAGCAGACATTGTGCAGGCCACTGGACTGAAGTTCATAACCCTTGCTTAGCACTGCCTTCTGCCAGGCAGCAGGATGCAGCGGATCCTGCAACCTTTGGGGAGGGTGGACTTCCAGACTCTACGCCACATTTCACGTGCCCCTCAGACACAGGCCCATTAGGCAGATCTTAATCTTTCCCACTTTTTCCAATTTTACTCCTACCCCTTTCTTACACATCCACCCAGGTCCTCCCAGTCATCAGCCAACAAACACCCACCGGGCAATGGCTCGTTTCAAGCATCTCCCCACTTCGTTCAGTTCTCAACACAGCAAGGGAGCTGCCAGTCAGTCCTTTGGCTGGCCCAGGACAACTCCTCCTTTTTGGGAATGGCATTGCACCCCATTGTCAAGAACTGAAGGGAAAGTAGCAGCGTTTGACCCTCTGGTACCTCATTCACTATTGCTCCTTGACAGACGCCATGCCCCTCTGGGGACAGCCATGCACATGGCAAGTCCATCACTGGCACCCAACAGTCCAGCCTGCTGACTAGCACATCTGCTCCTGCTGAGCAAGGGAGGAGGCAGAGCCCCTTCTCCTCCCCCGGGAAAGTCCATCCATGGGAGGAACAGCACCAACCTCTCCCCAGCAGCACCCCCGCCTCCTCCCCGATTCCTTCACCCACCCCAGCCCAAGGCTGCTGTGCTCTGTGTGCTCCTCCACTCCCTGGGGCAGAGCCCATTGAAAAATTAGTATATTTTCCAACACATGCTAATAATAATGGCACTGCTCAGCCATTCTGCTAGTGCCAAATAGGGACAGCATTTACCTTCAAGTGTCCCAAGACACAGCACCCTGAGGGCAAGATTTTTAAAAGGTCCTGAATAGACAGAGAAGGAACTCAGCAGACTTAGGCTATTTGGGACACTGAGTCTAAACTTGGAATCAAGCAGTTGCCTTCCTGTTAGTCCTTAGCCATCCACTTTCCCAGAAGTAGCTGCCTGTGTTTCCAAGACATTTGGCAACTTTTCTGTCTCTCGCTCAAGTCGTGACAACTTAAATCAGCTGCTGTAAAAGATCTTCAAATGAAAGGAAAAGGCTATAGAACAGCAGAGTCCCCTCTTCGAAAAGGTTACAGAGGGCATAATCATAATTTACCAACCTCACAGATTAAGAGGAAAAATGATTTTAGTTACATGTTCATTTTGTTCAATGAAAAAGTTTCAAACAATTTTTTCATTATTACTAATGACAAATTCCATATGCGTTCAAATAGTGCCAAGTTAAGTCTTCTAAATCATCAATAGAGCTTTATTTCATCTGATCATTAGTTACAAAATTAGTTCTTTGGGAATACTGTCTCCTTGGAGAATCAGACAAGTTGAGAAAATTTCCCTCTGGGGAATCGATGGTTTAATATTCAGATTCAATTCTCTTCTAAATTTCTGGTCTGACTCTCTGGTACAGTTTGAATATATAGTTGAAGACATTTAGTAGAATATACTTTATCATCAAGCTGAAATTTATATTTTGGCTGGGAACTTGAAAGCTGAGCTGCTAGAAGCAGAAACATATTTTCCTTCCCACCTTGCTCTGAGCCTGTTCCCTCTGTCTGGGGCATATCACACACAGCACCGTTACATGTAAGGCTAATTTAGCCATGCACGGGTGCTTTGTAGCACTGCTCCCCGTGCGAGCATGGCTGCTTGGATGCAAACGTCTATGCCCCAGAGCCGCACATTACAAGTGCCCTCACATTCAGCCTGTTTCCCAGCCAGGATGAAGCAACTCAGCGATGGCCATCCAGCTCAAAGGGCAGAAATCTATGTCACAGAAGTCCCTGATGCAACCAGCACCACAAGCAAAGGGTGGTAGGAACAGAACAAAATGCCTTTTTACACCTAAAATCAGGCTGGACGTGGGACTGAGGTGTTTAACAGCAGTGGCTGCTGGAGGAGGGGAAACCTCACCCACCAGTGCCAGGGTGCTTGCAGGTGCCCCAGCGAGAGGGAGGATTCCAGTCCCTAGGGCTCTTAATCAGGCATTTAAAATAATAAATCTTATTACACTAAGCATATTACTCTTAAGCCTTCAGCTGTTAATGTTCAGCTGCTGTTGGAAGGGCCAGACCCAGCCACAAATCAGCCTAAAAGTGACACATCCAAAATGGCAAGATGATACTTCCGAGAGAAATACTTACTTGGGCCAGGGAGACTCAGAGCCAGTGCGGCAACTGTTGCTCCCGTGTGCATCACCAACACCATGGAAGCACTGACTAGTTATCGTGGGGGACCTTGGGGAGATGTCCCCTGTGGCCAGCTGCCTGCAGATGTGCCTCACACCACAAACTGCATCCCCCTCCCCAGGACCCACCTGCTCCTTGGGTCCCAGCTCTGAATAATTAAATGGGCAGGTTTTCCCATACCAGGGAGCAGCCCACACTGAAATCACCATCCTTAAGGCACGCAGAACTCTCCAACCCTTGAACATCACACAGGCTCCACTTCTCCATCCTCCAAAACACACACAAGCCTCATTAGCCCACAGCCCAGCTCTTACACCCTCCAGGGAGGCAGGAACCCACCTTCATCTTCCAAGGCAGAGGAAGGCTCCCTGTAGGCACTGCTCAGCCCCCGGTACAAAGCTTAACAAAACAAACTTCCCTCCAACCCAAATCCCAGGACTGCCACACTGCTACTGAACATACCAGCAATAAGCAATGCCCCAAGGCAGCACCTCCTCTCCAGGATTCCCAAACTAGACCCCCCAGCATCTAGGTGCCCTCTATAGCCAGCATGAATAGCTAACAGCAATCACCTGAAGGCCAACCTGTAGGAGCTATAGGTTGTTGAGGGTTTTTTTCTGTCTAAATGAAAGCTTTAACCACCCACCTGGTGAGGGGTTTAGCGATCCAGGTGGTTTCTGTGGGTATCTGGGTATTGATGGTGTACAAGGGGTCAGAGGCAAGTGAGCTGTGCTGGGCCTGGGTCTGGGTCTGTGCCCACCCAGCATCCTGCAGAACCAGGCAGAAACCATGCTGGGTTGCACTCACATCAACTATTTTTCTTTGTGTCACAGGTTTTTTTCAAGAGGTTTTAATATTGGTCAGCTCCTTATGTACTATGTACTACTTATGTACAAGAAGGCCAATGGCATCCTGGCCTGTATCAGAAATAGCGTGGCCAGCAGGAGTAGGGAAGTGATCGTGCCCCTGTACTCGGCACTGGTGAGGCTGCACCTCGAATACTGTGTTCAGTTTTGGGCCCCTCACTACAAGAAGGACATTGAGGTGCTGGAGCGTGTCCAGAGAAGGGCAACGAAGCTGGTGAGGGGTCTGGAGAACAAGTCTTATGAGGAGCGGCTGAGGGAGCTGGGGTTGTTTAGCCTGGAGAAAAGGAGGCTGAGGGGAGACCT
>NW_008824031.1:3330731-3341617 GCF_000699105.1 Pygoscelis adeliae
GGTCTCTTCTCCCAAGTAACTAGCGATAGGACGAGAGGAAATGGCCTCAAGTTGCGCCAGGGGAGGTTTGGATTGGATGTGAGGGAAAATTTCTTTACTGAAAGAGTGGTGAAACATTGGAAGAGGCTGCCCAGGGAAGTGGTTGAGTCACCATCCCTGGAGGTATTTAAAAGACGGGTAGATGAGGCGCTTAGGGACATGGTTCAGTGGGCATGGTGGTGTTGGGTCAACGGTTGGACTCGATGATCTTAGAGGTCTTTTCCAACCTCAATGATTCTATGATTCTATGATTCTATACTATTTGTTTAAAAGGGACCTTATCTTGAATACCCTATTTTTGGCATTATCAGCTGTGATTCCAGCACTTAAAAGATAACACTAGGCTCAAATTATCTAATGTAAAAATCATAAGTTATCTTAAAAACAATGCATTTGAGAGTGTCTTTTAATTTCTTAATTTTCCTAAGCCTTTCTAGGGCAAAATTATAAGCTAGAAGTTGAGAGCTGGAATAGAATTTAAAATAAAATAAAAGCTAAGGTTTTACTCTAATACCAGGAATGAGGACCTGGGGGCTCTAGAAGGATCCTTGAATATTTGAAACCAGAACAGTATTACAAGAACGAGCTGTGCTAAAACTATTCATCCCAGTTTTTACACGAGGTGGAAATCCATATTTACAAAGTGTTGCGTGTGATTTGAGCACCCAACGGGAACTGAACAAGAAAAATTCAACCCTGAAGATTTGGTTTACTGAATGTAAATAACTGAAAACAGGGTGTCTGCTGATTCATTCAGTTTGTGATGGACTCTCATCGTTGTCACTTACTTGATTTCCTTCTCTGTTCATACCTCTCTGTTTCACAAGGGACAGAGAAGACAGCATGCATGGTCGGATGCCTCCATCCGACCTGTCCTAAGGAATGGGCTGGGAAGCCCTCATTTGCTACCAAGGCTATCCTGCACCCAGCTGGTGAAAACCAGGGGGATTTCCCCAATGGCAAAGGGTTCCCAAAAAAGTTCTCCCAATGCACGCATGCCTTTCTCCCACCTCAGGGAAAGGATGCCTCCTGGAGCAAGTCAGGCAGAGGTGGGCAAGTGTGGACGTGGCCCCTGAGCCTGCTGCCCTCCCCCGGGAGTGGCCTCCCTCCAGCCCTGCTGCGGCGGCAGAGGAGGCTGTGCGCGGACTGCCCGCCATGGGATGTCTCCTGACGAGCCTTTCCCAGGCCATTTGGGACAGCAACATTAACAAAAACAGTTGAGGGCCCATTAAGCATGAGTCATCCATCCTGTGACAGCCTTTGCACATGGGGACTAAACATTAGGAAACACCATCTCCCACTGTTCCCCGTGTACCAGTAGCCTCCAAACCAGTGCCACCCAGTTCAGCACAGTGCGCATTCTGCCCTGCAGCTTGCACTGGTTCTTTAATGGAGTTTCTCGGCCCCTAAAAGCAGAGCCCAGCCACGCAGTAATCTCACTGATAGCTTGTTTCATACAGCCTCGGTCCTGCTGGGGAAAACCGGTGCTAGAATAGGAAGCCTGACGTTCGATACCCCAGGGGCTTGCAGCCTGGGGTTGAGGCACACCCTCTCATTTCTGAGATGCTCTCTGAAACATTATCCATGGTTCGTTAATATGACCTGCTCCGAGCAGCCTGCAGAGCACAAAACTATTTTATTGAAAAGTCCTTGGCTATCCACGACAAACTAGGAAATCAAATGGGATGAAATATAACAACTCAAATGAATGTGCCACTCAGCTGAGTTACCCCATTTGGAAAGGCTGAACTAAATCTAGCAGTGAGAAAAATCTTGATTTCACTCCTGATTTAGCATTTGGAACACTAACACAGGATTACACTACATAAACAGGCTGTTACCAAACTAGTTGACTTCAGGCCCTCCCCAGCTCGGTAAGCAGTTGGATTGCTACAGCCACATTTTGCTCTTACTGCACTAGGCTTTTGGGTGACTCCATGTGAGGCCAGGTGGCTGCTGGGCTTTGCAGCAGGAAAGCATAGTTTCACGCTCCTATTTCTGCATTTTTGGGGCCAAAACTGCTCTTCTCTCCCCTTCTGTGCTCAGGCACGGAGATCTAGACCAGGACATTTCACCACCATTGGTGAAGACCATCTCCAGACAGGATGCTGGTTCTAACACGCCAGAGGAGACAAGACCTTCACTTTCCAGTTTCCTTCTCCGCTTTCTTTACATTGTTTCTCTTCTCACCATTCCTTTCTCCAGAAATTCCTCCCAGCAACAAGACCAAATTAATGCTTGCAAAGAGTGTCGCACCAGACTGCAAATGCCACTGCTTTTTGTGCTACAATAATTCTCATGTGTGCAACTAGAATACGGACTCCCTAAATTACGATTTGTTCTGCCTTAGCCCAAATGTGGGACTTAAAATTATTAAGACTTTTAAAAGTGGCCAGAGAGTGCCCAGAAATGCCATTTGCTACTGGAGCAAAGCGTGACCTCTGCAGGGCACAGCTGTGTCCTCTGTCACTCCCGGGGGTGGCTGTCCTGCCCCGAGCAGGGGGAATGGAGTCAAAGCTCTGATAAGTCTTTTTTGAGGCCGGTTGCTCTCTTTGATCCCAGGAAGAGCTGCATTTGTTAACAGATAATGGCTCAGGGTGATATCTGAAGCTGGCAGATCCATGCTGAACTGGCAGGGAGGTGGCAGCTCGCCCTGGGTGGTTTTCATGTTTCCAGAGGATGGAGAGGCAGCGCTGGGCACAGGGACATGGTCCCGCCAGCTGCAGCGGGACCGGTGCAGCTCTTGTCTCAGCAGACCTAATTTGTCACCTGCAAATATCTTCTTGATAGACATTACGCTGTATTTGGTCTTACACACACATGTGTATGCTTGTTCCCATCAGTGGGGTCGCTGATGTCCCTCCTATGCTGCCACTAGGTTGAACACTTTAATTTAGTCACCCAACAGCTAAAAGACACTACAAAGTGACCCTCGGGGGAAGCAGAAATGCCGATCTCCACTCTGGGGAGGGCCCTACCAACATACCCGTGTACCCCAAAACCAGCAGCTCAGGTAGTCCAGAGCCCAAAGAGACTTTTGGGGTCAGAGACAGGACTACGTGACAAAGCCCAGATCTCAAATCACCCAAGAAACTGGCAGCAACCAGATCAAATCAAACATTTGCACTGAGCATCTCAGCAGGCCTGTGTACAGCATAACAAAATGTCAACTCCAAAAGTACTAAATCTGGAGGAAGTTTAAACCTGGAAACAAAACACTTATACTAGAATCAGCCAGTATTTAGAACGTTGTGCTGGTTTTGGGTGGGGTAGAGTTAATTTTCTTCATAGTAGCTAGTACGGGGCTGTGTTTTGGATTTGTGCTGGAAACAGTGTTGATAACACAGGGGTGTTTTAGTTACTGCTGAGCAGCGCTGACACAGAGTCAAGGCCTTTTCTGCTTTTCACACCACCCCACCAGCGAGTAGGCTGGGGGTGCACAAGGGGTTGGGAGGGGACACAGCTGGGACAGCTGACCCCAACTGACCAAAGGGATATTCCACACCATGTGACATCATGCTCAGCATATAAAGCTGGGGGGAGAAGAAGGAAGGGGGGGAAGTTTGGAAGTGATGGTGTCTGTCTTCCCAAGTCACTATTACGTGTGATGGAGCCCTGCTTTCCTGGAGATGGCTGAACACCTGCCTGCCGATGGGCAGTAGTGAATGAATTCCTTGTTTTGCTTTGCTTGCGTGCGCGGCTTTTGCTTTACCTATTAAACTGTCTTTATCTCAACCCATGAGTTTTCTCACTTTTCCTCTTCTGATTCTCTCCCCCGTCCCACCGGGGGGGGAGTGAGCGAGCGGCTGTGTGGGGCTTAGTTGCCAGCTGAGGTTAAACGACAAGTCTGTGTTCATGGGTGGGAGTTTATGTGTTTGCATCCCATGCACACATATTTCTATGCATTCATTAACTACTTTAATTTTTAACAAAAATTAAAATCTAAGTTAGATCACAAGAAAAAAGAATCACTCACATTAGTCACATTTTTCATAGGCAAAATCACAGCTCAGGCTGGCACCACGATCTGCTTTTGCTCAGCTCTTTTCCCACAAACAGCATTTGGGGGCACAAACAACATGGTTTAGTGAAGCTGCAGAGAGCCAGCTCCTGCCAGGGGCAAATTCCAGGCCTGGCCTAAATGGGTGTAATTCACATTCAAATCGGTTGAAGTTATGCCAGCCAGCTCCAGGACTGGCCCAGCTCCTGCAGCTTTTCTCCAGAGCTTTGTTCCCAGCCTGTCACTGTAATGAGCACACCCACCCAGGATTTTGGCATAGACGTGAGGCGAGGACGGCTCTGGCCATGCCAATCAATCACAAAGCTTTACATTGGACAAAATTGAAATCAGTCACCGATTTACCAGCTCCCAGCCTGATGAGGCCTGTGATGATCAGGAGCATTTGGGGATATGTATTTATGTTCTCAGAAATGAAAACATAGGGAGTTATTAATAGACGAATCTAAAAGCATCACTGCCAGGAATGTAATCATGTAGGTTGTCATCATGCACCCACCATCAGCAGCAGCAGCATGAGCTCAGTCCCGCTTTAGGGCCAGCTCAGTCTCCACCAAAGGGTCAGCAACATTTTAACCCTCCTCCAAGGCACTTGCAGAGGGAATGGGTGCCAGAGCCCAGGCACAGCCAGGACAGGGCTGGATTTTCTGCTTACCAGCTCAGCTGTTTCCACCTTCCCTTGAGAGACAGGCTCCCTTTTCCTCTCTTCCCAGACTGATGGAAAGCCTGGAGCCACGCTCCGGTTTAATAACAAAGGTACACTCGGGAGCAGGAGGGCACCAGTGAAGGATGCTCCTGTCCTGGGGGCAATGATGAAAGGAGGATCCAGAACTCCTTGCTCTTCTTACCTTGGAATAGGACCTGGCCAGGTCTGGGGAATGGCTGGACCAGTCTCAACTTCATGCCCAGACCTTGTCAGCATCCAAACCGGGACGCTGGGCAGCACTTCTCAACACCTGCATCCAGCAGGGCCAGAGGATCAGGTAGGACTTGGCTGCACAGGCCAGGTTTTCAACACACTGCATCACTATTCAGCGCAAGGAACAGAAATGCAATGTGCTTGTCCATTTGGTTTTATGTCCACTCCTCTATTACCCCCCGCCATGAGTTTCCCTTGAAACTGCAGGCACAAAAGACTTTGCTTTCCAGCTCCAAGATGGCTGTTACACAAATGGATGAGGCAGTACAGGAGGACACTGTCCTTTTCCAATAACCTCTCTCAGGTCTCTGCTGTTGCTCTCTAAAGGTGGAGGTGTTGGCAGAAAGTAGGCTGGGGTACCCGCTGCTAGAAGGTGAAAGGCTGGGGAGGAAGGTGGTGTAGCCAGCTGATTCCTGGTTTGAGTGCTCGGTTCCTGGGTATGGCAGGGTGCTGAACACCCAGGGGGAAAATATTCTTATTATTTAAAGCCAAATACATGAAATAAATGAACAATTTGACCTTTTTTTTTTCTTAGAAACCTATAAGTTTCTTTACTGAAAGAGTGGTTAAAGTTTCTTTACTGAAAGAGTGGTTAAACATTGGAACAGGCTGCCCAGGGAAGTGGTTGAATCACCATCCCTGGAGGTATTCTATGATTCTATGATTTTTCTGAAGAATTGCTTCCCAGACAGTTTGCTCCTCTCTTAGGGACTACCATGAACTTCTAATGAATTAAATCTTAGTTTTATGTTGTTTGTCTAAGATGTCAACATCTTTTGGAATTGCAATTCTAATCTTTCAGCCTTGTTTATTTTCCTTTCAAATATGGAATGTAAGTATAGTTACATAGAATATATTATATATAAATATATTTACATTTTATGTCAATATGTTTTCATATGTAATAAGAACATCCTCTTGTCTTATATTCTATTAATCTGTGAGATAGGAAGTAGGTGCAGGCTCAAGTCAAGCCTCCACAGAATCCCATTAAATAGGTCTATCCATTGTTTCAGTGAAACATTAATGACTTTTCACTGGATGTGGAAGTATTCAATCTGTGCTCATGTTAAAAGATTTTCATTATGTTCCCGTTGCTTTAATTTTTTTATGAGAAAATTACAGGAAATAACTACAGAAACCTTACTAAAATTCATAAAATGTGTTATCCTATCAGGTCACAGGACCACAGCATGACTGAGGCTGGCCAGTGACTGTGGAGATTGTCTAGTCCCACCCTTGCTCAGAGCAGGGTCAGCCACAGCAGGTTGCTCAGGGGCATGTTGAGTCACCATCCTTGGAAGTATTTAAAAGACGGGTAGATGCGGCACTTAGGGACATGGTTTAGTGGGCATGGTGGTGTTGGGTTGACGGTTGGACTCGATGATCTTAGAGGTCTCTTCCAACCTTAATGATTCTATGATTCTATGATTCTATTCTAAGTTTTCTAGGCAAAACTTTGCTGAATATATCAAAATACAGGTATTTCACATCTGCCCTGTTCTCATCCTTTAGTGCGGTCATCTGGCACCCTGTTGTAAAGCTCTATTTCTAGAAGGTCATTCTACTATAAGGCTGTTTCAAATAGCTTAAAATTAGTTACAGATTTATAAACAATCACATATTTATGTAAGAAGAGGGATTTTTTGTTAATACACATTTATTAAGACACTCAGAATATGAACTGGCTATGTTTTGGGATCTTGTTCATTTTTACGGTGTCTCTACCCATTTATTTTATGGGCTCTGGGGACTGGAGGCTAAAATTGAGAGCCTGTAAGAGGTTATAAAAGAAAAGAATGGACATATTTTTCATGGCAGTTTGAATAGCCACGTTGAAGAAAAGAAAAAAAACCATCAATGCTTTTTATTCACATCTTAGCCATCAGTTTTCAGCCAAAGGTAGAAATAAAAACACACACAGAGCCCTTAGACTGAGCAGTACTGGCTCAGCCTGAGCTCAGCATCATTTTTTCTCAGTGCTGGACTCAGGCACGGAGACCTGTATTTCTTTCTCACGGGCTTTTCTCCAGAGTGCATCGCCAATGCAGCCCAGCGCTCCACCGATGTGAGAGCACCTACTTTAACTGCAGCCCTGGAGCAGAGGGCTGTCGCTATCCCCACCTTAGGGACCGGGGCAGGCAAAGGAGATGCTGCCAACAGCCATTAATTGCAGTGGCCCAAGCAGAAAGCCCCAAGACCCAAGTGATCGGGGTGTGTGGCACCATGACTCTCTCTGTATGTTTAAAGCATCACTCCTACTAACGTCTGTCAAAGCTGCAGGCACCTGGCACTTCTGTAAATCAGATTCTCAGGTCTTCAGCAGGCATCCAGAGAGCAAAGAAAACACATTTATGGGCCACCTGCAGTCAAACACCGTGGAGGTCCAGACACAAATTTGCACCAACCAGGTTCCCATGACCAGGATGGAGTGAGTACCCAGCAAGCCAAAAGCTCAAACTCCCTCTGTGGGGTTGATTACACATCTCACATGCACCACTTCTGGCCCCTGGTTTTACAGCAAACGTCTTGAAAGGAGAGGAAACAGCTGGTGAATAATTCATTGTGTACCCTCACGGCTGTACTGCAGCCTCTCTGCTTGTTTGCAGGCAGGGTTATCTGTACCACCACGAGCCATTCCCCCAACGCTGCTGGAAACAAAGGCTGCCTTTTTGCGGCTGTTTATCCAAAGGACATAGAGAGGGATGCGGGAGGAGGTGGGGAAATAGCAGTGGCCGGAGATCCCACCCAGCAAGGCCCCTCCTCAGGGAGCGGAGCTACCTCCAGGCAAGGAGGGCTTGGGACTCGCAGCCACATCCCAGGTCTATCTGCCAGCTCTGTTCCCCTCACCACTAAGTCCTCTCCCAACTTATAATGACACATCCTCCCATATCAGAATGACTACTTCTGAACCTGCTAATGAAACTGAAGTTGTGAAAATTGAAGAATTATGAAAATTGAAGAATCAAGCAAATGAATGCACACAGTGGGGGAAGAAGGCTCCAGGAACATTTTGGAGGGTAAAGATCAGGGCTGGGCACTGCAGGATGTAATGGAGACAGGGACAGACTCCCAGCAGGAGCTGGGGCTGTGCCAAAAAGTTGAGCAGAACTATGCTGCCTCTTTGAAATGTCATACCGCCCAGGTACGTACCAGCACGCTCTATCTGGAGTTTGGTGGCACCGAGCAGCCCTGGGACACGTGGCAACAGGGGCATTAGCTCCAGGGAATGTTTTGGGGGGAAACACTCCAAGTGGGGACGAGCCGTTCCCCAGGACAGGGCTGCCAGCTGGGGTAACCATGCGGCTCATCTTGTGTGGAGGACCCCAGCCATCATCTCACTTCCAGCTTATCCTGAACTAGTAGAAAGTTATTATACTTACTGCACCTCCCAGCCCATAACTCACACATCTATTAGTCAGTGACACCCTACTATATTTTTTTGCCATCACTTACAGTGCTTTAGATGTTGCCAGAATCCGGCTTGGGGAATGTTTCTCCAATACGTTTTTAGCTGTAATTAAAAAAAGGACTCTTTTATCAGCTGGCTGCCCCAATTAGCCTGCAGCGCGGATGGAGACCGGGGAGAGGTTTTGCACGTCGTTTTTGCAGAATTGCAGTAAAAAACGATTTCCTCTGACGTCCAAGAAGTTTACTGCGGGAGCGAGCCAGGCGCAGCCACGATGCCGCGCAGAGGGTGACGGGCTCCATCTCTAGGCATGGCTGCTTCGGGCAGGGGGCGAGGGGAGGTGGGCACACAGTCTCACAGCCTCCCCCCAGCCTGAGCCCATCCCCCCATGAAAGGCCGGAGGAACAGCCCATTTCCAGGCCCCCGCTGCCAGCCAACACTGCTCTTTGTGAGCTGCACAGATGCATCGGGAGGGAGGATATTGGTGAAATCCTGACAGACCTTATGCTAATTCACCAAAGAGCATTTTAGACCATACACGGACACTTAATCGAGTGGGAGAGACAGCAGCGAACACGACATTTAATTATAGGAAAGAAAAACGAAGTCTTTTACCCTGCATTTGGCGTTCTCCCAACACACGGAGTTAATTGTTAGGAGAGTATATTAGAAGGCAATGAAGGAGAAGATTGAAAACCCTGATTATGCCAAGGTCCTGAAAATGCTGAATTTATTGAATTTCACATGAGAAAACACAGGCTGTGCCACGCTGAGGGCTGTGCCAGCAGCCAGCTAAGAGCTCAGGTGGCCTGTATGTGCATGTTAGAGGGGGACAAAGCGCCCCAACCGCTTTATGAGCCCCTGCCAACTGCAGGCCAAGCCCCACTGCATCCCTAATACGGGGCAGGTCAGTATACTGGGATAGATGCCCCTGAAGCATGGGCAGACCTTGGTGTAGATGATACACAAGGCCAGCACGTTCTTCAGGAGCTCAATTTTCCTTTGGAAAAGGATCTAACCAGGTAAAGCTGGAAAGGACATTTCAGCTGTGCCCTCTGTGTAATACATTCAGCTACATTTGCCTAAATTTGGCAAAAGTGCAGCAACAGCAAGCCCAAACTGCTTTGGGAAGCGCTGGCATAGATGCCCATGAGAGAACAAGAGCCACGGGGCTGGATCACGCGAAGGTCTGTCTGTCCCAGGTGCACCCAAAGGAGGGGGTACTACAAGAACAGAGAATCAACAAAAATGCTTCCCCAAAAAAACCCCACTGCCTCCAACAGTTTGATTCTTAGGCATGTCCTTGGGCTGCAGTGTAGCCTTAGCATCCCTCAGCATGTTTCCCCATGAATTTTCTCAGTTGTCCTTTGAACCACATAAACTTTTAACCCCTTTTTTGTTCGTGCTTGGTCATGGGTGAGGGCCAAACCTGCATCTGGAGCCGACTTGTCATTATACCACAATTCTTGGCCTAACACATCTTCCTGGGAAACTCTCCCAGTTGGTTCCACGAGGAAGAAAAGTGCCAATAATTGCCGATTCCTTCATGCCATTAACAACCCCATCTGCGTTTACTGAAGTCAGTAGAATTGACTCCTGATTTTAATGGAGCAAGCTACTTTTTTTCTGCCCTTTTTTTAACATGAAAATCCACACCGATAAATGAAATTCAGCTCATGTTATACCTGCAGTAGCTTTAGATGTACTGCAGGGGGTAACCTTTGGCTGCTGATACAAGGCAAGTTGGAACAGGCACCACAAGTCTGCTTCGGCCAAGAGGAAACCCCGGTGGCAGCAGCCCTGGTGATTTATGCCGTGGTCCCAATTTAATTACAGCAAGCTTCTGGTTTTCCTAGTTTTAAATAGCTTAGGAAAAAGAGCCCTAAAAACAAAAATAAAATATTAAAAAAAAAGACAAAGAATCTGACATTTGGGGTAAGGTAGCTAAAATTATTATTTTGCTTCTCTCAAATCACGTGATTTTTGTGCCTGACCAATGTCACTGGAGATACCCAAATTGAACACCTGAATCCACCTCACGGACACAGAGCCAGGCCATCGCTGCAGAGGGGGAAGTCCAGCAGAAAATGTTATTTTCTAACTCCTAAAGAAGTACAGTTAACCGGAGGGAACCTAAAAGGCTTGTGTAACAGAGCGACACACTCTTCACACCGGCAGTCAAGGAGTCGTCCCAGTTCAGAGAGCACTTGGCTCACACCGAGCTTTGAAGTGAACCCCAGCAGCTTCGATGGGAGTTAAGCTGAACGCTGATCCAGGTCCCAAGCTGCTGCCCTGGGCGGCCATCAGAGGCCACGCATCCCTCAGGGCCGGCCCGAGGGTGCTGCACCCACCTCCCGAGATGGGGAGCGAAGCCAGGACGGTGCGACACTGAGCGTCTGTTCATTGATGGAGATCTCAGGGTGAAATTCCGCTGAGCTGAGAAAATAAAAAAATTAATGGCGGGTCCGTCCTCAGCAGCCAAATGCACTTTGGTTTTGGCT
>NW_008824031.1:3341749-3352529 GCF_000699105.1 Pygoscelis adeliae
GGGGGGGGGGGGCGGCGGGCCCTGCCGAGAGGTGAGACCCAGGAGCTCCGGCACAGCCCTGCAGCTCTCAGCTCTGCCTGCCTCATGCTTGCAGCCTCCGCCGCTCGTGATACAGCATATAGGTAAATAACTAAGTTGGGCTCTTTTTTTTAATGAGTCAAGAATAAATCTCTTAACTAAAATGTCTAATATGCTGTTAAAATTTCGATTTAAACACTTCCCACTATTTTTATAATACTTGGCCTTCTCTGTGGGATTTTTTTGGTGAAGCAATTTTCCCCTTTAAGACCTACAAACGTTTTCTTCTGAGGAGCTCTTTGAGGAAGGGGCTGGCTGATCATTTGCAAGAGTGCTGTTCCGCGGGGCTGTTTCCAGGCTCCTTGGCAATGCTCCAGGAGACCTGGCAATAATTCACCCCCAAGCCGTGCATGCCCCCAGTCACACTGGATTTTCAAGAAACGTGTCAGCGTGGAACCGTGTGCCAGGAGCCCGATGCCCTGCCCGGGTCAGCAGGAGGAATGTGTGAGCCCACACCTACGGGCAGGTCACACAAGTGGAAATGAAGGTTAGAAAAGTGCCAAAGCCAGACAGCAGTGAAACACGGGCGAGCAGATTCCTCCTTTTGCAAGGATTGATTTGAATTGTTTGCCTTTAGTCTGCAGCAACAACCGTGCCTCAGATCCCTGTTGTCCTACCAGTGTAAGTGTCCTCCGAGAAACCTGGGGAGACCTCTGGATGTGAGGAAGAAGGAAAGGTCTCAAGACAGCATGGGCTCATCAGCGGAAAAGCAGTGAGACAAACCCAGGCCTCACTGCAAAAGAAAGGGGAAAGACAAATAGATAAATAAATATATATTTTTTTAAATTGTAAAAAAAAAAAATTTTTTTAAATCTCAGAACAAAACCACCTCATCTACACCACTTTTAAAATGGAAGTCAAACTGAAGATTGAAAGACCGGCCTGCACAAGAAGCACGTTTTCCTGTTCCCTGTACAACAAGCAGAGGGTGGTTTCAATTCATCAGTGGCTGAGCTGTTGCACAATAAAACTCACTGATGAAGGAGCTACCTTAAAAGCAATAGAGCTTTGTCCTCTTGGTGGCTCAGCTTCTCCAGTGTCTCTAAAATGTTTATTTATAAGTGGGAAATGACTAACAGACCTTTGCAGAAATGAAGGCAGTTGAGGCTCCGGCTTTGGGAAGTTACCCACGGTGTCAGGCAGACAGAGCTGCGGAAGCCCCGTGAGAGCAGGGGCTGGAAGGCAGCACAGCAGAGTGGATGCAGCTCCATCCTCACCACTGCAGATGACCCGAGGAGTTCAGCTCCTGGCATCTGGTTCAGCCCACCGGAGCCCCGAGAGCAAGCCCAAATGTCACATCCCGCTGCACTGAACTCGCCTCACTTCTCCCCACACCACCATCCTTACACTCCTGCTAAAAAAATCCATCCCTCAGACACACTTAGTCTTTGAGAGCACAAACCAAGCATCAGAGAACCAGTCCCATCTTCCCTAGATGACAAAAAGCTGGAAGCGGCAGCACCAAGAAGGCTTGCCTTGCCTTCACATCCCCACAGGCTGTCAACTCTGAAACCTAACGATGGTGCTAAAACAGCAGCCATCCTTGGCTTGCTTCCAGGGACCGCTGCAGTGGGCTACCAGCTGCAGTGGGCTTGTGTCACCATCCCATGCTCCTTCCACAAAGCCCCAGCCCCTCAGAGGGAGCATCCAGCTTACCCCAAATGCTTGCCGTAGCATAGCCACTGCAGCGTGCCAGAGACTGAAAACCTGGAAGCTCACCTCTGATGTAGGACAAACTACAACCCACACAGCACAACCTTGTCTTACTCACCAAGAACGGCCCAGACACTGGGAACAACAGACCAGCACCCTCAGGGAGCCCACGGATGCCAGCAGCAATTTAAGAAAAGACGCTTTTATTCTATACAAGCAAGCAAAGATCTTGAACTCTTATCAGACACTTATCACCAGGACAACAGAGAAAGGTGCTCGAACCCTGGCCAAAATGTTTTTCTTTCTGCTTCACAGAACACATGAATTGCAAGAGCAGCCTGTCTCCAGGAGTACTTGTGCCTCAGAGACAGCAGCAAGATTTCCAGGGTAAACTGATATGAAATCTTATGTTTCTTGTGGTCTAAACCCAATCACAAGTATAAGGGATCTCAAATGCTGACACCATTTAAAAAAAAACCAACCCAACCCAACAGCACTACCTCTCCCAAGCACAGGCGTTACTCCAAGACCTACATCCCTTTATCACGCTACACTGATATATTAGCCCAGACCTACTTTCCTTGGCAGTTTAAGCTGAAACACCTGGCTGCAAACCGGGACACAGGCACTTTTTATTCTGTCATCCCTGGCTTGCGGGCAGAAGAGTGGAGCTAAAGGCTGGCAGCAACAAAGCAGAGATGTGAAGTGGGGAGACTATTTTGTCTGTCTCCTGCAACGCTTCTTAGCATGAGCTATAAAACTCTGGAAAGTTTCATTATTCATACACATTTCCAGCCCCTGGAGCTGTAACTCACCATGCATAGACCTTTCCTCGTGCTTGTGTTACCTGCCTTCCTACTGGATTTAGTAAAAATTCTCATTTTATCGAAGTGAAATTCCAACCTGCATTGTTGGGCGCTTCAGGAGATGCTGCCGTACCCAGCTCCAGGTGAGCTACCGAACGGCAGCACTCCCAAGAGCCCATCAAACCACCCTCGTCTGCAATGGACCACGTTGGCGTGTGCGGGGTATGCAGATGGGCCGTGCGGCCGGCGTGGGCACCGGCCCTGCCCAGCCTCCACAGCATGCCATGCTCTGCGGCGCAGCACTGAGCTCTGGGAAAACGTCTGAAGGAGCACAAGACCTTGTCCAACGGCACTTCACACCTTTCTGCAATAAAAAACCCGCATGTGCTCCAAACACGCTGTTCATCTCAACAGTGGCTGCTGCTCCAGGGCTGCCGCCCGCCGACCTGCTGCCGAGATGGAAGGTGATGGTGAGCTCGGTGAGCCCGTCCCAGTCCTGGCATCTGAGCAGGGCTACAGGAGAGGTCCAGGGAGCAGAGCTGAGGGGGAGCAGCCCACTGGGGCCCGTGCAGCTCAGGCGGCGGCAGGGAGCAGGCTGACCTTTCTGACGTGCTTAGCAGCTGGGCTTGGGTGTTTCTCAGCCTCACTATTTATACCAGCCTCACTATTTATACCTGGCTTGTTTTTGTCACGCATCTCATCTCCCCATTACCATACATCGTATTTTTAGCCCTGTTTTATTTCTGTTTTCTGGGCTGGAGGCATCACGAAATACTGGCAACAGCTTGGAAACATCAGCCCTCCCATCTCCCTAAATTGCATGTGCAGGAGCAGAGGGAAATCCTGGCGAGGGGAGCTGCACCCTAATCCCCCAGCCACTGACTGAGCCATGAAAAGACATGCTAACAGACCAATCTGATCAGGCAGTTACAATTATTTCAGTGGCAAAAGCAACGCTTCCAAATGGAGAATTGCATAAAATGATGCTAGTGCCAAATCCTGCAGGTAAGAGGTATTGCCACCCTGATTTTAGCCGCCTTTACATGCACAAAATGATGTTATTGCCTCTACGTAGAGGATAGCTACTGAGTTAGAAAAAGGAAAAGCAAACTGAAAAACCCTACTGTGAACTTGCTATGGTTTAACCTCCTGATTATACTTGGATTTGAAAATTTCATTAGAAAATAATTACAGAGAAACCGGAAATATTACAGAGGCCTCATCACCAGACCCGGGAGGTTTTCTTGGCAGCAGAGCAGCTTCAGGCAGCACTAGAAAACTTCTGACTACTTTTTTACAAAACAAACGGGAAAGACAGACTCTTTCTAAACAGGGCTTCACAGCAAAAAGGCTTTTGACTGACAAACCAATCTTTTTCAGGAAAAAAAGCAGGTTTCCTATTGAGATGTACGTGACAGATGAACATCTGCCTATTGAGGCGGCATTTGGCATTAGAGTTAACTGCCGTAACGCAGCCGCTTCCCACCGAAGGAAGCTCATGACAGAGCTGCCCTCTTTCCTCACCCCTGTTTGTTATTTCAACAGACCTAGCGGCAGCCAAGAGCAGAGACAACGAACAAATGGGAATAAAAATAGGTCCTCAAAGACACGCAAAGCATTAGCCAATTTTTTTTTAAATCTTTCTGCTTGGCCATGTATCCATCGTGTTTTAGGATTCAAATGGCAGAGGGGTTTATACAGCAAAACCAGATCAAATACAACCCTTGGGTAAGCATTATACTATATGTTCCAGCTTCTGAATAAAAGTGAGGTGGCTTCTTTCCTTTTTCTTAGATAGGAGGAGTTCACCCTGCGATGAGCTACGAGGTCAGAACAGTTTCACTCTGAACAGTCGCACGTGCCACCAAAATTAAATACACACTACTCACAGGCGAACTTGAATTGTTTAGGCCTGATGGTCGAATAGGTAATTTCTGAGTTGCAGAGCCCTGTTCACATCCCAGCTATAAATGCCTTGGGGGGAAAAAAGGATGGTTAGGGTAACGCTCCCTGCAGCAACCCAAGCATCTCCACAGTGATGTTACTGCAGCGGGAAGATTTCTCTCTGCCTTGCTCCAAAGAGGCTCCATCCCCCCAGACCTCATCTAGAGACGGGCATCTACACAGCCCTGACAAGTACAGCCTGCTCCAGAAACCAGGAGCCTGTGAACATAGGGCTCACACTATGTACCTACACATCCCTCGGCTTTATGCAGAACCATTTCAGCATCCCTGGCAGCATCCCCTGGAATTAGGGTGCTGCTGCACCAGCAGACCTGGGGCCCTAAAGCCCGGAGAGCCACAAGTTTCACTCAAGCCAATTATAGCGCATTATAAATAGAGGATCCTTCTTGTTTTGGAACCAACAAACAGCGAGTGGCAGGTTCTGCTTCTGCAAATAGCCCGGGGAGCTGGTAAGGCCAGACTCACGTCAGCTGGCCTGAGAAGTGCTGGGGTTAAAATGGCACTGTCGAGGAGCAAGGAGGTGCCCCCCACCCCAGCCAGAAATTGGGGTGGACAAGCCTGGGTGCTGCTGATCATCAGAGTCAGGCTCTGCTTTAGCAAACCTTTACCCCACCTATCTGCAGGAAAATGGAGCTTTCATCCTACGCCTTCCTCGAGTCTTTTAGATCAGCAAACTTTAATAATCACAGGTATACTTTTATAGACAAACAGATGCTTTTGTGACAATTTTAGGCGTGTTCATGATATACAATGCAAAAAGCAGACCACTCATTGGTTTGTTACCTATAGCTCTATTCTTAGGGAGCCAGAGGGCAACAAATTCACACTGAACTGAATCAGGCACCTGCTCAGAGTAATTCCCAACAGGGGAGGCATCTCATTCTCTAATTGTAAAACATCACATCATCTTCTAACCTTTGAATATTAACGATTTTATTTTTCAGGTGCAGAGAGAGAAATGCCAAGCGTGATGTCAGCAGGCAGCGGTACATGGCACAACTGCTCTTTCCAAAAGTGGAGCACTGAATGCCAGCTGAAGCAGCGTCTGGATATTGCATGATAACAGAGACGAGTTACGCTGTGCATATTTGGGGCAAGGGAGGCAAAGGTTTGACCCCTTGAGCCCTTGGGGTTTGCTCTGCCAAGGCCAGGTTGCTATATCATTATGATAAGGGTAATCCTGTTAGGCAAACACATCAAACAAATAGTCATTCCCAATTGCAGACCTTGTCTAGGCAAATCTAACCCCAGGTTAAAAATGTGCTGAGTGCGCAGTCCTGTGGCATAGCACCCTAGGGCTGAGCGAGGAATACGCAGGGGCCTTCCGTGCCCCAGGACCCCGGTGCAGGCGCTCTCTGAGGCTCAGGCTAATGCCTGGACATGTCTAAAAATTGCCACAGAATAAGTTCCCTCTCTTTCCCCTTCAATTCTTGTGTAGAAGAGGACAGATGACTCTCATGTCAGGCTGTTTTGCTTCTATATTTATGTCCTGCCTTAGGCTCACAATGTTCAGCTCAGATGCAATCCAGTCTGGTCATATTAATACATCTGGGATAATATTTTTAACAACCAACATCAAGCTGAAGGCCACAGCCATCCGCCAGCGCCAGGAGCTCTCTGACCCTTCTCATCTGCTTGCTTACGAAACAGAAAAGCTCCCCAAAAGGTACATTTTCAACTTTTAAGGGACAAGTAGACCTTTCAGCTTCCCCCTGTAACACACTGGATCAAATTTAATCTCTGCTGCAGTTCTGGGAGTTTCCCTAGGTTTCCGAAAGGATGAATGTAGCTCATTTATTACAGGTGCCAAAATCAAGGCTTAATGAGGGGTGGCCTGTGAACCTAGCCAAAATAAAGAGGACACTGATGATAGCCTGTCACCATCCCTGAGGGCTTGTGGGATACCTACAGCTGAAGGACCATATCACCTTGCTGTCCACCTCTGCCAGACCACTTTTCTCTGTCAAGGAACCAGAATAAAAAATAAGTTTCAAAGCCTTAAAAATTGGGTTATCCCACCAGTGGACACCGACAAACTCAACAGATCCATGACACCAGTTGAGACATTTATTCAGCCTCCCATCAGCCGGCATTGACATTCAGCAGTGGTCAACCCTCACGCTACGTACTTCCTCAAGAGCCAGCGGAGAGATTTCCTTTCCAAAATGAAGTGTTTCAGAGCTTCACTCGGGCCCCCAAGTGTCATTTGGGATGTAGATTTTTGGAAGGGTGTCACGTTCGCTCAGCAGCAGCCAGGAAACAAGAATAACAAGAAAGGCTTGTTCACTTTGCTGTTTCCAAAGCAGTTTTTCTTTCATGCTGTGGGTCAGGATGGAGCTGACCCTATAACGCAGCAGAGAAAGCAAACCAGCCAGGGTTACGGGCAGCTCAGGCACGATGTGAAACGATGACTCATACAAAGTCAGGCAAGTAGAGAGTGCCTGCAATACAAAAGAAGACTGAGGAGGAAGAAGAGGTGGGAGCTGAGAGAGCAAGGGTAAGCAGTGAGAACAGGTTTCAAGGCCATGACTCCTCCCCTGGACAGAGTGATGTTGTCTGATGGTTTCAGCAAGGGAGCCGGGAGCAATGCCCCAATCCAGATCACCGCTGATTCACTGCAGCGTCTTCAGCGATCTTGTTTCTCAAATGGAAATATTCTCCCACTTCCCAGGAAAACTTCTGTGTCTTTTTTCCAAAGTGATTCAAAATTCTGAAATGAAAGGACAGAGTGATTTGTAACAGCCACTTGCAAATACGCCCCCCTGAAAAATGGAGACGGGCAAAACAGGCACACAAAAGGCATGTACGCGACGGACATTACAGACTCAGAGATGGGTACAGGAGGGGGATGCTTTCCTCTTCACATCTGATGTGCAACACGCATCCATGGTGAGTTGCCCTCACCACCACGCAAGGAGGAGATGTGCCCTCCTCCTTCTTGGGGAGGGAAAGGACAGTCCCCGGGCAGCCTTCCTCGGCTGCCCTCCCATCCCCGGTCCCGCAGGCAGCCAAGGGCCCTGCCGCCTGCTTCACGGCTGGGTGCTCCGGAGATGATATAAATAAAGATAAGCTCCTCAGGTCGGGAACCAGCAGCAGCAGAGGAAATGAAACAGAAAGTTTTCTGGAGAAAATGTTTATCTAAGGCTTCCACGAGGTGTCAGCAACAGCTATTATTCATCACAGCTAAACAGAGGTGCCATCCGCCTCTTCACCTGGCGTGTCCTCACCGAAGGAGAACAAGTCCTGCCTAGGGACTGCGACAGCTCTGCCTTCTTGTCTCCCTGCAGGCCAGCACCGGGTGACCAGCCTCTGTCCCCTGTCTAAGGACAGCAGAGCAGAGGGGTCCCCACGCAGGGCCAGGACCCCAAGGACCAAACTGATATATTTGCATATTATCCCTGACCTAAAGAGGTCACTGGCTAAAACAGGATGGTTGACGTGGCGTTACTGCACCCATCCTGCAGATGGGATGCTGGTGGCACAGCGAGATTAAACTGGAGGTCAATGATGCACCCACGGTGGGAGGCGGACATACAGCATGTATATTCCAGTCCTCCAGTGCCTCTGGTGCAAACCCCTGACTCCCCTCACTCATTACATCTCTCTGAAGATGTTTAATTTTAGCTAAATGGGACATTAGGCGTTTCTATCCAACTTGTTAACAAACACCCCAGGGCCAGAGGCTTAAAGCAAAGCAGCAGCTCTGCTGCTCCAGCCCACCACGGGTCTGGGGCTGTTGTCCAAACTCTGCTGACCTTTGGTCCCAAGCCTGCTTTCAAGAGAGGAGACCAGTAAATGTTCAGAGTCGAACCTGCGCACAAAGTCCTTGCAAGGACTGGAGTAAAACCCGTATCTTTAATCCCTTTTAAAAAATGAACGATGCACTATTTGCCCGTCTTTTATCTCATACTCAAAAACCAGCGCTAAACATTAGCTGTGTTCAACATGCTCGCTGATACTGCCTATTTTCATATTGCTTTTAATTACACCCACAATCGTGTCCATTAAGTGAACATAATCCTGCCCTCAATTTAATGAAAACCTCAGGAAACAAATGACGTCTGCTACAAGAAATGGCAGAGCTTTTCCCTTTGTCCCATTACATGTCTGGGTTTCAGTAGTGTTAAGCGGGTTTTAGTTGGTCACAGGCTGGAGAAACCAAAGGATCAAGGTCCTGGAGGAGGGTGAAGAAAAAAATAGCTCCAGGACACATCACATTACTCAGACGTGGTCGCACTGACGGAGTAATCTTCATCATGTGCCAAGGAACCTGTGATAAGCCCTCTCATAGTCGGATCAGTAATAAGATCAGTTACTTAATTCAAAGTGATTAAAACCAGGCTGGAGTGTGAACAAACATGTCCGTGGGCCTGAGCATAAAATATACATCATTGCAAAAATAAAACCTTCTGGGATATCATGTTTTTTCACTAGTGCTGGGCATGCTATAAACAATTTTTGGGGAAAATGCAGTAGTTTTTCTCCAGTGCAGCCCACAAACAGGCTGCCTTTCCTACAGGCGGGCTCCTGCTTTGACTGTATGTGGCAAATACATTTTGCAAACAGGGGCCAGCCTCGGGGTTACCCACCGGCTGCAAAGCCGTGAGGACTCAGCATGCTCTGGCCTATTTTTAAGCCAGTTTTGGGGCCCGAAGCACACGTTGGTTGTAGCTGGTGCCCCCACCTCCATAGGAGAGCTTGGCCTGAGAAAAACAGTCCTGCTTCCATGCCAAAGACATTAATTTCCTACGCAAAAGCCAAGCTGGCTTTGCGACTATGCTAATCCCCTGCCTTTGGGCTCCGACGCCCAGGCACGTGTGGAAGATGAGTAGATGAATAGAAAGGGCTGTGTAATCTGGCTCGTCACCATGCTGGACATCCAAATCAATGGCCATGTCCAGGCAATGGCAGGGAAAGGATTTGGGATTTGTGGTCGGGCAGGGCCGTCTCCCAGAGCAGGCGACACGCAAAGATGCGGCGGGTACCACTGCCATCAGCGACAGGCAGCGAGGCACGGGCAGGTGAGGCCGTGCCGGACACAAAGGAAGGGCTATAGAATTAGCTATTTTTAAACTATTTCTTTTGATCCTGCACTTTGGTACAAATTATCCCATGCCTGCAGTAATAGGATGTGACTGAAAGGCGAGTGACTCGGCAAGAGCAGGGAGCGGCGGAAGCGGCTGCCTTTCATCTGGAATCGGCCACCAGCGATGAAAGAGGATTTTCCATGCCACGGCTGACATCCAAGACGCCAGGAGCTGCGGTGGATCCACGGGGATCCTCGGATGACGAATCGCACTGACAAACGCTGGACGTAATTCTCTCCTGCAAAGCAGCTCAGCGCAGGTTACCCTGATTTCTTTTCCCTGGGATGTGGTCACCGAGAGTTTCTGGGCATGACAGTGGTATGCAGCGTCCTGCCCAGCTCGCCCACCTGCCTGCATCCCCTCACACAGACCCCCGGATTTTGCTGTGAGCACCGCATGGCAGGGAAGAAGTTACAAAGCAAACCGAGCACAGTTTAAGCATTGTTTCCCTGGTTGAATGGCGGTTCAGAAGAGGCACAACAAAGGGAGCGGTTGTTCCTCGACAGCTTCGTTCTCATCGGGGTCAAGGGGAGGGTTGGCAGCGTGCTGCAGGCTCCCTCCCCCCCACCCCGGGCAGCTTCGCAGAGAGGGCTGCAAGGAAGCAGGGTATTTCAGCAGACGCCTGACGATCCCCCCTGGTGTGCACGCACGCATGTCGTGCTGGGACACGTGGAAAGCTTTGCCCGTTCCAGCAGTGATCAGCAGAAGCTGCGCTCTCGCACTGGCCAGGGGAAGGCTGGGGAACCCCAAGGACAAAGAAACCAGAGCCATCCACCACGAACGTGACAGCGACTGGCATCGCCCGCCTGCAGAGAGTCTGATCACACCCTCCTGATTGAGAGGGCGATGGCTGCAAGCAGGGGAGAAGCTGGGGGCCGAACACATGGTGCAAAAGAGGGAAATGCTCTGAACTGCCTTGGAGGGGGTAAGGACGAAGCAGATCCCATGATTTGCTGTCTGTAAGGAGGCTTTATAAGAGAGGAGATCTCTGTAACGACAGCACTTGCATTCACCGTGCTTTACCAGGGCGTGGCTGTTACCTGTACACACACATTTCAGTGCCAAGGGACTGCAGGCACCCCAGGGGGGAGTCCCTGGTGCAAGGTTGCTGGCAGTGCCGGGCTCACCCCACGCCACGACCATCTCCTTGCTCTTCCGTAGCCAAAACCTGACGGGTGACTGTCAGCAGGA
>NW_008824031.1:3354095-3354347 GCF_000699105.1 Pygoscelis adeliae
GTCCCAGAAGCAGTGCAAGAAATCCTCCTTCGCCTTCTACCAGGCAGTGAGGGACCTGCTGCCCGTCTGGTTCCTGGAGGACATGCGGACCATGGAGGTCTTCCACTGGGAGGACGGGGGCAAGGTGAGCGTGTACTCACCCTCGGAGGCCCTGCTCTACGCGCTGGTGCATGACCACCAGCCCTACTCCCAGCACCTGCTGACTAAGTTCCCCCAGAGCGCCCTGGCCGTGCCCAGCCAAACCTTCAGCTG
>NW_008824031.1:3354501-3405650 GCF_000699105.1 Pygoscelis adeliae
GGTGCGACCCGAGTGCTTGCTCCTGCTGCTCGGGCACGGCGCATCGCCCTGCTTGCAGGACAGTGCCGGGAATACCCCCCTCGACACCTTGCTGCAGCAGATTTCCCACACGCCGGCAGTTAACACGCGTGCCAAGCTCCTCTGCCTCGACTGCCTCTTCTTCTTTGTGCCTCAGGACCTCCAGTTCTCAATGAAGCAGCAACTGTTGGACAACCGGCAGCGGTGGCAGGACCTCCTGGGGGAGAACAGGTTGCAGTGCCTGCTGGGCTTAGCTCCCCCGTCACTGTTTGTCGGAGCCATGCGTGTCTTGATCAGGACCATTTCACCTGAGCATTTCCCAGAGGCTCTGGACAATCTGCCTCTGCCTCAGTTTCTAAAGCCTTTGGACTTGAAACTGGAGAGCTAGAGAGGTGGTATGAGAGTCTCCTGCTCACCTGACAGAAATAGACTGTTGTGCTAAAAATGTATTGGTATACAAAGCTGCTCATGCGGCAGCCAAGTATCCATTTTAATTAGAACTGTATTTTTTAAAAGAATTGTATCTGGCACTTTACAATATATTTTATTTAAAGATCCTTGTGGTGAGGTGGTCTGCACTGCATTTTATAAAAACATTCTATGGCATGTACAAATGAGGGTATGTGGGAGAATATATTTGTAAATACATCTGAATAAACCAGTGGCAGATGTGATCAAAATACAAATTGAGCGACTGAAAACTCTGAAGTGGCATGTGCCTTGGGAAAGCATATGCGGGGTGGGGGAGTATCTTTTCGTTAGGATTTCCCTGTTACATAAGTGTCGCGGTCCTGGAACAGGATGACTCCTTTTTTACAGCTCTCCTAATACATCTTGGCAGGGATGCAGGGTTTTTTTAAAGGCACAGATGAAAACTTCCTCATCTTGTACACAAGACCAAAGAGAAGCCAGATACTATTAAAACTTCCCTAAATAAGGCTGGCAGGGATGTGCAGCTGAACAAAATATGTTTTAAAATATGCATAAATAACAGTTGGTTTCCTTGCGAAGTTCTCTCTGTTCCCCTTGGTGAGCCGCGGTACTTGTTGTCGGGCAGAGGAGAGCCTGAGTACACACGTTGCTCTGGCCAAAAGTGTTCCTGCCCTGGCAGGAGGCAGGAATGGGCCCTGCAGCCACTCTGTGTGATTGCTGCAGGGTGAGGAGGGTAGCACAGAGCAAGAGGGCCAGCCTCCTTGTGCCTTCCCTCTGCTATGCCCAGAGGGGTTTATGTAGGTATGGCAATGGCCCAGGTCCCTAGAGCAGCTTTTTTCAGTGGATTCCGGCCCCTGCGCTGCCAGTCCCCAGCAGGATGTGATGGCTTAGGTTCAGCTGAGAGCGCTGTGGCAGTCTTGGTGTCCACTCTGGGTACCAGAGGAGTAGCTATGATATCTGGCCTTCCCCCAGCTATCCCTTCTGAGATGCTCCAAGGTACATAAAACATCTTCACAGCTGCTCCAGATCAAAAAGCCCTTTAGGGATAATGTCCTGCCTCCAACACTTGCGTTTAGACACATCAAAGTCCTGAGCAAAGGCTTCTTTGCTCTGCAACCTTTACTCTACAGCATTCTGGGCAATCACGCTGTGACAGCCCTGTAAAACTGGCACTGCCCCTGCCTGCTCTGCAGGGAGCGAGCTGCGCCGGCTCCGCCAGCATTGCAATGATAGAAATCTCCTAGGCCACAGCGCTGTAGCTTTGTGTCTGTTGTTGGAAGTTGTCAGTGAAACTGCAGGGTTTTGTTTCAGTGCTTAAAGTTGTAGCCAGGGAGTTGTTTGCCACTTGAACTATTTCAGCACTGTTGTTCCCTTTGGGGTCATCAAGGAACTGATGTGCTCAGAGAGAAGAGGCCATGTTCAAGGCACAGATTTCTTTATTCGTGAATTAATTTTGGTTAGGAAAAAAAAAACCAGAATGAGGCACTGTAAGCTGTTCATGCTTCAGCAGAACAGAGTGGTATTTCATCTAAAATAACCTCCATACTGCATGCACAATAAAAGATAAGCCATACTTCTGAAATTTGAGATGCAACAGAAAGAAGATTGCTATTCTTAGACTGCTGGCACCGAAAATGTTTCCTAGAAAAGCAAATGTTCCTTTTTCCCAAGAAACCAAGCTGATATGTGCTCAAACTAATTACCATGGGAAATGTAGGTCCCTTGCTAGAAAGTATAGAACAACTCTAACTGTTCTCTTCAGTTACCTTGTTGATAATGAAAATACAGAAATCCAAAGAACTAACCCCTCGCTTAGCCGCTTAATAAAAAAATTTTGAAAATCTATGTTGCTAAATTCTTTATTTGACTACACATTCCCCATTGCTTCTGTAATAACGTGTGTGGAGGCATCTTCCAAAACCAGATGAGAAGTAAAGCAGTCAGGTCTAACTTGCACATGCAAAAGTGTCTTGAGGTGGGGGAAGAGACAGAGCTGGGGGTGGGAGGAAAGGATTATCAGCCTTGCTGACAAAGACATAATGAGATTCAGCAGTGGGGAGTTGGTCAGTTGAAGCGAGCACTGGAAGACGCTCCAGCTCCCAAGCTGTGAGGGTAATTACACATTGGAACCGCATGACAGGCTGGGCAGGACATCCTACACCTTAAAATAAGCCCGTTAACAAACAATAATGCAAGGCCAAAGCTGCCCCTGTGATTCCCTACAGCCCTCCCACCAGCTCTCGGGTAATTCACTTTAACAAACAGAAAGGGTCCCCTCAATATGTTGTGATGGGTCCAAAGTCAGCTAACTGCTGTGCCCCTCCTGTTATTCTAGCACAGAAGTCAAGCCTGTTGCCGAGCCCGTGCTGGGATCACTCTGCTGAAGGTCACTGACGGACCTTGCTACATGTGGCTTATAGATGTGTCTGGAATGCTTAATCTGGAGAGGCTGAGAGGGACTGTGGGCAAACTACACTGGTGACTACACAGATCACTCACCCAACTGGGTCCAGGCTTGTTTTTCAAACAGAGTCACAGCTTGGAAAAAGGCTGGGGCTTCTCGGCTTTGGAAACAGAAGTCCTTTGTTTATAGACCGAGCAATAGTGGCATCAGCTTTCCTCAGACTGACTTGCCAGCATGTCTCTGTCCTCTGCCACCTTTGGAGCACAGTGGAGTGCAGGCTCCACAGCCTGTTCAGTTCTCCGTCTCTTGGTGAAGGCTGCCAGCAAAAATGCCAATTAGTGCCAGCTGCAACACCATTGACAAGCTTAGTAAAGCAAGCACGGACAGTCATTATGTCTCCGCAGAAGAGGACTGCCAGTGCTAGTCAGGGAGCTGGCCACAAAGGTGTGGGAAAGAAGATTCACGGAGTCCTAACACCATGAGAGCACAGGGGCAAGGATATATACGTAAAAGCTTCTGTCTTACCTGCACAGGTTAATCTAGTCACACAAGGCGAATTACTCGTCTGTACGAAATGCTTTCAAAAGCATATAAGGCAGTATATAGAGGCAGCATTCCTGAAAAGCTTAGTTTCAGACAGTTCCTCTAAAAGGCTACTTTCTATCATGAAACAGTGATGAAATGTAATAAATACTTCCCATGTGTTGCTCAAGCACTTTCAAAACAAAATATTCCTACACTACCCACCTTTTAGTACAAAGTGGGTTTATATGTTGTGACAGGTAAAAAAGGCCTGAAACACTTTCATTCCAAAAGCAAGGGGAGAGAATAACCACTGTGTTACTTTTATATTTGACTCTTCGCAATTGACTCCTCTCTGCAGCTCCCTTAAATATTTCAGGAGTTACAAAGTTTAGCCTGTCCAGAGTCTGCTGAAGGAGCTGAAGTCTACCGTAATTTTGAGTAACTCATTTAAAAGATGAATTTGGGATCTTTAAGTCTTCTTTTACCCAAAATATCAAGTAGTTAAAGTATTTAAATTGTTGTGAACACAAAACTAGGTGGTTTAAATAGTCTAAAAAAATCCCTTACTATAACATTTGTCTCAGTCTTGCTCTCTGACGTACTGTCCTGTCATAAAAGCTGCATCCTTGTTCTTGCCATGGTCACAGCCTGGTACGAGCATTGCCAGAGGTGGGCACCTTAAATTTAGCGGAAGAAGCAGGTATTAAGTACACCTGAAAATCACTCCCTTCATGAATATGCATAGATTTGGAACATCAAGCCTAGCATCAGTTTAACACTCAGCACCGCACAAAGAATATCTGCTGCAAATAACTAAAGCTTTCGCACAGCTTCAGAGGGAGAGGATGAGGACTGTTAATGAACAGGCTCCGTGTGGACAAGTCTTGCAAATTAAACCAAACAGGCAGGCATAAAGCAAAGGAGAAGAGCAAGCAGGAAACCATCAAGAGCACGACCTGCCGGGAGAGGAAGCCTTGGCTATAGGTATGACTGTAATTACAGGCTGGTTTAAAATGAAGTTGAAAACAGCAAGGACAAAGATCCAGCACAGAGGCATGGAAAGACAGAGACTAGAAACGGGCCAGGGTGCCAGGTTTGTTTCCTAATCCCTATTTGTCCTATGTCTGGTGTTCAAGTCGTATGGGTTTTTGACTTGCAATATAACAAATCTATTGACATCAGCAGATCATTGTGCATTGCATCACCCCGTCTTCAGATCGGTGTTCCCAACTAGACAAACAAAGCACCCATGCCATGTGCTTAATATTTAAACAGCACTGTAAATCCTTGCAAACCAACTTTTGTAACACCTATGTTAATAACAGTACTTCCATCGCTGGTTGGTGTCAGCAGCTGTCTGAGGTTAGATCACCATTACTTCCTAGCCTGGCTTCAGTGGTCTCTCCTCCACCTACAATGTGTGAAAAAGAAACTCTGCCTATTACTTGCTCAGACCACATCAAACTGACCTATATTATCACACACAAGAATCACATCTATGGTGTTGCAAGGCTGCTGCTTGCACTGCTTTACTCCTGCTCTTTTCCACCAAGCAGGTACACATGCATGTGTAGCACAAGAACAGAAGGAGCAGAACTCTCTTGCAAAACATAACTCATCAGTCATAGCAGAAAACAGAAGTACAGTTTGCAAAGACATCAGAGATCCCTCACTGCTGCTAAAAGAAATGGATCCAAGTTCAGCTGGGATAAAAGGGTTCCCCCTACTTGCCCTGATGACCTCTGAAAGGAACGGTATCTCTTTGCCCAGTGGTTTACCTGATAAATGGAAAGACCACATAAATCACAAAGCAAATCTTTACAAGCCTCAAATGATGAGAAACTCATCACGTTTAGGAATTACTGCTAAAGTCAGAAGAGTCTAGTCATCTAGTCTAAATTGTGTATGACACAGGTCAGCAGTTCCCATGTTGGGCCTGTCACATCTGGTTGATTTGCAGCATCTGCTTTAAGTCCAACTTTGTTTTATAGATTTTTGAACAGCGGAGCATCCAAGACTCTCTGAGGAACTTGTGGCTGAGTCAAGCAAAGGTCCCATCCAGATCGCCTCAATCTCTCGTCTGTCCCTAAACCACAAAACATCCCCTGCCATCAACCCTGCCTCCTTCTTCTGTAGGAAAAATTAATCACTTCCTAATGCAAATGCGAGAATTGACCAGAATGGATCTGAGTCAGCAAGGAGGGAGGCAGAGACCCACTTCAGAGAAGCAGGGAAGGCAGAAAGGGGCTTTGATCTGTCCCACGCTTGGGCTTCAGCTCTGCGAGCAAGGTTTCAGCAAGAGTCTGAGCCAGTAAGTCAGGGCCCTGGGTGAGCTCCAGTCACACCAGCCATTATAAGGTTACGTTCCCTGTACTACAAGTCTAATGGGAAACCGTGCAAATCAACCCTTCTCCTTCAGGAAAGCTTATTAGGCCCAAAAAGTTCAATTCCCAAATTCAGGCCTGATGCAACCCATTCTGAGCCATGGCAAGACACCTGCATGCCCGGGATATGAGGGGAGACCATGGGCCAGTCTCCCCGTCCCTGCACTCCCCACCTAAGGCAAACACAAGGGCAGGAAGCTCCACAGCTCTCAACAGGGAGGCGAGCAAGGCATCAGGGCCAGCCAAGCCCTTCCCTTAGGCTCCTCTGTGGAAAGCAATGGAAGGAGGCCAAGGGAAGAGAGAGAGGCTTCCAGGCAGAAAGCACTTGGCTGCACGCCTCAGCCAGGACAGGGAGCAGCTTCCAGCTCCGAGGAGGACAGCATCCTCCCTGCCGCCTGGCTCCACGATTCCTTCCCCACTCGCCACCAGCGCCACGGCTCCTCTCCCACAGCCTCACGGCTTTGAGGGCAAATTGCCTGTGCCTCACACACCAGTGATCAGGCAGTGTCCACAGACCCTGACTCTGTTTGGAAGACTGGGCAGCCCCATCTTCTCTCTCAGCCAGCAAAGCTCCCCGGCCCAAAATTGTCCCTCCACTCCTTTGTTCCAGCCCCAGTGGTAATTACTGTTTTGATGTAAGGGTGGTTTTTTGGCATCATGCTCTTAATATTCAGGCTTTATTTTATAATCATTAGGGTTCTTCTTTTTAATGGTGCAAGTAAATTATAGTAAACACATTATACTACATCACATTCATATTTTTAATGTGGTGTCATTTCCCTGACAATGTTTGAGGTAGCATTTTAGAGCAAAGCCTAAAAGGGTAAGTAATTTCTAACTCACAGTAAGAGAGAATCAAGTCCCTTGAGGAGCTGAGTTTTTGAACGTCCTTTCCTCCAAAACCATCTGCTAGTGCTCTCCTGCTCTCTCCCACTCCTGCAATAAGGAAAGCTATTGATGGTTAGTGACTCAAAGTGACAAGAGAGAAGGATGCAGACTCTCAGACTGATTTCAGTCCTTTGCTAATGACATGCACAGACAGGGCTACGGCCAAAGGCAGGCTGGACAAAAGTCTTGAACTAGTAATGAAGGTGACCTGAGTCACCTTATCCACCTTATCTGGTGGTGCTTATCCACCGCCTCTGCAAGGAGAGGGGCACATTGCTTCTTTCACTTATAACACATTTGCAGGCTTCCCTCAGGTTTGCCTCCTCCTTCAGATGGCCAAGGTTTGACTCAGCTTTGCTGCCATGTCATCTTCCCTGCCAGTAGCAGCACCAGGGCTGTGGTTAGACTGAGAACGCCCTGGCAGAAAAACACCTTCTGAGACAGCCCTGAGGTAAGAGCTGCTGGAAGGGCAGACCAGGTGAGTCACTCACTGAGTCACTCAGCAGGTAGAATATTTTGAAGGATAAAACCAGATCGTTTCCTTCAAAAGGAAATGCCAGCTGCACAGCTAAAGTAGTGCATGTATCGCCCAGGTTGCCTTCACTATGGAGAACACTGGCTGTGGTGTCAGAGCTCTGTGCAACTTGCTGACCAGAGATGGCCAGTTCACATCCAGCAACATCATCCCAACCTTCCTGATAGGTCAGCAAGCTATCACCCCATCAGCCATGGCTATGGCACCAAGTTCTAGGTGAAAGACTCAAGGTGTATCTCCTCATAGCCCTTTGCTCCAGCCAGTCTGATCTCTCAGGAGACTATGGCTTCTCCTGAGGGTTGTCACCCCAGAATGGGTGTACAGTGGGAGACGCTCCACCCTCCATTCCTTCTCTCAGGAAAAAAGACCCCTCCCCCAGCACAGCCTGTCCTGAGACTCTTGTCTGCCACTGGTCCCTTCCAGCACTGCTTACACCCCTGCTCTTAGGGTGCAGGGGAAGCACACTACCTGCACGGTAACGGGCGAAGAGCATAGCCAGCATCCAAGCTATCCTTCATGGTTGAAGAGACTTGGTAAGTCCCGGCTGCCCACTGAGACCAGACTCCTGGGGAAGCACAGAGTAGGAGGCACCTGGGTGTTGGGGAGAGCAGCATGGCCAGGCAGACAGTGGGGCCAAGCACCACAACACTTGTATCATGAATGCTGTGAGAACTTGAGGTCCTAATTCTTTGGTACCACATGGTATCAGCTGTGCTTGCTTACATGCTTAGATATGCCTAGCAACGATATGCCTGTGGTACTGATGCATTGCCCACATGATGAACAGCCAACTCACATCACATCTCCCCCTTCCAGTTTAGAGAGACATAGAGCAGTTAAATCCCAGCTTCTGAGCTGGAACTTTTTCTCAAGTGATATCAGCAAATATTCTTATCACCAGAGGTCTCTGGCTCAATATTGCCCTGCGGTGGCCTCAGCAGTGGCCTTTAACTCTTCAGGTCTCACAGCCACTGACTCAACACAGCCAGCTAGCAGCAGACCTTGTCCTGCAATAGTCCATGGTGTACCTGCAAACAGCACTTTTGCTTGTACAAGCCAGGGAGTTATCAGGTAAATGTTTCTCTCTAATGCACAGCTAAGCCTGCTGGGGCCAAAAAGAGAACCATAATCCCCTGCACACTGCTCAAACCGCAGGACTCTGCTGTGTTCCCATCCTCTTTCCACTTTTGCTGAATGATGGGAGGAGAAGAAAGGGGGAGCGAATTGCCTTGCTGCCCCTGATAGTGAGGGAGTAACTTTCCAAGACAGAGCCAGGCAGAAGAGGGGAGGAGTAACACAGAGCTTGGCTCTGCCCACCTCCAACTCAAAAGGAAAAGCTCTGCTTAGCAAATGCTGTGCCTT
Organism: Pygoscelis adeliae; assembly: GCF_000699105.1. Lineage (NCBI taxonomy): Eukaryota > Metazoa > Chordata > Aves > Sphenisciformes > Spheniscidae > Pygoscelis > Pygoscelis adeliae. The sequence continues at coordinate 3,363,050 of NW_008824031.1, forward strand.
TCAGAGAGTGCTAAGCAGCACTGAGCACTCACTTTGGGAAGTGACAGGTCCCAGCTGGTAGTCTGGATCTGCATCTATTCACCTTTTCAGCATTTGCAGTTCATGCATGGAGAAGTGGCACTGTACTGTACCAAACCAAGGATACAGAACTGGGAAGGTATTCGGAAGTATTTTGTTCCAGAATCAAAAGAAGCCTTTCCTGCCTCCTGCTTGGGATTTGATGCTTTAGAAACTGGTTGCTCAGATACCAAACAAATCTTGTGTAGACTCCCTGTTAAAACAAAAGCATAGAAATTTATGCAACCAAATCCCTGCTTTGGACTGTGACCTTACCAGGCCCTATTCATTAATTAGGCTACACTGAAGCTTTACTCAGATCCAAACCCGACACTAATGCAGCTGACTCTGTAGGAGACACCCTTCCTGATGGCACACATACCGAACATGCTGTTTTAATGCTATGTTGACCACAAGTGGCCTTGATGACCTAGGCATTAAATATAGTGTGGCAGAAAGATAATGCGTCCTACCTCTCTCTATTAGCTGGTGTCTGTGAAGAAAAAAGCCAGTTTGGCTATCTGAGCTGATGGCTTTTAGCTCAGCTGGCAAAAGGGCTGCGTGCACTGTGATAGCAAGTCTTGAGCTCAGAGCCTATGGAGAACCTGTATTCTTTGTGGTATCAAAACATGAAACTCAAGCGCAATGATCATGGCATTTTTGCCCGCCTTCCTAGTTCCCCAGCCTCTGCAATGGAAAAACATAATTATTTATTGGTTTGTTGCTCACTTTTCTATTACCGTAGGATGTACTTGCCCTGACCGTCATGCTACTCTCAAGCCCACACCCTCATCGAAAAAAAAACTGAACTTCTGGTTAGCGAGGGTCACACCACCCTGCTCACCACTCGGGTTTACTCCTTTCTGAGCAGTGTTTGGAAACTGCTCCCAAGCACAGTAAGTCTGCCAGCAGCAAACCTTCGACTCCTGTTTCTTGTTTGCCTGCCCTCCTTCATCTGCCTACAGGTAAAGACAAGTTTGCTGCTGATCATCCCTTCGGAAAGTGCAGCTACCACAAGAAAACATGGAGAAATATGAGAGATGGCTGGCTTTGGTGAAAAATTACAAGGTTAAAAAAAAAAAAAAAAAAGGGTTACAGCACACAGCTCAGACTTGTTGAAGACAAAGGCTGATACTAAATGTGAGCATCCACTTATGGAGGGATCACCTCTGGGAAGAAAGATTATTGAAACCAGCACCTAGAGCTTGACAAAAATGGATTTACTATATAAATCTAACCATTTTCCTCTTATAAATTTGCCATATTTTGTAATGTCAAATCATCAGTGGTCAAATGAATCCCTCTCATCTTATGCTCTTGACATACTGATTCTGAAAATAAAACCAACCGAACAAAACCCCACTTGTGTTACAGCTATTACAGGTGACGTTACATGTATTACTAGCTAGCTGGTTGCTTTCGTGCCTCCCCTACAATAAAGAGCATTGTTTTCACACAGGCCATCAATAAGCCCTGAATGTTCTCACATATAAGCCAAAATAGCTGGAGGACTGATTTGCAGAAATGCTGAGCGTCCACAGCACCAAATGACATCAATGGAAGATGCACATGTTCTGCACCTTCAAAAGCCCTGACTTTCTGCTAATGCCTTTCAGATCTATGGAACAGAACACAAAAGGATATGAGTACTTCAAGAAGTGAAAACAAGGTGATACCACCTAGGTAGAAGAATCAAGCAAAGCAACAAAACATTAAATGGCTCTGACAGATGTTCTCATCCTTTTATATCATTACAGGATTGTTCCCTTTGTCCAGTCTTAAATGCTTCATAGAATTGGACTGCCACCATTTCCTGACAACAGCACAACCTAATAAGCCTTATTGTGAGGAAATGTTTCCTGCCATTAAGCCTGATTCTCCTTTCCTCATCCTTCTTCCATAGGTCAGAATTACTCTTTTCAGCATTCCCTGAAACCATCATATTACCTCTACTCGCCCTAGCAACCATGGATTAAGACAGGTATTCTTTAAAGGCTCTTTGACTTTTATTCCTGCCCCCCTCCCCAAGTCATTATCTCTGCTCAGTTCATTATTAACACTGGTGTTCTCAGAACTTCTTTTCTGAAATTCAGGTGCTTCCAGCTGTTTGTAGTAACCTAGATGTGAACACATCAGTATCAGAGGGAAAAGAAACTACGTTAGCACTATGCAATGCAAAAGAGCTTCACCCCGAACCAGGACCACAACTGCAAATACTATACAAAACCTGCTACACAGCTCTCCCTGGGACTTGACTGTCCTTTGAAAAGATATGCTCCTGTTTCCCCAACCAGTGGCATAGAATGGCTTCCAAAGATACTCCTTACTTATCCGGACTACAGCAGAGACACTGGGATAAAGAGGGGGAAAAAAAAGATGGTTCCTTCCCCAAGTGTCATCCATGTTAAAACTTTATGAGTCACTGCCAAGGAAGACAAACACTCAGTACGTGGCTCTCGCTTCAGACAAAGTAGATGCATTTATTTTGCAAAATCACTTCCCTGGGATGGCTTCCAAAGACATCCCCTACCTGGCTGAACAGAAGCAGAGTTGCCCCTAGAGATGTCATATGGCGAAGCCTTAGATCCTACCAACAATATTCCTGAAGCCATATCCAGATCCATTGTAGTGAAAGCTTTGCCATGGATTTATATAGGACTAAATATGAAAGACAAGCATTCCAATATGCCCTACTTGCCTGGCTGTGTTTTCACAAAATAATTTTTCAAAATAATTAAAGATTTTTTTTTTCTAGTCACCACAGTACGGTTGTAACTGTTACCAGTATTTCTTGAGCTTAACACGACAACTGAATTCAGATATTGCAAATCTTTTATTGGGAAAACAGCTAAATATAAGCCAAGTAATCAATGATACCAATGTTAATAAACAAAAATAAACTTATATTCATAGTTGTCAGATTATTTATTCGTTTTGGGAAAGCAAGACTATGTACACATTTCTACTGCAGCAGTGTTTCTGGAGCAGTGATTCTCAAACAATGGTCCATCAGGCACTGACAAGTGGCCCACATCTGGTTTACAGACATGTACAACTTCTGCAGTGCTTTTTATTAAAAGCTTGATGGAAAAAGTGCGGGAAAATCTACAAGGAAGTTTTAGTGGTGACCCAGGTCAACCCACTCAAGAATTTGGGGAATCACTATTTTAAATTTACTCACTCTGTACAAGTTGGAACTTGTAAAACTAACAAAGATCAATAATGAAAGATGAGGAGCTTGAATGTGGAAAGCAAATAGGATAATGATATGCAAATCATCTGGGTACGCAGAGACAGATCTAATTGTTGGATCCATTAGACACTGGATTTCAAAAATACCCAGCTCAAGCTGAAAGTCACTGTGACCCATTAAGGTCCTCAAAAAACTGTAGATGGTAGATACAACAAGAGCTGTGCTACTCCCCACAACGCTAACTTTTTAAATTAAAAACTGCATGAAATTTGGTGAAATTCAGCATGAAGAGAGCATGAAGTAAGTTTTATTTGTAACAACTGATCGAGGATGTCATTTATGTCTGTGTTACACTGACGTGTTCCACCCTGGCTGACTTCAGGAACTGTAGCAGGGAACCCTAGACCTAAAGCAAGAATCCTTAGAGACAGACCTAAGAAACCACACATTTGCCAAGATCTGCAAAAGATTCCTATTATCCACCACGGAGGCTGGCAAAACTCTCAAGGTAGGGAATCATATGTAGACTATGAGCCTGTCCCTGCTGCCCAGAACAAACGTGCTATGGGAGACACTGAAGTCTAGCTCTTGGCAGTACAGTTCTGCAGAGACAATATTCTTCTTCAGGTCTCTGAACCCGATTGCAAGATAGACGCCAACCTGCTCCTAAAACTGGCTTTGAGAAATCACTGGATGTATGATTGCAAAACTTAGGGATTGAATGAAGCATGGCCTTTTAAATGAAAGCTGAGCTCACCTTGCTCAGTATGCTTTGAAAACTCATCTGGCAAGATACGGCATCTCTTGCCCATTAAAAAAAGAAAAAACAACCAACCAACCATCCGTCACCTTCCGTCTTGAAAGTCTTCTATTAAAATCAGGTTTAAGAAGTTATCATATTGCAAGCAGCCAGCAATGGTGAAAAACATGCTGCAAAGTACTATGGACAAGGTTAAAAGTAACACAAAAACCTGCTGGCTTTAACTTTGGTTTTAATAAAATACCAAAGCTTAAGTAGAAGGAGCTGCTTCGCTACATCCCTGCACCTCAGCTCCTGTCATAGAGCAATCAGAAGTGGCAAGATGGGGAGGAAGGAAAGAAGGTGACATATAAAACACTCAGAATAGCCTCTACACAGTCCTGTGTTCTCCTCCCAGGAATGCTCTATATGGGCACCATGCGATCACGTAGTTGTGCATGGAAGGACAGGAGAAAGATCTCTCCACTAAGCAAAGAACAGTATGAAAAGAAGTCAGCAGGCCTTAAAAGCAAGAGGATTCAGCTTTCCAATGTATCAGTTCTTAGTACAGACAAACACATATATCAGATTTTTTTTTTTGTTGTTTTAAACACACACCCCCCGATTGTATTTTAAGTAACCAGCTAATTAGGCCTGAAGCCCAATAGATCTCCTACACAAGTACCTATGGCATTAATGTTAATATTTAACAAGGTCAGCGTTATTATTACAGTAATTATAAAGTGAATTAACAGTGCTAAACCTGTTATTTCAAAGTGTTACACTGATGATTTACCATGTTCTCCTTAACTTAAAAGGAGTGACTTTCACCACAGCACCATGGAATGAAGTGCAGATCCGCCACTTCACATGTTTGTTATTCCCAATTTGGAGCGCTGGGTGCAGCTCACGGAGGGAACAGACTATAGCCCATCTGTTGAGGCAGAGAACGGATTTAGCAAGACAAGCGTGGGAGCTGAGCAAGTAAAATCTCAGTCATCCTAGCAATTACCCTACTTACTTTGCACTTCCCATGATCAGCTGGCTGGTCGGTCCCTATAACAACCAGGGATTGTGGGGTTTCTTGCTGGCAGTTGCATTTTTCCCCCTGCAGCTCAAGCAAATTCGTTCTTTTTTGTACATCCCCCTGCTGCGTAGCCAGCACATGTGCCAGGCAGTCTGCTGGGGGCTTCCCTGAAACCTTCCTCCCAGTCTTTTATTTTTTCTGGGAGAGCTCTAATTAGCTTGATCTTTCACCTGACCCAGGGAAGCTTTGCTAAATTCATCCAGCCCACAGTTAGGCAAAACACGGCAGCATAACAACTTCAGCAAGAAGTCACCTATTGAGTATTCCTATTTCATGCTTTAACAGACATAACATCTATGCTACTTCTCCATTCTGTATACAAGATACCTATGCACGCTCATAACAGAGAGCTCCTCCTGGCAAAGGCTCACTATACTGATTAGACTGCAGGTCCACTGAATACAAATAAAGCACGCAGTCAACTTGTGCAAATTCAAGATGGTACGTACAGGACGTTAATACAATTCTGTACACATCTTTAGGTATATTTTCTCTGGATATGAGATTCAAAACACAAGTGTTGTAAATTGAAGTCTCCTTCCTTTATCTCTATCTGCTGTAAGTGAATCTCAGCTGAGGTTATGAGAAAGGTATATTAAAAAGGAAAAGTAAGTCACTGGTTTCTTCTATATTGGACAGAAATAGTGAATAATGTTTGAAAGATTAATTCGTAACTACAGCCCCACTCAGTGTTATTAGTTGTGCACTATTCGGTGCCTCTATCAGAGAATCACAGGCTATAAAAATCAGTATATTTTAGTCATCTCTGAGGGCCAAGATAGAAAGGGCATTTTTCAGCCTGAAGGGTTTAGTATTTTTTGGTATTTTGTTATCATTGTATTAGCTTTTAGAGAACAGAAATCAAAGGTTTTTTATATATATATATACACACATATATATAAAAGTCCACATTCCATAAGAACATAAAGTTTCTCAAACAGATCTTTACTTTTTTCTACAGCTTTTTTTTTTTTCCTCACTAGCATCAAGCCAGATTTTAACTTTATGGCTAATATAACAACTTTGATAGACCTATTCAAATAGATTGCAAGTCAGATAAACTCGAAGACCAAAGGAATCATAACGGTAATTTCACCTAGCTTCCAGTCTGATACCAACCACAGTACTATCTACAACATTTCCTGCACTGAACCCAAAACCTCACTTCCTATCTTGATTTCAAGTGATGAGAAATCCATAGCTATTTCTGTGATAAACCTAGATATCACCATTCAGTAGTCTAGGGAGATCATTTCATTTATCCAGATATTTTAATCTTTATTGGTGGAGCTCTGCCTGTAATAATTCACAAAAGATAATGACTGCAACTCAACTTTCACTTTCCAGTAATTAAAATCTAGTCCTCTATATCACAAGTTCTCTTCTGTTCTGCTGATGTGAGAGTGGTTATTTTTAACTATAATAACTCATTCTCAAACAATCAGGGCGATCATCTTTGGCAAGGGATACATCAGCTTTCTTTGCTGGCTACTTGCCAGCATAATACTATCTCCAACATGCAACTTTCATTTTCAGGAAGGCTGTAAGAGGAATAAAGCCTGCATCTCACATTTTACAGCTAGAAGTCCTCAATCCAGATCTTCTCTCTCTACTCCTGACTGTAGGGATGGGATGCGGACAGGGCTGCTTAATGTAAAAACTGAAGATCAGAGATTTTTCACCAAGGTAATGAGGAGATCTCCATATCTTCATATATGATTTATGCTTTTCTAATTGCTAATTAACAAGGCAAAGCCATAGGCATACAGGCACTTGAATTTCAAGCCTTTACACTCAGAACAGCATTTACTGAAAAGTTGTCTCAAGGTTCTTCCTTGGAATCTATCCAGAACTCTAGCAGAAACAACTAGCAACAGCTCACTCATTAAAGGGAGTTTTATGAGAGAAGCAAAAAGATAAGCCAGAATGCCATGCTAGCCTGAAATAACCCACAAGTGCCTTCGAGATACTTGACAGGACTCATCTATTGAGAAGTAATATAGAGGAGTTATGGGGTTCAGACCTTCTGATGTCCACATGTGTGTGGGGAAGAAGGGGGGTTCTTGTCCATCACATCAAAAATACTTTTTGTACAGGTACAGAGAGTTTGGAATAAATGTGACTCTTTGTCCCTGTATAAATAAAGCTATGTTTAGACAATGACACAAGTCCATAATTAAGTGTTCCTCATTATCATTTTCTTAGCAGTAACAGTGTTTCCTAACAACAGTTCTACTATCTTACTTAAGCAATTAATGTATTTTCTTTGACACTTGTTAGTGAAAGATTTACTTTGTACCATTTAACATGATCTTATTCCTTTTTAGTGCTGCAACGCAGAGAAAAACAAGAGTTACTTATATGTCTAAGATGGCCGTTTCACACCAACTCATCACAGTCACCTGAACTTCCTTGAGCTGTGACATAAGGATTACTCCTGCATAATAGCAATGGGCTGGTGCTGTAAGGAGACTACTAGTTCCCCGCAGGAGCCAGCAGAAGCAGCTGAACCAGTTTGTCAAGATAAAAGCTATGATAATTAGCAAGGACATTGCCATGTGAATCTGAACAGGATTCCTGTGGCTGGAAGTGGGTTTAAGTGCCAGAAGCATCATTAATCATTGCTGTGCTTTCTTGTTATGAAGTTACCCAGGTCTCAACTCTGTCAGGAAACAGTTCTCCCCTCTGGTAAGCAAAGACAAGGTGCTCAGAAGCCTCAGCTGCAGTTACAGTTACAGGCCAGAAACAGAGGAATTCTTCAGATGAACTCAGATATTTTAAAATGCAAGGAAGGGTGGAGTTACAGCACGTGATACAATCACCTGTTTTCTGCTTGAACATTTTCTAGCTGTGACCACACGCATATTCTTCACTGAAAGCTAAAATATTTAACATGCAAGTACAATTTTTGTTTAGCATATAAGGAAAAACTTGTTTACTTCTATTACAGCAAGACCATTTTAACATGGAGGCAATAAGCTTAATATTCAAATATGAGAAGAGTTTAATTGTCTTTGCTTGGAAGATGACCATTTTGCTGGTTTGACCCACCTTTCACAATTAAAAAAAAAAAAACGAAATAAATTTTACAATATCCAGGTCCTTACACTGTCATTACCATATTGTCTGGGGTAATAGTAGGGGAGGGGTTTCATAAGCATGTCTGTCTTCCACATCAAGACAATTTCCAGACACAGAGATCTCTCTTGTGAATCATACAACAGATGAGTCTTACCACAGTAATTTATTTCTTAAAAATCTAGTTTTATTGCACTTGTCTCAAAGCACAAACAAAACCAAAAACCTAAATACAGAAATAAAAGTAAAAAACCCATCCTAATTTCATTAAAACTACCCTAAAAAGTAGTCTGGTAAGAGCTCTTGACACCAATTTAATATTAATGACCATAGCAAGGTACAGTATTATACAGTAAACAAACAACTAGCAAGCTCAAGCCATTACTAAGATGACTTTGAAAAACGTAATACAAAAGTGTCACTATTAAATAATGCCATTGTACTTGAGCATCTGGTGCTTGGCAGGCTGCAGAGAAGTACTCACATCCCTTCTCCAAAGTGATTGACTCAGGAGCTGCCACAAGATACTTTTAAGCTGAATTTCAGCTTCTTCGGGGTCCTCAAGATACCAAGCTATGTTTGCATAAAACAGACTGGGTTACTTCACAAGCTGATTCCATTACAATCCACTGCCAGACAGGCTAAAAAACCCTCTGGGGTAATCTCCATATACAGATGAGATAGCAATGAAGCAAACTTATCATCTGTAAAAGGGAAACAAATCTGTCCTCCCTGTAAGACTGAAAGATCAGACTGAGAACTGACAGCCAATATCACAAGTGCTACTAAAAAGTGACATAACTTGGTTCTCTCTCCACCGATTCACATTCTCACCTTGCACCATGTTTGTTCCAAGTTTAGTGCAGTACACACATGAATTATTCTGAAAGAGAACAGAGGTTAAAGAGAAAACACATCCTTTTCCGTATGTATTAAGTTCTCAAAACAGAAACATCCCCACTTTTCAACTCCTGGCCTTTTCTGAAGCTGGCTCTTTTACAGTATTGGTTAGCAGCTGCTTAAAACATCCTGATGATTTATAAGCTTAGAACGAACACAAAATAACTCCTCCGCCTACATACTGAACTCAAGTTCTCTCATCTATAGTTCTATTGCTTAAAAAAGATGAGGTATCTTTCAAAGAAGATTTAGAGTTTAAAGAAAAATAAACTGCAATGATTAACTTCGGTTACTTCCCAGTTCATCACATACCTCTGCTGCAACATCTGTTAAGTATAAGACACTTCAAAATTTAGCTAACATAGCTAAAAATCAGAATATTGTTAAGTATTTTCTCACAATATCACAATTTTTAGTGGGATATATAGGTAATTCTATCAATTACCATTTTTCCTCTTAATACATCTAAGTTTGGTACTCAAAACAATTTGAGTCCAAATGTTAAAGCACTGGCTGGAGGCACAAATACAGCACAACAGGAATTATGAAAGCTGCCTTGTAATGTAGTACAAACCCAACATGCAACTTCTTCCTATTCCAAAGCGGGACTTACACCCCAAAATCTGTCAGCTTCCTGATGGCTGTGTGAAACGGGCAAGAGTCCCCCTGATATTAGGTGTAATCCAAACTTCTCCCTTGTGAATGAAGCCAAATTATGAACCAAATTTCTAGAAATGGAAGGTTAGTATAGCCTTGCAGATATTTATATGGAAATGGATCAAACTAAGTTCATTTCAACACCAATGCCGTGTAATCGTGATGTTCTGAGATCTTACTAGGAAATACTTTGCCATATTTTCTTCCATGCTGCAAGGGAAAACAATTCTAAATATATGTACAATAGTTGGAGAGCGTTCCCATCAGTTTAGAGTTCCAAGTACAAGAAGAAATTGAGAAATGCTTAATGTTTCTGCTGTAGAGAAATATTTAATGCAACAGAATTCCTTCTCAAAATAAGTACACATGTATTAGTCTGCATGCTGTTGTGAAATAGTCACTTTCATTGCTAATAAGATTAACTTAAGAGTTATATTTCCGAAGGAGCTTCTACAGAAGTACAGTATAACAATTGCAGTATGCCACACCTAAAGAATCTCCCAAGAGATAATGGAACAAACATCAGAACTCACAGCTTGGAGGCTATTTAACAGGTCAGTTTTTCAATACAAAAGTGCTAATATCACAGGTCCAATATGAGTGGCTTTTAGATCCAACATTCTGTACATACATTACAGAAATTCTGTTCTTCTGTTTTTTTCACTGCTTCACAAGCTTGAGAGACTTCATATCACTTCCCATTCATCTTCAAAATCATCAGTGTGAAGCAGAACAGAAGTGTCATTGCTTTTCTGCAAACTATGGGAATGGCTAAAGGTCTTAGTGAGGCGCTGGAGAAGGGATCCTGAAGTACTGATCGCCCACAATTCATCTAGAGGGGTCACTGCAAAGCATAAATTGTCCATCTTTTAATTAAGGTAGCAGGCTCCAATTATAAACATTAAATAAATAATATTTGGATCTATTTTCCTAATTATACCCAGAGAAGGTTTTTACTAATGTGATAAAAGCACCCTTGGTGAAACTCTCAGTCAACAAAGCATTTAGAGTATGCAGCTCTCCCTGCACATGGTCAGCTTGAGCATCATCAGGCAGAAGTCAAAGCAGGCATCACAACATTTTGGACTGTCATGCAGAACCAACTTACCTGTTAAACGTGAGACATTTCCAGGAATCTTCTTCCAGTAGTCTCCTGCTGGATTCTTGTCAGTAATGCCGTATCGACGAGCTACATCTCCATTTGGACAGCGTGCCCAAACGGTCCTTGTACTTATAGCCAGCTGACAAGCCTGCAAACCTAAAGATAATTGGACATGAAGAGGGAATAATCACAGGCTTTCTTATATACTAATTACACTTGCAGAAAAGTTTATTAAGAGAAGACGGCAAGACTACAACAGTTTTTATATATTCTTATATTAATACTAGAGAAGAACTCTCCACTATAAAAGGCACAAAGAAATACCCAGTTTTCCAGGAGGCTTTCTAAGAAAGGATTGGCAAGAAGACAATTTAGGACTACTTATCTCCTTACACTGACTTTAGGGAAGCTCAACACAGTAGATGCTAATCGAATCTGAGCATCTGGCCCTGTGTAAACAGAGTATCAGGAAGCAGGCCACTTGCAGCACATGAAGCACTGGTGAACAAAAAAGCTTTTTAATTGCAGACTTGGTACTCACTGCATCTATTGACCGCAAGGATATTGCGCTGTGGATACACTTTGTTATGTGGCCACAGCCACAAGCAACAACCAATTAGAGGATCTTCATAAACATACTTTTAGAGCCTGTGCTGTATTTTACTACCATATGGGGAATAATCCAATAGTTATAACTCTGGTTTGCCTAAAAATGGTTAACATTATAGACATTGTGGACTTTTTTTTTCCCTCGTCGCAAGAAAGCAAGTACTCCGCAACTAAGTGCCATGCATTTATGCAGTGAAAAAATCTTTAAAAAGCAGACAGTATCAATACACAGTTATTTAGAAAGAAACAACTAAAATTTAGTTTTATTTACAGGCAAGGCAAAAATGTAATTACCTAATCTAGAATGCATCCAGCATGCAGGATTAATAGAAAGATGTGCAAAATAGCATTAGGTTTTTGTTAGCCACATCTAGATAGGAACCCCATGTTGTATCACATTTAAATACAAAACTTCCCACAGCACAGTAGTCTCCTGTTGCTTAGGAATACTGCTTTAGTTCTAACTGAAAGGGAACTGTACCATTTATTACTTCAGTGGCCGCAGCCTGAAATCATAGAATCATTAAGGTTGGAAAAGACCTCTAAGATCATCGAGTCCAACCGTCAACCCAACACCACCATGCCCACTAAACCATGTCCCTAAGCGCCTCATCTACACGTCTTTTAAATACTTCCAGAGATGGTGACTCAACCACTTCCCTGGGCAGCCTCTTCCAATGCTTAACCACTCTTTCAGCAAAGAAATTTTTCCTCATGTCCAAAAATAACTCACAACAGAAATTCATCAAAAAGATCAGATTTCTTTTCAGTTAACTACTTAGTGTTTTTAAGTAAAACTAAGGTCTTGTTTAAAAGATAACCCTCAAATACTTTACCATGTTCCCATAAATAAGCACACTTGATTGCTGAGAAAAATATTTGATTTAAGCATTGTTAGCCAATTTAAAAAGCAACAGGAAAAACAAAACAAAAAAAAACCCCAACACTGAGAAAATGGCAGAAAGAATAAGGAACTGATGCATTAATTTTTACCTGGTACATGTTCCCAGTCAGTGCCTACAGGCATTTCATCTGTAATTCCAACTCGTACATGGACATTCCATTTGCTATCAATTGCCCACAACATCTGATCATTTGGACTTGAATGAATGCTGACCAAGTTGATTCCTACTGGCTATAGAAATTAAGCACAGTATTTAAACTTTGTACTATTGTATGTCTTGTTCTTCACAGAATTACGCAAGAGAAGTAAATTATTTATCGGATACTACAGACAGGAAGAAATTTAACTGACATTTTATTTGTCATTGTACAAAATTACCAATTTTCCAAAAAGTCAATCCCTTCCTAAATAGAAAAGGAACATGAACAAATGTCACCTAAAATTACTGATAAAGATATTCATATTTAATATTCAGCATCTGAGTCTAATAATATTAGTATTTGCTTAACCACTGTTATTCCAATCAGGTACAGTTTCAATCGCAAGTTGAAGACGGAACTCTTCCACTGAAACACACAAAGTGCAATATTTTCCTCTTGCCTTCCTGAAAGTTTTCCTAACATAACTAAATCTGCACTTTATTTTTAAACATATAAAAGCAGCACGTTTTTACAGTCTGAATGTCTCCTCTTTGCAATGAAATGGTGATCTGTCTTCTTCCCTGTATTCCATTCTACAGGGAATGTAGACCGTGGAACTCATTGCAGACCACTGCAGTACTGGATTAGCCACACCTGCAGCAGAGTATCCACAACACTATCTGTCGGCAAACCCAAGTGAAACACACTTCCCATTCTGCTCCCAGGCAAGCCCTTACTCTGCCTGCTTCTATGGAGATTTGCCTTAACTACTGTTCAAAATCAGTGTTACTGACCACAACATTTCACAGACATCAAAGACGATGATTTTGTAGCAAAATGTACCAGCCAACAGACTTAGCCAATGCAAATATCCTGCAAAACATGTACTTTAAATAACTCAGATAAGAACAAGAAAAAAAAGGTTTTCTCCACACCAGCCTAATAAAGGCACTGAAGAAGACAGTAAGATGCCTTGAAATACGTGATCACTTCACGAAGCAGCACTGCATTTCTTGCTTTAGCCTCATAGGCATAGCTGAATTTCCAGTGCGATAAATACAAGAGCAAGCAGCTCTTTGCATGTATAAGACTAGGAATACAGAAGCATAATCTGCATGTGTATATAAGCACACAACCCAGTCCCAGATGGGCCTTCTGTGTACATAACAGCTACCTGCTTTGTTCTTGCTTTTAAAATTCTGGTGCTAACATGTGTCTGATCCAGCTATAACCAAGTTCGACTTGCATCACCAAATCAATCCTGTCTATTCAGGTTGCAAGGCCTTTGACAGACTATCTTCTCACATTTGTGCTCTCATTAGGTACTTGTCCTCCATAGGAAGCTTGAAGTTGGTAGAAGCTTGATGAAGTGTCTACCTCTGGTCACAGTAAATTCACAATTGCTGCAGTTTGAACACTTACAGTAAGAGACTAATTGTCTTGAAGAGTGTTGACTACATAGAATATATAACTCCTAGCGACTTTCAAACTGGTATTCTGCCGTATTACAAATAAACTAAACTACTGTATCGTAAAAAAAACCACCACAAACACAAAACATCACCACAAACCCAAAAAACCCAACACCCCCTCCCAAACCAAATCCAAAACCAACCAACCAAAAAAACCCTAAACCACAACAAAAACAAAACACCCCACCAAAACCCCATGCAACTCCCCTCTGATCTTGCTGCCTCTTCACTGGAAGTTATCCTCACTCCTGGCCCTGTTCCTGTTTCTCCCCTCCATTTTTATTTGCTTCTTTCTATGGCTACTTTGGCTCTGACTCTTTCCTACTTCACCCTGTTCACCTCCCCACACCACCATCGTGGATGTGCCTCACTACTGTGCTGCTTCCAGCTTCATCACATCCCTCTCCATATTTCTGCTCTTGTAGTCCCATGTTTTTAAGTAAGGAAGCTGTGCAATTAATAGCTTGTGCAGACTGAATATTACTGCACATAACAAGAGACCTTTGCCTTTTTTTTCTTTCTTTCTTTTAAAATCTACTTATCTCCTTCTCCTCGCAATGTTATTCTACCACAGTCATGTCTTCGTCAGATTTTAGGACTTTCTGCCACTCTTCCCCCATCTCCTTCACACCACGAATTGCCAGTGTGTCTGTCTATGTTTCACCTCTGCAATACACTCCATGTTCCAACTACAGTCCTTCACAAACTGTGCCAAAGTTTGGTGTGTCCCTTGTTACTGACCTGTTGAGATTCATTCACCTTGCTCTCCACTCTTCCATGTCAGGACCCCATTCCTCCCTTTGTCATTTGTCTACAAAAGAATTCCCTGAGAAAGAACTGGAGGAGTATCCATCTAGAAAGACTTACGGAGCACTTACACCTAGTACCTAAGCCTGTGCATCGCTACAGATTTATAGGTAGTGGAAGCTAAGAAAAGCAGACAAAACACCCTAAAAGGGTAGCATGAAAGGAGCTGCATGATGCTCAGCTAGATTGCTTCTGATACCACTACAGGTTCAAGTATAATCAAAGCAATTACCTCTACCCTATTCTGCAGCACAAACAAATCTAAAAAACAAATGGAAATTATCAAATTCAAAGTAACATCTCTACAAGCTTGGCCAAAAGTTTTTCTCATTCTTTGTTTTTCTAAGTGAGCTCCTGTTTCCTCATCAGGTTTCCCTACCTCTCTGGGTATTTCACTTTTGGCTTCCTTTTTCAGGCTGCTTAGGTCTTTCTCATAAACTCGCATCAATGAAACAATCCTCCTACTCACTCTCGTTATAAAGGATCCAGGCAATACACTGATGGCAGCATTCAATGCTCTTAACAGAACCGCCCCCCCTCCACTGCAGCTTTCTGCTATGAAACAGACAGTAAACAGCACAACTGACAGGACAGCTAGTGATATGATCATATACAGCAGCTTTTGGCACAAAACAGTGACAAGACATTGGGAAACAAGTACAGGCAATTCTTAGAGCCTGTTGCAGAGGTTTTCCCTCTGGGTTTTTGTTGGTTTTTTGTTTTTTTTTTTACCCAGAAAGCAGCCATCTACAACAAAAAGGTGTTCTCATGGCTACCACAGTAGGGTGGATAAATTTAATTTAAAATTTTCTTGACATAACGTACCATTTTTTTGAACAATCATACTGACATCATCTCAGATAGCCCTCATTTTCACTAAGTTTTAATTACCATAAGCATGCTTTAAGTATTTTATAATCTATATCATAAGAAACAGATCTCTACAGCTCCAGTTAAAGATTAAATAGAGTTCTCGCATAGCAGTAAGGAGAGATATCTGTGCAAATTTATAAATCCGCTGATAACATTTCAGAGACCGATAACCATGAAAATTAATGCTATGCTGAAATAATTTATTTTCTTAGCTGGTTTAACTTCCAATAGCATTCATGAGATTTATATACCTTGACCATGAAATATGTCGTATTTGTAATTTACTTAAGAGTTTGGAATTTTAAAGGGTCTCTCGCCAGTCTCTCAGCCTTCCTCCTCAGGCGCTGACACACCAAACTCTGTTTATAGGTTTATCCACAATACTCATCACTGAGAGATCGATTTGTTACGGAGCATTAATGGATTCAGTGTTACCTGATGAAAAATGGTGGAACATTGTCTTCCTTTTACTTGTGGTGCCAAAAATTTCTAAACTCGAAAAATCTCAGGACACTGACCGTTTTAGCCAAGAACAGAAAGCAGATCTTCATGCCCTCTAGTCTTGCACCTCAGCTACAAAAACCCCAGTCACTCTCTGTCTTTTGAGGATTTCCCACTACAATCATGGACTGCAACACATGCCAACTATGTACTTTTCAACATTTAAAACTACATACTAAGAGCTGTCAATACCTTTGTCTGCTACAAAAAAAAATAATGAAAAATAGTTTGCTAGCACCCATGTGTCTGATGAGAAAACAGTGCTGATAAAATGAAGTAAACTTGAAGGAAGCACTTAACCGACAAATTGTTAAATGGTATCAAGAAATAGTGTCTGTGCTAAACATATTTAAGTTATAAAGTTGTCCATTAGCTTTATAATTCTGTGCAAGTCACTTCCTTTCTTTCTGCAAACCACGGAGAAATAAGTTTCAGTGTAAGAACTTCATTTAAACAATAGTATCAAACAAAATCCAAAGTAAAAACTAATGCAGTTCTCCCCTCTCCCCCGACCTACCTAAAAAGTTTTGTCTTACTGTAGCTACTTCAGTCACAGCTGAACCCAAAACACAGTGGCTCAACTTCCCTGTCAAGGAGGAAAGGACAAACACACACACGCACACAAAAAAGGCATCAGTACATTTTCCACATCAGTCTTCAGGAGCTCGGAGTCCATGTATCAGCAGACCTCCACTATCTCTGTTCTGCTGCAAATATCCAGGACGAGGAAGACTAAACATAACATTCTCAGCCTGTCCAAGCCCAATCCGTTTCAGAACAGGTTGGTGACTACAAGCAGCACAAACGTTCTCCTCACCTTCAAAAGACAAATCAGAAGCACCGACAGCTGGTCCAGGCCAGGCTGCAAGAAGGTCAGATCAGAGATGCTTCTCACACTGTTGAGCATTATCTGTGTATCAGACTAATCTGACTATTTTCATGGCTAACAGACATGCAGACCCTATTAACTACTATAACAAACAAAGAATGCAACTTAGAGAGACCCTCCCCTAAAACAGGCCTAACTATTTGCATGTTATTTTCTGAGCTCCATTTGAATGAAGGTTGTAAAGCACTTTCAGCATTAGAGATATCAAGAAAGCATGAGCAACATAGGAGCGGTATTGACCAGAATGTTTTGCATTCAGATTTTTGAAGAGAACAGCTTGCTAAATTAAGTGCCCCTTTTTTCTCTGCAGAGGCGTTCAAGGCAACATACAAGACCAGGAAAGATGAATCTATGTTTAATCTTCCTGGAAGATTAAATGTGTTTTTATGTGTTCTTCAGTAATGCTGCCATTGAATTGTCAAAGAAAGATTATTATTTATTGACTAAAAAACTGGAGCACTATTTTCCTCAGAAGCCTTAGAACAACAACATGACCCTTTCCCCACTTTCTGCCTTTCGTGAATAAACAGACGAGGGCCTTAGTTGGATATCTCCAGCCTATGGCTAGCACAATCAGGAAGAAAAGGCAAAGTCAAGGAGTCAATTCCTTGACCTCTCCTTTGTCAACTCTAAATTTTTTTATTCCAAGGGTTTTTCTTGCAGAAACACGGGAAAGACTACAACACATGGCATCAAATCCTAGAAAAGGTCATACCAAACCCATGCGACTACTCAACATGATAAAGCTCAACAGAACCATAAAATACTTTCAAAATATTTAGTACAACTATTCCTTACAAGCATTTAAAAAAAAAATTTAATGCAATCGCTTTAAAGACCATACAAACTACAGGCCTACTCAGGTTTGTCCAACTGTCTTCTGGTCACACTGTCTTATACCTAAGCTTATAAACTGTAGTGTAGGAGATGATAAGATGTCTGCAATTACCACTACAGGTATTTTTAATAACATACTGAAAAATTGAAGTATTGGGACAAGAACAACTGTTTTAACAGAAATGTATGTTAAGTAAACACTACGTGCAAAAACTTCCCATGAAACAGAACATAGTTTAGTACGAGGTAATAAAAACCTTGTATAAGCAAAGCTCTAAGTAACCAAGGCATTTTTTCATTTTGTTTTTTAAAAACACACCTTTAACAAGCATCAGTAAAACACCCTCTCATGCAGGCTATTCCAGTAAAGTCCACCTCTCTAGTTTTTGAAACTTAAATACTTTATGAAGGAAAGCATTTTTGTAAGGTGAAAACACCCATGCATTTTTAAGTTCAGCCTCAGCTCTGCTTTGCTCTGACAATTTTAGAGTTATTAAACTGTTGCCTTTTCTGCCATTTTGCTTTTTAATGTTTGTCCATGTTATTTAACACATTTGCGATGAAAACACCACACACCTTTGACAGTAACAGAAATTCCTATTTCATTACTGCACTGCTTTATGAACAAATGCATATAACCTTTATGTGTTACAATTCATTTACATAACCAGAGGGGGAAAAAAAAACCACCACACCCAAAGCACCTGTAAAAGAAAACCCTACAAACTCGGGGGGGGGGGGGGGTAAAAAAAAAAAAAAAAAATCAACAAATGTTGACCAATTCTGAAAAGTTACAATCTATCAGGATGCAAAATACATCCTAGAAGCCACATAGCCAGGAACACTGGAAATGCACTCAGGATACAACAATTACTACTCATCTAGTAGTACTCATTCAGTGCTAAAGCTCTGGACTAAGTACTGCCCCAGGTAAAGTGTGGCCCCTAAATACAAGGCTATGTAATGTGTTACACTACTGGATAAAAACAATAGTACTCCAGGGGTCAGGGATCAGAAATGAAGTCACTGCCTCCCAGAGAGATGGTCCATTTACTAGACTATATAGTCCAACCTCCTCTGCCTTGCTTACTTCTCAGCTTCGTTAGACTTGGGTTCAGTAGACAGAGTCTTCCTACAGACCAGACTATTTGTCAGTTCTGTAGAAGGGCCATCAGAGCAGGAGATACACCATAACCCAGCCCTCCAGCTCCCTGAGAAGGCAACTGATAGCTAGGCTGGTCTGCAAAGAGAGGTCGTCAGCATCTCGTCTGCTTACATCATCATTATAAAATAGGGAGACGGTAATACACCATGGGGAGGGGCCTCCAAGCTCCTAATTCAAGGTCTAAGGGTCTGATGTGCCCAGCAGTTATCCCAGGATGTCTCCTTACTCTGTGTGGACTTGTTGGCTCACTGAAGTTCTCTGCACTGACCATACACTGAGCTTAGCACCCACCTTTGCTGCCCCTACTTACTTCACAAAAGCTAAGCCCCCAATTACAAACCTCTCAACTGGGTCCAGCCCCCCACAGCTTTTAAAATCAAGCAAGCTGAAGTTCAGCCACACAAAAAACAACAACAAGAACTGCTCTAACCACAATTCAGAACATGCAGACGTAGCTTTAATGAAAATGAAACTAATGAAAAAGAAATCCCCAAAACTCTTAGTTCATACTAGCCCAAGTAATTTTTTATGACTGTCTCTCAAAATCACTTTTCAAGGACTCCTATTTATTAAACACTTCAGGCTATCATTACCTGCAAGCACACGAACAGCTCCACTGAAACCAAGGCACGTGCTTGCTAAATCAAGACGCATATCCTTTACCCATGAATTTTTACAACATTATTTTTTTATTTTTAAATAGAATTCTGAAAAACTCTCAAAATTCAGTGATTATTGTAGTTACTTTATTTACCCAACTGAGTGTTAAATATACTTCTTAATCTCTCTGGAAAATAATTAAATATATAATTCCGTGTTAGCTAACCAAAATATGAGCACATTGGAAGAGTACAGATGTGAGGATGTTTCTAGCACTGAACAAATGAAAGTATGAAAACAGAAGGTTCTCCTTCCCACAATTTTTGTTTTCAGTGTAAGCTAGTCTCGTCAAAGAGCAAACATACCACCTTGAGATCATATTTCAAAAGGATACAGAAGGATCGTCTACTCAGTTTTCTGGGTGTATCTCATTTTGTGCACTTTTTGTGATCTGAAGCTTCTGGTGCTGATAATAATTGTTATCTCATGTGACAGGCTACATGCACGCTTTTCTGAACATGGCAATAGCAATGCCTTAAAAAGTATCAGAAGGCTAAAACTCCAAAGCAGAAAAATAGCGAAATATAGTGACAGCAGTTTTCTTAACTAGCAACAAAAGAAGATAATAAGCACTGAACTGAGCAATGGAATTGGCGCGAGGCAACTTTAGTAAAAATGCTGGAATTGCATTTTTTTCAGTATCTAAAGCACCTTTTATGTAACTTACGATTTCTTAAGAAAGGCATGTCTGTGAAGAATGGTACACATTTGAACTTAAACATTATGGCATTCTAAATCAGCTAAACAAAATACACTGCAGCAGGAGCTTTGATCTCCTATACTTACTTGCAACCCACCTCGATACAGCTACTCTGACTACTGCCAAACGGTTTTTCTCTATATCATCTTGAGAAGTGCAGCCCTCCAGGAAAATCCTCTCCCTACTAATGTCTTCAGGAGGCTTCACATGAGTAAAGATATACAGAAGAATAGGCTAGCTAGTCTGGTCTATAGATAACCAGGTTTAATGCGTGTATTACCTCTCCAACCTAAGCAGAATTGGTCTAGGAAGATACTTCCTCTGCACCTCATCTTAGTACTCCAAAGTAGAACTCATATCAACTCAGAAGGATATCTGTGCAACAGCTAGGTAATGCAAGCTAGTCAGTGCTAGTGAAAACAATCAGACTTGAAAGAAGAGTCATGTGGATTATGCATTAGAAAGAACACAGTTTTTCCATTGCAAGTACTTTCAGAAGTAGCACGGATGATTCTGAAGTAAAAGTTATGAAGTATTTTCAACAGAAAAATCCCTCCCCCTCCAAATATCCAATCCTTGAAGATCATTTCAAACAAACCCTTCCTACATTTCAGCTTTGATTTTGGCACCTACCAAAAAAGATTGTAATGGCAAAATCTGACCTTGAGGAGTGCTCACTGCTTCCTCCCATAAGTACCACTTAACACAAAACTGGCCTTAATAATAATAGAAACCTCACTGAAAAATGCAAAGGCAAGGCAGATGGCAGAGGAAGAAAGTCTCCAGATTTGCATTAAGTGTTCTGTAAGGTAAGCAGAACTTTATTTAAAGAAAGGAAAGGAAACAAAGATCATGACAACCATTTCTAACAAGTCACCACTCATCCATAAGGCCCAACCAACCTCCTTACACTGAACATAGATTAAGACAAAGGAAGGTATTGAAAAGAAATGAAATCTAGCATGTATTGGTCTTGCAGAATTACAGAGAAATTTCCTAAATTTCAAATGACATTTTTAACTACCATTTGCTTCATAGTTTTAACAATTTTTGAATGACAGTGAAAGTGTGAACAGTCTTAATTTCTTTTTGCGTGTATGTGTGAGAAAAAAAATAGCTTCTCCTAGATCAGTAAGAATTTCTACTAACTTCTCTTACCTATGATATCAAGCTTAAAATATAAGGAGACAATTACTAGGCTGTTTATGGGAAGAGCAGTAAATCAAAAGTTTCTTTAACTTCAAATGCACATACTGCAAGAGACCATTTTATGGCAAACTAAGTGAAGCGGTACTCTTCTGCTGAGACCCTAGGAACAAAGGATCAATGGAAGTTCTATACGGTAGCCAAATAGCAAACATCTCCTCAAATAAACCCCCTTCACTCCACAGTTCGGACAAGCTATGTGGATATTTAGATAAACCTCTCGATTTAATAAAATTGCTTTTTCAATTTGGAACAGGCTGCCCAGGGAAGTGGTTGAGTCACCATCCCTGGAGGGATTTTAAAGACGTGTAGATGTGACACTTAGGGACATGGCTTAGTGGTGGACTTGGCAGTGTTAGGTTAATGGTTGGACTCTATGATCTTAAAGGTCTTTTCCAACCTAAATGATTCTATGATTCTAATTAAGCAAATGGCAATTAATAAAATGTTTGATCTACTTTAGAGTAAGAATGATTGTTTACAAGCGACAGATGATTGGTCACTCATTACAAATACTTGTCGTGATCTTTGTTTCCTTTAATCCTCTTAAATAAAGTTCTGCTTATCTGATAGATCCCTTAATGTAAATCTGAGAAGGCAGTTCTTAAGGCCAGTTTTTATGTTAAGTAGTACTTGTAGGAAGTGAGCATTTCTCAAGATCAGATTTTGTCTCTGCATCTTTTTCAGAAGGTGCCAAAAATCAAAACTGAAATGTTGAAAGAATTCTTTTCAAACGAGCGTTCAACTTCTGGGGACCTTTCAAAGCAATCCGATGATTTTTGACTTTTGATCAACTTCTACTCCATAATCACCCAAATTAGTCTTATTGCCTATATTAATTTTATATTTGATTTTAAATTATTATTTCTTTAGGCCAGAAATCTGAAAAGCATTAAATCTTTATAAACATACATGCACACACATCTAGAAGCATACTCTATAGTATCTACATAAATCATATTTATATTTCTTGCAAATTTTTTGAATTAAATTTAATGTATATTGAGGCATGCTACAGCAGATAATAGTTTTATCCTGTATATTAACAATAGAATGAAAACCATTTGCTATTTCCTGGACTAAAATCATTTCATCAAAGAATTTTGATCAGCTTTGTCAATGTCCTTAAAGCAGCTTCCAAAAAGCTGTTTAACTACATAATTATTTTGACTTCTAAGACTGCAGAACAGAATGGATGAGGCACAGAAACATCTACATATAAACTACTACTGCTCAAGATACTGTAATGATGTTATCAACCACTTCTGAAGTGTTGGATAAAATAAAGAAGAGGGAGGGCAGAGAACATAAAATGTTATTTTTCATTTCAAGGGATGCTGCAGTACGGAGTTAAAAAGGGAAGAGTAACATGAGAATGGTTTTAGTCTAGATTAAAAAAAACAAAACAAAACATACAGCATCACAGAGCAAAGAACTTAAATTTCATTCACTGATTTTAGCATGAGTAAAATCTCATCAAAACTGTTGTCTCTGAATACCTTTGTGAAGTTCGCAAAGATGGATGCTGTCCAATTGCAGCACTCCTTTTACGAGAAGTGACACCATAAAAGCAGAGTCTGTAGCTGCTCACGAGCTGCTCATGAGTCATGAGATCTGGGATATGGCAAGTCATATTGGCTCTGACATTTACTAGGGAATGAAATATCCATAGCTGGTTTTAAATTACGTTATTTGAGAATGCTCCTGTACTTAAAGCAAGTGAAAGGCAATTTTG
This sequence comes from Pygoscelis adeliae, assembly GCF_000699105.1. Taxonomy (NCBI): domain Eukaryota; kingdom Metazoa; phylum Chordata; class Aves; order Sphenisciformes; family Spheniscidae; genus Pygoscelis; species Pygoscelis adeliae. The sequence continues at coordinate 3,386,361 of NW_008824031.1, forward strand.
ATTTCCTTCTTCAAACAGAAAATGACTGAATCATTCACAAATACATCTTTCAGTATTTCTGTTGTTCTGAAGATCAAGTGATGCAGCATGAACTGTGTCAAAGTCAATTAAGGGACAGGTAACAGTTAGGTGCTGCTAATAAGCAAATATGGTTCACAGAATATCAGCCATCATGTTGTATTTGTTATCCAAACACTAAGCTAGCTTTTGAAAATCATTTTAAAGTTCACATATTTTCTTATTTTGCATTAAGCCTTTTTAAATGCATGAATGGCTGCTCCTTCAGTACTTTAATGACTTGTTTTAACATGCTGGAATTGTCTCAAAACAAGCATGTAACCCACGAGTTTTCATCTTCTCTGCAAGCAATGTTTGAATTTTTGCCCTTTCGTATTGACTCATTAAATTTGCAACATCAGGTGTTGGCAAGGTAACAGGAAAGAGAATGACACTGCTCTGGGTATCAAAGTTATCATTGTGGAAGGCAACATCATCCAGCTTCCTCGATAAGCTAATAGGAAATAATCTGATTTTCAGCCTTGTCCAATTAAAGACTTTCTACATAAGGAAGTCACTGCTAAATAATGAGTCACGGCAAATCCCAATTTCTTGTAACCACCTTTGTACTGAGTAGTTTAATCTACTTCAGTGGAGGAGTAGAGAATGCGCTTAGTACAGACAAAATAGTATCAGTGTAGAGAAAACAGCTTTTTGGGCTATTTTCCTGGATAGACAAATCTTTGGTAAGAAAATACTACACAAGTTTAATTCTCTGTCTCTTGGCAAACTCAGTTTAAGTGGAACGTCCTGGAATGTGTTTTCCCCCCTTTTTAAGAATACTACCCTTACGGAAGACATCATCACTGATATCCTCAGTGTCCTCTACCTGCTGTCCTACCCCCTGTTAGCAGGAAAAATTTGTCTCTTACAGATTACATCAGAAAGACCCACTTGCAGCGCACAAAGAATGAGCAATGTAACCTAGCCCTGTTGCAAGTGATATTGATACTTATCAGTCTGTTCTGCTATTCTGCAAAACAAGGTGCAATTTCTCCAGGTCTGACTGACCACATTCCCAGCACAGAAGAACACGTCTAACCAGTGCTGTGCTAACTCACGGGATGCAAACCTGCAGTTTCATTTCACTGTTTCCCCTGCCCTTCTTTGCTGTTACACCCTGAGATTCACAGGAGGAGCTAATAATTGGCTGATAAGAGATAAGCAGAACTAAAAGTAAATGATGTAAAAAACAAACTATTGCAACTTCACTGCCAGAGATTTACTTTTATTTCTTAATATGTCCTTTCCTTTTTATGTACCACACATTTCAAAATCTTCCAGAGAAATTCTGTAACATTATAAAAGGTAAATCAAGTATGCAAACACACCCAGTGCTACTATGCTAGATCAGCAGACAGTTCAAGTGATTTCGTGCCACGTAGCAAAGAATGAAATCAGTAGTCAGAGGTCAGATCCATTACAGCAGTCCCAACCCACGACACAGAAATCACACTCATTTCATAGTTTAACTTGCAAAGTATTAGAGCAGCAACGAAAGCAAGCACTGAGGTTTAAGGAGAGATTAAAAAAGAAACCAGACACTGGAGAAACATATTTTGTCCATTCTGTATATTCAGAAAAGATGCTCCAGGATACTTTAGGGGACTTCTTTCCACTCTGATCCACCCAGCTGGCAGGTAGAAAGGATATATTGCCCACATCAGGAACAAGGGAGGAGCTGCAATTGTACTGCTCGCTTACCAACTGCTGGATGATAAGGAAAGTCCCTAAATCCAGGCACAGCACCCTGGAAAGCATCCAAGGCTCACAAGGGTGAGGATAAAGGAAGAGGGAGGCAGGCATTTTCAGCACCACGCCACTTGAGCAGAGCCTTCCCACACCCTCTGCCTTGTGCCGTTTGCCAGTCCAGCCTCTCGGCTAGCATACAGCAGGTATTCAGTCTATGGTTCAAGGCTGCATTCTGCTACATGCCTATAAAGCTGCTGTGTTATGAGAAGAGTAAACTTTCATTAAGGATAGAAAGGAAAACAAAACCTTCCACTTTTGAAAAAGAAATAATATTAAAGTTATTTGTAACGATTAGATGAATTTGGGATGACTTACGGTGATAAGGCAGCATATTCAGAGCACATTATACAGACTCTGGGGGTTCTTTCCTTTTTTGTTTGTTTTTGTTTTTGAGAGAGAGAAATCCTGTAGAATTCAAACATGTGGGACAAAGTTTTAAGCTACGCATTTAAATTCTGGCTCTATTGTCTTCCATGAGTGTTAAAATTATTCTTTTTCAAATGCATAAAGCTAAACCACTGGGTTACAAGAATTGTAATCTACATTTTACCTGTATAGGTGGCTCAATCATTATCCACGCAGGAAGCATCAAACTTGGGTTAAGAGGTTGAGTTCCTACACGGAAATAAATGCCACCACTGGTGTCACAGGCCCAAACGTGCTGATTTCCACAGGTCAAGCTGATCAGCTTTACAGCACCTAATAACAAAGAGACTATTAGCAACCTGGCATTTTCCTTTCAAATTCAGCTAATGAGAACTTTTATTTAGACTTGATTGTATTAAACTAGCTTTAAACACAGCCACATAAAAATGATTAAAAGTGAATACAACTTGTGAGAGAAAAAAATCATTGGATACAATGAATAAAACCAACAGGTAGTGTATGTGAGGTATTTCTCTTAAATCTAAAAGTAAATGTTTTAGTCATAGGACACTGCAGTTTCTAAAGCCCACTAAAAATACTCTATTAAAATAACCGAATTCAAGCAGAGAAACATTCTGTGACAAACGTTATCAGTGCCTAGACAAACTTCCACATGACCTAATGTGAACTTTTCTCTGTAGCTGGCCATGCTTGCAGATTTTTAAAGGTGTTGATCTGCTAATACATTCAGCAAAGAACATTCCTAATGCTACCAGCACTTTAAAAATATGAGAGCATATGGATTATGCATTTCAGTGTTAACATACCAATGTCACATCTGTAAATAAAGGAGCTGACTTTCAAATGGATTTATATTCAACAGTGTACATATTTATTACACCTATCTCAAAAGTGCAGCAGTATTTTAACCCTATGTAAGTCAGCGCAATGAAAACAAAGCTGCCAAATAAGTATGTTTTGGAATTTAGGGTTGGACGTTTTTTTGCATACCCAATCGCACTCATCAATCTTGCTATTAAAAGTTTGCGAAGACAGTAGAGAAGCATACCTGATATTTTAGACTTAAAAGAACTGCTAGTTAACTGTCAACTAGAACTCTTACTCTTTCACATTCGTTTTAAAATAGCCATATGATGTAATATACGTAACATTTGATTTTTCTTTTCTCCCAGTGTTGGGATAACACAATGCTAAGTAATGGAAAACATGTTCTACAGAAAGAGAGACCCAATCAGTCAGTACAGATATACTACAGAAGGAATGCCCTTGTCAGACGCCAAACTAAAGACTCTAAAAATAGGCCTCGCTGGTTGATTGAACATGCAAGTGCTGCTTGGGATATCCCATTCTTGGTAACAGTTCTCTCTTCAGTGATGTGAAATCTGGCAACAAATCCTTGTAAAGTGCATCAGATACAACATTCCTTAAAGAGGGGGGTGCAATTTTATCCCACAGAGTGCAAGTTTAAAGCACTTATTTCTGCAGAAGGCAATATCCCCTGTCATTAAGGCTTGCTGGGGGAAAGAACAGGGAACAACAGGACTACACAGCTTTATCTTCTAGTTATCTGTAATAGTAAACAGATCTTCTCATTAACCAAAATTATTTAACTTTCTGAATGATAGGAATTCAAATTAATTCATCTCAGCCCAAAATTTCCTTTAATCATACAGCTTCATATTAAAAACAAATGACAAAACTATACACAAAAACTTCTACTGCTTGGGATAAGAACATCTAGAACAACTTTCTTTTGCAGGCAGGGGCTTGACATTCAGCTACAAAGACAAAATCTTACTTAAAACCTCATTGTTCCTTCTAACAAAGTATGACTCGAAGAAATGGCTTTGTCACATGATGTCTCAGCTGTTGAGATGCTCTGATCCAAACAAGCATCAGAGCACTCAAACATGGAATCACATATCACCTACTCAGCATAGCTGGTATTATTTATGTCTACAGTACAATTTGATATTCAAAAATGCAGCCCTTATGTAAATGTTTTGGGGTTTCTCCCTCCTCCCACTTACTGTTTTTATCTTAGGAGAAGGTCACACTAACCACATTCATCTACTGTTTAGAGAAAGTAGCATTATTCAGAGGCACTGTTTATTGTTGAAACCTAAAGGTCATTCTACTGTGTTTAGAAACCTTGATACCCATAGTGGAACTCTAATCAAAATAATTTACTAGATACTACTCCCAGTACATAGAGTAAAGGCAAGAGGAAGATACTCCCAACATAATATGAGTATTTCAACATTAATGCTGACAACCCCATCACTTCCATACAGAATTCCAAATTGCATTTTACAGCAACTTGCTTCCCCCGCCCTCCACCCCCCCAAATTACAGTCCCAATGCTTCAGGAGTAAGCTTAAACATACACCTGAACAATAACAACAGTTCTCCGATTTCTTCAGCCCCATTAGAGCAAATGAAGGCTCTTATATTATAACCATGGATATGCACTATCTTGTCAGCAGTGATCTACCATACGCATTTAATTGGAGGAAAAATGCCTAAAACATTTTCACACTTAAGCATTAACCCACAGCGACAGGTAAAGCGGAGTGTTTGAAGTATTTCCCACCCCCCAGGTTTCTGCAATACCACCACAGAGTGCCACAAAGCTAACAGGAACAGATGAATGTGAAGGTTGAACTTCTGAACTGCTGAAGTTCACAAGCCAGATATTACAGTCAGCTAGTACCAATTACACTGATTTCCTTTATGAATGCTTTGAGATTTTCAGACAATAGCATGAAGTTATTTATTATTTCAGTTAAACAGTTATTATCGAAACTGCTGGAAAGCAATGGTATCATGAGAAAAGTTTCAAACTCCACTAAGCAACGTGAGAAGAAGAGTGTGGACAAACCTATCCTGTAGGTCAGTGAAGGTAAAAGGCATCAAGCAGTGCTTAAACTATGGTACGATTAGTGATTTGGAACCAATTCATCAGGTCTTGAAAACCCGGTGTATAACTGGCAAACAAATTAAGAGACGCATTTTAAAAAGTTTTCCATGAAGTATTACAAATTGCATACTAAAATTGTACGTGAGGCTTCAAATCTGCCAGCTATGTCTGCCTTTCCTTAACCGTGAAGTTAAAACTGTTTGTCTGTTCTCAGACCAGTCATGAACATTGCCATTAAAAGGGAAAAATTGCAAAACAGTTGAATTATTTTTAAAATGGCACGAGAATGGTGCATAGTCTCAATTTCTTTTATTGTCTCTGGAAACAGGAACGCAGGTTAGCATGAAGATAAGAATGTTCTAACAGTCAGACTATCAAGGAAATAAATCTATTTGGAATATTACTGATGAAGCTGACAAGTGGCCTGATTACCCCAGAGCCAAACCGGGAGGATATTTTAATGATCAAAACACGGTCAACCACCTTGGTCTTATGCCTAACCAAATAAAAAGAGCAGTTAACCAGCAGCAAGTTCTTAACATTATGCTGAATCATTAGATCAGTATAAACCTGAACATAAGTGTGTTATCAGCTGCATCGCTTACAGATGATGCAACCCTTGGAGCATAATTTTTCCTAATGAAGCTTTGACCACCCTGTTAAGAACATGTTTAACCACAAAATTCAAAGCCTTGTGTGTGGAACTGCCCAGGACCACACGATTGTTGTTACACTGTAGTACAAGAACTAGACTAGTTAAAGCTACTGGTACACCTGCACAGCACTGTGTCAGGACGAGTTTTCTCAGACTGAAAACTGTAAGAAGCACATACACACACAAAGTATCTTGCAAATAGTAAACATGCTGTCTGCAGCAAAAGGCTAAATGAAACGTTCTTTGAAAGCCATAGCTGTTCCTGATGTTTTACAGTCCTCTGCTGTGAGGCCCATTATTGTAAGGTACTATTTAAACCAGTAAATGTAATATTCCATATCAGTAAACCAAAAGATACTTCTGAAGGAAAATACTGACTGACTGCTAAGGGAGTTAAGAGATAGTCTACTCAATAAAACTGTCATACCTAGTTGAGAGAGATCCAGTTTTGTCCAATGCATCCCTGTTGGACAGCTGGATGAAAGCGTTCTGATAAATATCTGCCCAAGACTATCCAAACCCCAAATGGCATCCTGGCAGGCAGAGTAGTGCACCATTTCAGCGTCCGGTGGCAGCTGCACCGTAGAAGGACGAAACTGAGGATTCTGATCACTGACACAAAACAGATCCTTGTTGCTTTGGCACAGCCACAGAAAGCTTCCTATGGAAAGGACATTTCTGTTATTAAAATCATTCCTTATCCACTCTGAGAAAACTTACACACCTGCTTCTTCTGAAAAAATGATCAGTGCATTTGAAGACAAAACAAAAGCTTCTTGGCTATGTTCATAGGGTAAGATTTTGAAGTACAAATACACATCCCAAGCCCTTATTTAGGTACCCAAATACTCCCTTTCTCAAATCAAGTAAGTAGTAGGTGATCTCATTTAAAAAACATCTCATTTAGAGAAACTAATAGAGAGAAAACATACATAACAGTGCACTATCATGTCTCTTTATTCTTTTGCTCTTCTTTATCCTTGATAATTGCCTTTGAAAAACAACACTCCTTTTCAGCTCTAAATCACACATTTTTGCCAACACAGCTAGTGTACTTAGGTAACGCAATTGCTAACTATTGTAACTAGCAGTTGAATTCCTTAGTGTGGTCGCACTTTTACCGATAAAATGTGCAATTTTGCTGCAATAACTGCACTGACAAGAGATGTATTTGGTTAGTATAGGCACTCCAGCAAAGCATGCTCCAAGATTTCATATTACAAATTCTGGCAGTTCATGCTGCGGCAATTTAGGAAGTTACTGCTCCTAAAGGATTACCCGTTTCTCTGTTGGATGCCACACCACGCCAAAGGTGGGAGAGTGAATGATATGCCTTTTTTTTTTCATCTCCAGTAATTTTACAGATATATTACCACCTTACTTCAAGTATTTTAGATCCCTGCGTACAGAAAAGGCACCCAAAATCTGAAATAATTCAGGATATTTAATTACTTACACCATCAATTCCACTCTATTTAAAAATCAGATATTATATGCCTGCACTGTTGATTCACTAACCTTCTTTAGATGAAGCTGTGGAAGCCAACACAAAAATCCATTTTGTAGCAGAAGCAGTACCACGAGGCACAATATTATTCCAGTAAGTGCCTTGAAAGAAAAAACAGAGTGGTATTAGTATGAAACTGAATTTTCTATTAAAATTTGCTATTATTTAAAATGTTACCATTTTAAAGAAATTCTATAGCAATCAATTATTAAATATAATCTAGACAAGATTTTCTATGTAAATCTTTCAAGAAACTATTGGGGGGGAGAAAACATCCTCCTGACACATATATACACATATGCGTACACACACACACAGAGAAAACTGGGAATGCAGAAAAGGAGAAGGGAGAAGATTAATGGCCTTCAACAGGAGACCAATTTGGAGACGAGGTTAAACAGACAATGTTCTAGGTCTATTCTTAGTGTTTACCTGATCAAAGAAACATATTAAATCAAAATTCTATTTTGAGAAACATAGCAAGAAAAAGAAATAAAGCAAGTCCTCTATTATCACTGTAAAACCATAACATTACTGTTTTGCATAGTCACACCGACCGTGAACCAGACCAGACTCCATTATGTAGATACAACAGGTACAATAGCTTAAGATTGCCTTCTCATCCCAGAGAAGAGACAAGTGTAGGTACTAAAAGGAGTAACGTGCACAGTTCACTTGTGGACAATGAATTTTCCATGAAAAATATTTCCCTTTAAATGGGAAAGTATTTAAGACCAAATGCTAAGGAATCATTTAATTTAATTTTTAAACATGGAATTGTTTGTTAAAGCTGCCCTGACTCACTGTGGATAATTTTTGTGGTGACAGAACTGTAGTTAGTTACTTTCACCTATTTATTTTTCTTAACGTAAAAATATTAGATGTAAAAGTACACCAACCTATTAAGTTTCCCTTTGCCACATGGAATTCATTTTTGCCTGAAGAGATCCAGACTCCGCTGCCATTAACTCCAAGGAGGCTGGGTTGACACTGAAGCTGCTGTGACCAAAATGCCATTCGAAGTTTATCAGCCACCTTCTCCACAGGTGCCTGAGCTGCTGTTGCCACTGTATGGGTTGCCTGGATTATCGTCTGGAACAGGCTGCACTGGTCAAACACTACATAATCAGTGATGCTTACCTGTGGGGGGGGGGAAAGCATTCTTGATAATTAGTTAAGCTTTTGGGTGAACTGCAGAATCTTTCATCAGAAGCTTTTTTTTGTGTGTGTGCTTTATGTACAGGAAATCTACCAAGAGTTTATAAACCTTCAAAATGTAGGAAGAAAAAAATAAACCCGGTACATTTTGAGTAAGTAGGAGTCGATAATAAACCAGAACCAAAACCTCCTACCCAACAATCCACTTCGAATTCTGCATTTTAAGAAAGCCCTTTGTTTTGGGATGACTTCTCTCCCCCTAAAAACATGTTGAACTCTGCAAACTAAGAGGTGAATTTTCAGTTTCCCAAAGGAAGAGAGAAACTTGCGTAGTGTACCAATTTAAATGACATCACAAAAACTTGTATGTAATACTCCTTTACAACAACCTCAGGGGCATTTTAATTCATAAGACAGGAGGAGGTCTAAATAAGCAATTGCCCGAGTTCTGTCATAGATGACTAGGTTGGCAACACTCTGGGAGACTCCTAGAAAGGAAGGAAACGCTTAAGAGCACAAAAAGAAAAGCAGTTTGCCCATAACCTCAAAGCCAAGCTATTCATAACGCCCATATGCAAGAAGAGATTATATATGCACATAAACTGAAATTCTTTTAACTTAGGTAGACATGTAGACAACCAAATTTTCTGATTAACTGTCTTTGTACCGCCTTCTCCCTCACACCTATCTCTGGGGAAAATAAGAAAAGCTGGGGAAAACAAAGAGTTGGGAATTCTAAATCAATACCAGGGAGTACTTGCAGTAACTTTGTTTTTACAGACGTGATCTGCAACTAAAGCAAGCAGCCCGACATGGTTCGCAGAAACCTGAACTGAATGGAAAAATGCGTAATAAAAGCATTTTTGCAAGGTTACTTATTTATTTCATCTAGTTAAGGAAAAGGATGGATACTGGAAGACAAGAGAAGAGACTGCATTCAGCAACCAGACTTGAACACTCTGCCTAAACAGCATGTCCTATTGCCACTGTTAAGATACCAAGCTACATGCACCATTGATATGACCTGGTAGAGCATTTCTTGTGTTCTTGAAAACTGCTGTGACGTTGCTCTGGATGACCACGGGATGTTTTTTTCCCCTTTTTTACAGCAGACATGACAAGGGATTTCAGCCACAGCCACACTGCTGTCTTAATATATTGCCTAAAGAGTGCTATAATATATCAAACGATTCACTGAATTTTATCTTAGAATCTCATGGGAAAACAATACAAATAATAAACCCAAGGTAAAAGACTAAACTGAAAGCAAAATAAAAAAATGCCTACTTGCCACCAATGGTTATCATCTCCTTGTGGTTTCTTTGAAACTATACCAGTTCTGAACCACAGATTTCCATGGATATCCAAAGCCCATAATGTCTGCTGATCTCCAAGGGTTATGCACACTGGTTCCAAAGCTTGCATTTCACTGGAAATGCAAACAAGTAAAAAAATTAAAAACCTTACTTCAAATTTATGCTTACAGTATTTTAAGGAAGCTGTTACAATGCTAACAGCAGTTCAAAATGATCGAACTCAGTGTGGCCAAGCTCAAAAACACATTTGATTTCAAATTTTCACCGTTATTCAGTAATTCAAATTTTATTAGTTTGCATAAGTAAAAACCATTCAATAACAAAAAATTACTCCTTCAAAGATCACTTGAGATTTGAAACTTGCGTACATAACAGTAAAACTAAACAAAAACTACTTTGTTCAGTAAATGAGAAATAAAGAGCTGTGTTCTTTAAGTTTTTGATAAAGCAGCTTCATAAATATATCCCCTCCAACTTCCTTGACCTATTCTGAGAACGATACTAGCAGTTCAGGGACCATAAATAGAAAACTCAGCCTAACTATATGGCAAAGATAAATGTTGAGTTTAGGACTGTAAGTTTCCTGTATAAGTAAACAATTTTCAAGCTCAGAAAGTCAACAGGATTAGGTGATCATACCAGACATTTAAAAGGTAGCCAACAATGCTATTTCTTTCAGAGAACCTTTCTCAACAATTTAAGAACAAATACAGATTGCTTTCTGCAATTTTAATACAAAGCCCAAGAACATTAAGTGTACCTAAGGCATAGGTCAAGCAGATGTTTTCATTAAATAAACTAATTAAAGTACATGCAAATTTCAGATTTGAACAAGACACTGAATATTTCCTTAGACTTTTCAAGAGCCAAATACCAGGCTGGGAGGTAACACAAGTTAAAGCTTCACAATAGGATATTCAGTAGAAGATAAAATCATATGATGACAAGAACTGGAATTTCTTCCTATACTTGCTTCAGGCTGATGTCACAAGAGAGACTATATTCTAGATTCTCAAAGCCAGCACTAAACACAGTGCTTCTAATCTTATCACAAACTAACTACCGCGAGCGTAGGATCAACTACAAAGCTAAATACCAGTTACCCAGAATATTTATAAAAATCTGTGACTGGGAAGTGGAAAAGTAGTATCCAGCTGTGTGGATAACCAAGAAAATGCTGAGATTTAATCTCAGGACAAAATTAACTCAAATAGCTGGACAGCTCATTAAAGCCATTATGGCAAAGATTACAGAAACAGTATTTCATCAAAAAAATCCTATTGACAGACATTATAGAGATCTTTTAAAAATTGTTCCCACTTTCTTAAACTCGCTTTAATTGTGTTACCACTTCTGTTTACGGCAATTTCTTTCATTACATAGCAGTCATTCATCAGACAGAAAAACACCAGTTACTCTGAATATGGCTGGACAAAGACTAAAGGACATATACATACACACACACACATACACACACATATATACATATGTATACATGAGTTCAGGTAATACTTTTTCAAACATCAAGGAGTTCCAACACTGACAGCAATTATTTGTGTCATTCTGGTTATGACGCTGTCCCACCACAGTGTCATTACCTGACAATATCACTCTTCCATTGCTCTCCTTCAGGACAAAAGCTGCGTACTCCCTCCCGGTATAGCAGGGCCCGCTGCTCACTCAAAGCCCACACAACATTATTTCTGGATGTAACCTGCGACAGTGGATAAGGGCAGTCAACCTTTACTGCTCGGGCACAAGGACGATCCACACTCAGGCCTAGAAATCAAAAAAGGAGGATTGCTTTACAAACTTTGGCTTTTTGCAACTAAAAGAAAAGAGACAAAGCTACCCAACAAAAGAAACTGAGGAGGGGAATATCCCTGACATGCTAACACTTTTCATTTGATCACTATTTCCTCGATTAACTGTTCTTTCTATAAACTATTAATTATTGCCTCTAATATAGCTGAATTTATATTTTAAGAAATAAAACACTGCGTATCCCCTTCAACATCCTGCAGAGCACAGAAGTCCTGTCCTGTCATTTCTGTTCCTTTTCTCCCTCTAGTGTCAATATCGGGAATCTCCATTTATAAAACCTGTATTAGACTTGACAGAAGCATCAAAGAAAAAGACAATAATGGAAGAACTTTTGCCCAAAACATGCCAGGGGGAGAGGCAACCTTATCCGAATAGTGGCAGCAGGGCTGTTACAAAAGAGCATGCCACAGTGTGTAGTACTGAAAGAAGGAGAGAGGTTCTGGTAGATTTACGGGTAGTTTGCACGCATTTACACATACAATCTAGAGGAACATGTCTTCTTTACAATTTCACTGAAGCTTGATCTGCATGGCTGCATGTGAAACACCTCAAGAGACAGCTTTTGCTTAATCTTCTCATGCTGCCAAAGCAAGTATGAACAGGCTCATCTGTATCATATTGTAAAATAACAAGAAGAGTGCCCATTTCCAGACCTCTGAACACACACTTTTGTTATCGAAGTTAGACAGGACAGTGGAGGGAATGAAAAGATCCTGGAGAAACAACTATCACTGGTTGCCTCACATTAACTAGGCAGATACACTGAGAATTTATTTTTGGCATCAAAGACAAATTAGAAACCTAAGAACAGCAGAATGTAAGCTGAGGTAATCAAACCAATCTCTCACAAGGAAGAAAAATATTGATTCAAACCTCCACAGAGCCCTGTGTGATAGCATCAAAAGTTCACTCTCACCACTACCCACACTTGTTGGCAATATGCATTTCTCTGTAACTACTAAACTTAATTAAAAGAAAATAATCTAAGAGTAGAGATTATTTGAAACAATGCTGTGTATTTAAACAGTTTTCTTAATCATGAAGAATTTCTATATTGTGCTACAGCAATTAAACCTACAAGAGAAATTAGGAGAGTACCAGAATTAAATGGCAGATAAGTCAGAATTTTGATAGCGACTCCGAAATATCATCCTGCTTTAGCATGTGTCTTACTGTTTCCCCCCTAGCCAGTCCTCCTCTTACTTCTCCAGTAATTCCTTCATCGTTATTTTTCCTGACCAACTCAGCTCCCTCTGCAAAGCCCACATGCCAGAGTCCTTGATATTATTCTCCTTTAACTCTGAAACTTGAAGCTCCATCCTTATCCTAGCTCCTTGTATTTCGCCTGAATATTCTCTGCATAACACCTTCCAAATGCATTCTCTGCTATTCACTGAAGCAGATGAAACTAAGGCCTTGACTTCAAAGTTGCCACAGCACTATCCTTTTTTCTGATTCTTGCCTCATTCACATCCAGTGAGAAGGCAGCTGTAAAGATTGCTGCTCCAGAGCCCGTTCCATTCCTTCACCAGCTTTGCTTTCTCTATCACATAAAATATATACCACTTGCCTATACTTCCAAAGCACTTTATGATCTTCTGTCTCAGAATACATTCCTTTCATTATCAAGTGGTAATTCTTACCTCCAACAGATCTGTGCTTTTCAAAACAAACAGTTTCTACTTTCCCCTACTCTGCCCCCCATACCTGAATTTCTTCTGAACAGCCACACACTATCTCATCGCCTTTCAAAGTCCTTAAAACTTTGTTAAAATCCTTAAAGCAAGAAAAGAAAACCCACTTAAGGCTCAGTCATTTCAGTGCACCATACCACTTTCAAGGCAAAAATATTATTTCAATATTTTCTGCAATCCTTTTCCATTTATCTGCATCCATCCCATATCCTTCTCATGTCATAAATTCTCCATACTGTATGTACTCCATGTGGCACAAAAAATAAGTGGCTATGAACTGGCTTTTCCAGCCTCCTAATTGCACAGAATCTCACAACTGTTTCCAACCATTTTGCAAGATAAAAAGGTTTCCCTATGTCCTGGCTGTGTATAAAAGTTTAAAACAAATTGTGATCATTCCGTAGACTTGAACTCTAATAATCTTAGCCCGCAAAAATTCAAAGAGCCTGCAATTAATTCAGGTACCTGTTTGCAGGTACAGATCTCCATTTGTTCTGATAATCCAGGCAGTGTCATCACTTAAAGCTACAAATACAGCCTGGGGTAAAGCCTCATACCAGTGGCGTTTTCCTTTTATAGTTACTTTTCCGCAAGCAAATGCTTTGTTGGTCTTCTGTTCAATCTTCCAGAGAAGAGCCCCTGTATAAGGAGTTAAGAGAGAACACAGTATCACTTAGCAATTACTGTAGCAGAGACGGCTGACTTATCCTACCTACACCTGAACTAATGAAAGGGGAAAGGCAAACCGGTAGCATTAAACAAAGATGCAAGATTTAAAAACACTTATCTTTTTTTGTTAAAAAGCAAGACCAGAACAGTGGCCTACTTCTCTAGGAAGTGCTGAAATGCATTTACCATTAGAGTATGTGCAATTTTTAAACATTCAAATGCAAGTTACTTCTCCTTAGTTATACACCGAAAACTAACAAACAAAACGAGTTCCATGTCAGGGCCAAATAAGCCTACTATTAAGAGACTGAAGTTCCTGGCTTGCTTCTGTACTAGTAGGGTACATCCTCAGTACATAAAGGAAAAGGGATTAATTGTAGTACTTTCACCTTTTACAAATACTAGTAGCATTAATAAGGTAAATCATAAAACTTTTGTGGACCAGTCATGAGTGACAAACACCTGAAAAGGTGTGCTGTCCCACACTGCAGCGGGCAGTGTGATTACCTGCTCGTTACGTAGCATGTCACGAGCAGACAAAACTCAGAAATGCAACTGCACAAATCCATCTTGGGAACATTTTCCCCTCACCCGAATCAGCAAGGATAGCTCAGAATAAGAAAACCAAATGGAATTCCAAACTTAACTGCTGATTGGCATCCATGCTGGTTTGTACCACAGCAGTACATTGTCATATTAACTTCCTTGCAATAATTCCACAAAGTAGCACTTGATTCCATTTTGACGTTTGTGGATAACATGCTCTTGTGTTAATACATCCACAGGAAACTGTGGATGCTAGAAATTTGTATGGAGTCAATGAAAAACTGTGTGAGTTCCTGGAACTGAGCGATAACAAATGCAGAGAAACAACCTTTTGCCCAGGAAATCTCTGAGCCACCAACAATTGCAGTCTGAAACTACCAAGGGCAAATGTTATACATGCTAGCCCATTCCTTTTACTTTTCTGCAGGCATCTGCTTTTGACCACTGTTAAGGACAAGATACTGAGCTGGGTGAACCTATGATCTCACCTAGTACAGCCACTCTTAAATTTTTTTGTCCATAACAAAGCTCAGCTACAGATCAAATAAAACACCTTTCTTAAAACAGATAGCAAATCTTCCCCTACACAGAAAGGAAGATTGGCGTGTGCTTTTAGAGATGACGGGAGAAGAAAAGTAGTAGCAAGGCAGGAGACTAAGTAAAGAAAATGTCTGAGAAACTTGTATTTTCACACCAGTCCTGGAACAATCTGGAAGGCCAGAAGTGACACAAGTTTATAACCAAAACCCGTATAATTTTAATCCAACATAATCCTCATTCCCAGCCATCCAGAACAAACTCATATGCAAATGCACCAAAAATTAAAAGGTTTTTTTTCTTCAGTATTAAAAAAAAAAAAAAAAAAAATCAATAAACAAACCCATACACAAAACCAATTCTACATTTACAACAAAAAGAATTTTAAATCTGGGAATCATAAGCAGTTCTGTATCAAAAACCGAGGTTTTATATAGACAAGGACCTCTTCATTCATCTCCGCCTACCACTGAACTGCTACTTCTGAAGTTTACTTTAATCAGGCAGCCGCATGTTGAAAACTTTCCAAAATGCAACATGAACCTGTTAGAAAGACAGCCACTTACACAAGAACATGGTATGCAGAGGTAGTGAAGATGCAGTCATATCACCCAACTTTTTTTTTTTTTTTTAATTAAAAAACCCCACACTACTTTTACATGAAACAAGTCCCAGACAACCAACTTTCTGGAAGCACTGTATTAAAAAACCCCACGAAATTGCCTATGGGGAAACTACATATGCACTGAACTGTATTTGTAATCTCAGAAAAATGGTAAGTTTCACCTAATTAAATAATAGCCGCTGTTAAAAACACAAAGAAAACGCACAAGTCTATGCCAGTTTTATATTTACGAGGGTACAGTGATGCAGAAGCCAACCCACCTGAGGGGGAAACTGCCACCTGCTGGACACCGTCTTCAAACTTCTGCCACCGCAGCCCGGCCGCGGGAAGGGCGCTGCAGTACAGGCTGCCTCTGTAGTCCAGGCACCAAATATACTTTTCTGAGACAACCAGGCTGAGGATGCCGTAACCAGGGCCAGAGTATCCCATCCAGCTCTCTGCAAACTAAAAACTGTAGAGTCAGAACAGTGTCAGGCGTCTTCAAACTGCACAAGAAAATGGCTATATAAGCACAGCAGCTCCCACCCTTTGATTAAAAAAAGCTGAGCTTAAGGTTCTGAAGTAGTCAATGAATAAATTTGCCTTGTATAAAATAAAACTACATCTGCCCGTGTTCTCTAAGATAGTATGTACTGCAAAATAAGACTGCTAGAACAAAAGTTTTAGCCAAAAAAACCAAAACCAAACCCTCCACACTGTCATCTACTTCCAAAAAGTGGAAAATCCTCTCTTATTTAATTAAAGAACACATACTTAAAGGAAATGGCAGATGCAAAGCAGAATACATAAAAATGTACAGTCTGTCTGTAGTCCAGGAAATTATTTCTTGTCTATGAAGTGATGAGCAAAAGGAACAAGATAGCTGGAGTGCAGAGACAGCTAAATATCCAACTCCGACACTCTCTTTATGGTACAAGAGCCATGTACTGCAGAAATTTGGTTTACAGACTGCTATCTTAAATTTTTATAGCTTGCATGAGGTGAACCCAAGCACTGCATACATGACCTGTGTATGTAAAAAGCATTTGTGGAGCTTTACTAAACATTCCAGAATGCAAGAATATCATAATCTGAAACTAGACGTTTTCTACACTTTGGGCTGCAGTTGTTACTAAATAGGACACCATCAACTTATAACTCAACCTTTATCAACAAATATTTGGTTGATCTCAATACAAGGCTGTTACAGATTTAAAAAAAAAACAAAAACAAAAAACCCACATACCACACCACACCCCCCCCAACCTAGAAGAACTGTATTTCCTTCTTAAGACTTCTGCTAAAACTCCCAGTGATTTTGGCAATTTTGCACATTTTACAATTAACTTTAGTACTTCTTTTCTATAGTCTATATGAGAATTACTATTTCTGGAAATGTTCACCCACAAAATGACAATGAAGGAAAGAGGGATAACAGAAAAAGGAAAAATGTCAGTGTTTTAAACAGTACTAATTGCTATCTAGGACACAAAGAAAGACTAACCCTTATTCTGAGTATTTACAGCTAAAATGATCCTTAACCAGAGGCCAGCCACATGAGATAATCAGCATTAATTCCCTGTGAAGTCAGTTGAAGTTAGGAACAGTATCGTGCAGAATTTGGGCTACTGGAGACCCAAAGAAGGAGCAGCCTTTGAGCATGGCTTGGTTTTACGTTCACTCTTTAATGGATGGGTTTATGACAACATTTTTGTTGAGCTAGGAATAATACAGCCAGTGCAGCTTCTTGACATTGTAAGCACACATCAACCATTCTGAAGTCTGATACATCACATTCCATAAGAGTTACAACATATATTGCTGTTTGGCTTTATGCTTTACTTGTTTACTCGAATCAAGTAAGAAGAAAATTGCTTTCCTAAAGAAGTAAAGGATAGTAATTACATGAATGTTTCTTTTGAAATGCTGCAGTTAAGTATTTTAACTAAATTGAAAACATATACCTGATCAGATTTTAACAGCACCATTTCATCTAGGCTTATCTTGGCCACATCCTGGGAACCAGGCCCAGCACCATCTTCAGGCATGCTAGTCTCCGAGGATGAACACGGTAATCCATGTCCATAAATATCCTCTTCATCACTTGAGGCAGATTTCTCCGTCTTACTTTCATGAGTGTCTGTTACCCATTCAGCAGTGCTAGTACTAGATTTAGCTTTGATTGCACTTTCAAAATTCCATCCAGAAATGGAAGTGTTATCTGAATAAACATTGTTGGAAATGTCAAAGCGGAGCACAGAAGGATCTGACAGAGCGCTGTGTATTAGAGAGAGCTGCTGTTGGTCTTCCCTACCAGTTTCATCACTTTCCTTTGGTGTCAGTGATGTCTGAACACCAAGTACACTGTCACATTCCAAAAACATTTGGTCTGTAAGGTCTGGCTCTTCAAAAGATTTTTCAGTACCCTGCAGCTTCATTTTATCTAAATTTTCATCTATTTTACACAACATAGGAAAATCCTGCTCCTCCTCTTGGCTCAGCTTTCCAAGACAGCATTCATTGCTTGCAGAAACCACACTACCATTGTATTCACCATCAACACTGCTTGTCAAGTCTTCTGTGAGGATTAGAGGAGAGACAGATGTCAAAGTATCTATAACAGTTGAAGTACCCATGCCACTGTCACTATTTGGAAGTTTCTGTAAATCAACCATATCTCCGTTTTCTTCATTAATTAGTACAGTCACAGACTCAGGAGACTGTAGGACACTGAAAGTTTCTGAACCATTATCTTCTTGCAAGATCGTGTGGGACTCCACACTGAACATGCTTTCCTGATCTGGAGATCCAGTACTCAAATGATCAATGCTGCCACTCATTAGGCTGGAAGTCATGGAAAAGGAATCTGCATTCAATGAGTGTGGACTATCACCAGAAAGCTGACGCTCATAAATTGGTGTACCTTCCAGAGAGCTGTGGTTTTTCCTGGTCCCACCTTCTGTTCTCACAAAACAAAAAAAAAAAAAAGGGGGGGGGGAATAATATTAATGAAATCTATTACATTTTGATGCAAAGTAAGACATTAAAATATTTTTATTACTGGGAGAAGATTAGAGTTAAATCTGAATTTTGACATACTGACTTTTTCCAACTTTAACACTAAGTGAGACGTATAAAGCCAAAAAAGTCTTAACAGCAAAACATTTTAAAGTTGTAATGCTAATACAGTAAACAATTAGAACAATCAAGTACTCACACTATTTTAACAAACTAAAAAGCATGGCTAAGGAAGACACTGTCAAATATTCTAAATAGGATGAATAGATATTACACAATTCCAACATAAAACTGGAAGCAGAATCCACTGTATGTTACCATTAACCCATACATTAGAACCTTAAGCATGTTTATATAAAGCAAAACAAAGTTAAAAGAATAAAACAAATAGATCTAAAAAGACTTAATCAATTTATCACTTTCAAAACAGACTTTCACCTTAAACATAAATGGCCCACCACAACCACTCAAATACCTCAAGAGCATGACAATATAAGCAAAGCATGTCAAACACACTCTCTTGTGTGAAACATCAAAAGTGACACATTCTAATAAGGAGCAGTGGCAGGGAAAGTTCTGCTAGACTTACCTTGTTTCTTCTTTTTTTTCTTTTTCACTTTAATTGGCTTTACAATGAGCTCTTGAT
>NW_008824031.1:3405671-3416199 GCF_000699105.1 Pygoscelis adeliae
CCGTTGTGAAGAAAGTTGACCCTCTCTCTGAGGTTCTGAAAGTTGGTCTGCACATACCATAAAGCTAGAGCCACTGTCCGCAGAATTTACTGAACTGCTCCTGCTTCTTGATTCACTTACAGAGCAGCCCCTTTTTCTTGTTTCATTGCTTAAGTCTCCCACTCTATCAAAACTTTTCTCCGATAGCGTTGGAGTTTCCAGATCATCTTTCACTAAAGAATAAGAGTCATTTTTATCACCAATAACTGAAGGGGAAGTAACCATTTTTTTATTTGTTTCCACTGAAGGGCTAGATGATACAGATGCAATTACTGATAATGGGGTCAGCAATTTAGGACTCGTATCTGTTAAAGGATTCGGCAATTTTGAATTCACATCTGAAACTGACCAAAAGAAAAATAAAAGTATAAATACTAGTGTGTCAAGTGAGTAGGAGCATAGTTCTTGGAGAGTATTGAAAGAAAATAAGCTTTATGCAATGGAAAAATAGCCTAAGTTCGCAACATTTCAAATATATATATATGCACACACACACACAATGTGAACTTCATGTAAGTAAATCTATATGAAATCATTTTAGTAAAATCAATCCCCCAAAGCCTGTATCAAACTTCTATTAGCAAAGTTCTGAATTTATGTTTATATATGAAGAATGGTACAGATCTTCAGTGTGTGACATGGTTGGGTCTTCCAAGCTAAAGTGCCACCCTGTACCTTCAACTTCTTCATTCAAACATTTAGCATCTTGAAAAAAAATCAAGGAAAATTTACCAGATAAACCACTATGGCAATTAGAAGAAAATATACTTCAAGAAGGCTCCTTTCAAAGAATACTTGGAAGTTAAGATGAAAATAATAAACACCCCCTAGAAGTTTGTGAGTAAAGACTGCTTGAATGACTAAAACTATCGCTAATATGCAATGATAAGAAAGTTAAGTTCTCTAGCATTCAGTGAGACTTCATAGCATATTTACTAGCATTTTGCTAATACAAAGCTAAGATGGAGTATTTTAAATGCATAAGTAGTCCTTGTGAGTGTAATACACTGGATAATGGTGTTTACAATCTTTATGATTGAGAAATCAGCCATCATTAAGGAAGTATTATTAATCCGTTTTAGAGAGTTCTAGTAACATAGATGCTGAACTCAGATGGCAACAAATAAGAAAATAAACCCTCAAATTCTTTTTGGAATTTTAGTGAGTATTCTTTGGGGTTTTTGCCAGTTCTTTCATTTTCATTACTGGGAAGGCTGAGATTTCCTCTGGAATGTGGGTGGTGACAGGTGGCACAGAATCAACATATTCAGGTATCTCCAACCCAGACAACTGAGACTGATCAGTGGAGAGAACACCGTGATAAGGAATCCAGATTGCTTGCTTCAGCATCATGGTTTAGAATAAGGTCTCAAATGCACAGATTAGAGATGCCTTGCTAGGATAATGCTGATCCACTCTCAAAAAAAAAGGGAACCATAATTAGTTTCTTAACGCCCTCATTCTCACAGCAGCCAAACCAGAAGCTCAGACAAGCAGATAAATCAGGTATCTAAACATAATCTGTAGAAAAAGGTAAGTAACTCTACAGAACCTGGTAGGTTTTTGCAAAGGTGGGTGTTGGTTTGTTTTGGGTTGGGTTTTGCTGTTGTTTTTTTTTTAATATTAAAAAAGTACAATAGGCACCATGTTCCGTGACATACATACTATAGTTTGCTAATCTATACAAACCTATTGATGACAGTCCTTCAGGTCTACTTGAAATTCTTATTATGTCTCTATCTCCCTTTAAGAGAAAAATCTCATTGTTGGTACAGGACACAGACACAATATCACCATATCCTTCCAAGCCACCAATCAAAGCCTATAAAGAGTCAACACAGAAAGAAATAATTGGCATCAGATTAACACACTGTTTGGACAATATGCTGCTCTTAACAAAAGTGTTCACCGGAATTTAATCAACATATATAGTTACAGAATAAAGATTTTATCTTATCAAAAAGAAAGAAAAGAGAAAAAGAAAAAAAAAAAAAGCACCCTTTAATCGTGATGTAGCACATTTTTATACTAATTTTAATTCCATAGATCTATTCATTTTCTCTGTCCAAACTAGCAGCAATGATATAACAACTTAAACAATATACCATTTGGTAGCAGAAGAGAGCCACAGTACAAATGTTTAATACCATTTAGACAAAAAGATTTTAGATTTATATATGCTTCGCTAAGTATCAGAATTTATTATGATGTTAACACCTGGACTGAAAGCTTTAAATATATTTAATTTTTGTATGTAATGTATCAAGCTAGTTTGTGAGTATATCATTGTAATGACAACTTGAAGAAGGAGAGAATAAAGTCATCTTTGTTAGGTTTAAATATGGATTTAAATCATAGAAGCGTAATGGATAACCCAAAGAGAGTCTCACGGCATAGCATGAACAAAAACAAGTAAGAAACAAAATATGCATCCACAAGATTTATCTACCTGGTTCACAGTGTCTAGTAAGTAGATGCTGTATTCATTCCAGGTCAGCACCCATCCTTCTCGGAAAAAGCATGAAACAAGCCCAAGGTGTTTCTCCGGGGAGCTGTAACTTCCTCTGTCAGGTGGTTCCAAACGAGGATACAGTTCAAAAGTTTTTATTCCTCCAGCAAATACATCTTTCAATATGAACGTGGCCTGAACAGTTCCATGAACATCAGACTTCCAGAGTCGAAGCCCAGGTCTGGCAGCAAATAGTGTCAGGTCACTCTGTTTACATAGGCCAGGTATAAAACATGCTCCAAATTTGCCAGTGCTAAAATGCAAAAGAATAATTTATTTTAAAAGTTATATACTCAACTTAGAAACAATTTTTAAGACTAATGGCACAAATTTACAACTGCAAATTATCAAAAATAAAAGTTTTGTTCTTTGATTAAAGTATTCAGTCAAATGTCTGAAGTACAAATTTGGTTACGGTAAGACAAGAACAGCGCTTCCAAGTAACAACAGTTTTCCCTCAGCTTTAGATGTCAGACACTACATCTATTAGGCAAGTTAAATGACTCCTCCTAATAAGCTTCATAGCCTTAACGGTACTCTGTCCATCTCAGAAAGATCCTACTATGCAGTCATCCTTCTCCCAGAATTAATAAAACCCAAGCAAAACACTACAAACTAATGCTAAGAAACTGACAACCTCTGCTTGCAAGAAGCAAGGAATGCAACTCAACTGTTAAAATCTTCATCTCTCATGCATAAAAATACCACTACTATCACCCAATAAAACTCCTCGTACATAAGATGGTCCTTGGTATTCCTCTTATTATTCATATCCCTGAGAGATACATTATAAACCTTCTTTCAAGAGTCCATTTCGTCTACCTCCAGATACAGTCAGTCATGCTGTTCTAAGACTGGGTTCCCTCCTTCTTCACATCCAAGAGAGATTACACAATAGAAGATGCCAGAAGGTCATACAAGAAGTTCCTAGCCTTCAAGTCAACTTTAAGTGCTTGCTATACATTTTCCCTTTTAATTCACTTCCATGCCTAAGAAAAATTGCTGACTTGCTTTTTGCGTCAGATATTACATCACCCGTTAGATGGTCCTGATTACAATGCCTGCTCACACCAAGTCTCAGTAAAACAAGAGGGACTGCAGAGGAAGTCTGGCAGTGATTTCAGTTTAAACAATGAGAAAACATCTTAAATATATTTGCATAATAGTGCCCTGAAAATATGATTGTAACGTAGTTGCAACCGTGTACTTTCTAAATAGGTAGAACTGTCATTTCATGTTTGAGCACACATAGCTACTGTAACTAACTTTTTATGAGCGGACTGCTGGGTTGTATTAATTTCACTGCTTAGATCACTCTTTCTGTAATCCACTCCAAAAAGCTAGAATTAATAGAATTAATAGATGTGCCTGCATCAAGATTTTATGAGGGTTACTTTTTTCTGGGCTGTGTTCCAACTTGCTTGACAGATTTCTCTTCTGTGTAAAAAAGTAGAGTCCGTTGTAAAGTAGAGACAAGCAGCACTTTCTGGTTGTAATCCAACTGGACAATCGAAGATGGCTCTTCCAATACAAGGCTGGAGTTGCAAATACCCTTTTAAAGATACATGCAATTAACAACAGTCAATCTTTCTAAAAATATAAAGTAATAACTAACACTTCAAAGACATTAATAAGCCCAAGAAAGAGAAAACAAACAAACAAACAAACGCTTTTGAACTGTTGCACATAGTTCACTTAATGAATGTGGAGTTCCTTTATGCAGACAAGAGGGGAGTTCGATTGTCTGTACCACAGTGGCACACTATGAAATTCAATTTCTCTTGCAGTACTGGCTAACGCATTTCACTTGAAATCAATAGAAACTCCAGGACACATTTTCTTCCTTCTTCTCCACTGCCAGGTCATACGATGCTGAGACAATTGTTACGTTTGGAGATGTTAAACCTTTCTGTCAAATCAAATGAGGGGCAGTCATAGGTAAATCAGTATGGCTGTTGTTTAAACTTTTCTCCCATACAGAAATTCAAGTTAGTACTTATTTTGTTGACGTCCCAGGTCTGTATCAATTAACAAGACATTAGAAAAATTCCATTTACTAGTAACACGCTAGTCACCCAGTAGAACCCAAATATTACTTTCATTCTACACTCTAGACTGAGATGCTGAACAATTCTGAAAAAAGTACTTCATCAATATAGTGCATCAGCAACGTCACATCATTCAAAAGTATCCTTTCCAAACAAAAGAGAAAGTACTGGCTGAAAGCTGAAGGAAGATATGATAGTTATTTCAGAGAGAAACGTGATAAAGTGAGAAGGATCACCACTTTTTTTTTTTTAATATATTATTTTTTTAAAAAGGTAAGGCAGTTGTGAAGGATATCCAATGGTTACCTTGCTGGGTGTGTGCCACACTTGGCCAAGTGTACACATACCAATAAAGCAGTCCAACTAAATACACGATACTAAGCAATTAACTAACTGTTAAATATTTAAACACACAAGCATTCTTCCAGAAAATTGTAAGTGGGAATTAAGGTCTCTATAATAAATGCTCACCTGGTCTAGGTCTAGGGCAGAGTAGACAATCTTCCCTTTGTCATCTCCAGAGAATAATTTCATTCCATTGGGACTCCAAGCTAAAGCTGTAATGCTACTTTTGTGGATACCAGCAACGTCAAATCTCCGCAGCTGTGAAACAATACCAAAGCAATACAAGAATGATGGGAAGAGAAAATGGAGACACAAAGCCTATTCAGTGACTCTGATAAATTGGAGATCAAGTACAAAAGTGCAGGTCATTCTAATTTTTATTTCGCACAAAAAACTAAACAAACAATCAAAAAACCCACCACCAAATAGCTCAGCCAGTTATGACAAATGAGGAATTTCTCAAAAGCATTTTTGATTAAATATATCTTTTGTAATGAAAAGCATGCTTTAAGATTATTGCTTTTATAAGCTTAACATATGAAGCCTAAAACATATTCACAGATATTTCATCAGGCAAAACTCTCTGGTTTTCACTATTATAAAGAATCACAGTAACATTCTACTAGGATTCACCATACTAAGCCCCACTGAAGTTTAGCCAAATGCAAAGATTTACCTGTTTGTTTCTTCCAGGTAATGAAGACACAAGCTGAAAAACTGCAACCCGACCCGAGGCTGTACCAACAGCAACTAGATCATCGAAACAACTCAACAGCTTTACAAAAGTAATAGATTCACACTTCCCCTGTTGAAACAAACCATACATAAAACTCACAAAGTTAATGAGAGACAAACAGCAGCTCAATTCTGAGCAACTCAGCTTCATTAGAAGAGACAAGAGTAAAAGTTAGTATTTACCTCAAAATTATATTTTTTCATCTGGTTTAAATGTCTGCAGTAGAGATAAAGCATTCCAATGCTGCTCCCCACAGCAATGTAGTCTCCATTGGTATCAAGTGCTGTTAGGTATACCACAATAGAGCGAAAGCCTTTTTGGACCTTTGTAGGAATGGCATTGAGAAGATAATATAAGGGACAAAACTCCTTAAATATAACCGGTGAAGCCACAGATGCCATAGCAAGCACTGGCATCAGCAATTTTAAGGCTGAAATAAACACATGTACTTGACCACATAAGGGAATCTGAAAGACAAAAGCAAAAGACACATCATTAACTTCTTGGAAAGAGTAAATGGTTAACAGAAAGCCACCATTTAGCAAGTAGGGATGCAGAAATTCTCAGGTTTTGTTTTGTATAAAGAAACAGCAAGTTAAACTCTTCTAGTGAATGTAAGTTATTCTTAGAAGAACCTTTTTCTTAAGAATAAGGTTATTTCTTAGGTTCAGCCAATATCTAAGGATGTACAGTAACTAATAAATATGGGATAACCACTTTTTCTTGCAGATGTGAGCTCGTCAAAGTTGAGTTCAAATGCAGTATTTCTTCTCACCTGGCTAGTGAAAGAACCGTAAGGGCTCTGACACTGAACAATCCACGTGGTATATTTCTTCCTCTACCTGCAAACTCTACCCTCAGTCCTCCCAGTGCTGAGAGCATGGGATAGTCACTGTGTTAGACAGTGCTGTAAGATCAAAGCATCAAACTAGTATTTATGCTCAACTCCTTAATGCCCCACACCCCAAGAAAAACATGGTTGAGAAACAATTCAGTTGGAGCTACATGCGCTATATAATCAAATAACAACCAAAAAATAAGAACAGTGTGGGAAGAAAGGGGCAATGCAAAAATGAAAGAAATCCCTGTTTGACAGACGCAGGAAAATATCCATGTAGCAACTGAATTTAGAAAGATAAGGAGCAAACAGAAAAAAGTACCATATGCCCATGTTTCCCTTTGGCAGTTAAGCAAATAATTTCATGCTGATGAGTGACACTGTAAATATACTTAGGGGACAATTCTGGTATCTTTCTAAGAATAATGGAAACAAAGATTTTGTTTGCCTTCAAGAAAAAAATGTAGTCAGAGCTCATCATAGTAATGATGTACTGGGATCTTCATAAAAAGCTGATACGACCATGACGTACATAAAAATATTTTAAAAATTTAATTAAACCCAGTAATTTTTCTCATCATGGGGTGACAGCCTTGACAAGAACTTTTTTGCAGCAGTAGCTATCCTCCTCATGGATAACTTTGGAACACGGGAAAGGAAAGAAACCTTCACTTCTTAAATTTTATTTTGCCATGACCAAGTCCAATTAACAGAACGGTTTAGAATCTGCCAAAAATATTTGCAGTTCCAAGACAAGAATTTGGATTTCTGTAAAAATGAAAGTTTTCTACAGTTGTTTAAGCCTGTAACATTGAAGATTTTCTTAAGCTTCAGCAGAGTCATAATTTCCTTAGAGAAATGAAAAACAGAAATATGCCAGCTGAAGTCAGAAACACTTCTAAATGCTCAAAATTATTCTGTAAAGTATTCCAAAAAATTTGTATGATATGTCCTATTGTGCCTAGGTTTTATTTCTCTAAGGATGGAAAATGGTATTTGTTTGGCAGCTTTACGCATTGCTTATGGTGTATATCAACTAAATTAGAAAAAATATAGCTGCTCTAGTTTAATATCTCCATCACTGTGAAAAGCTCTAATGTCTCAATTTTCAAACTATTTCAGTTATTGTGCAAGAGGATTCAGCACGCTGGCTTTGGGCCCTGCAACACTTGCTGTTAACATACAATTCCACTAAATCCAAAGGGATTACTTGCATGACATTACCCATTCAAGCCCATGTTGGACAAAACCGCAGGAATAAAGATTGGTTACTAAACCCATATTTTATCTGTGTTACAAAAAGTGCCAGTAGATAAGCTAGCAGCAGTTAGTAGATGTTCTTAATTGTAATAAATTTTACTGCTTGCTAGAGCTTCAAAATTAATTCCACTCTCCTCCAGTGTTTACTACCTGTCATGACACCTATTTCATAAATTATCACAAGGATTAACTGATTAATATGTCCAAACTATTTTTGAACGAAGAATTCCTTTCAGAGTTGTTTACTAAGTTAACAGATAACCTCAGTGCATCACCATTCCTTCACGATATTTTCACACACCATCTATTTCCTATCCTGTATTTTAGGTCTCCTGCCCTTTCTTTCAGCATTTACTACCTTCTATCTACAGTCAACTAAATAAAAGAGAACCCACTGCTAAAATCTCATTTGCTGTTCTAAACGTGCTGCTTTGCCAGTTTAGTAATTTTAGTGGCTGCTGGTCTTTTCTTTCTTTCTTTTTCCTAATAAAATAAAATCCATTCTTTGACCTGTGTCTCACATGTACAAATCTTCTTCTGTCTAATCTCAACTTCTACCACTCCCCAGCTACTGCCTCATGAATTTCACATATTTTGTTTTTTAAGTCCCCTTTGTCACTCCTACAATTCACATCTGTCATCATCCCAAGCTGCTGTTGTAGCTGGAACCAGCTCACACTCCCCAGTTGCCAAAGGACCCTGCAAGTCCTCAAAATTCATTCTCTCTCTTAGTTTCCATCACTTATCCTTCCAGCTCAACTAAACTGTTAAAAACATAGTAATTCATTACAAACTATGGAATTATGGAAATTTCCGTTATCCAGAAAGGCTATTACTTTTTCCTTTACAACAACCCTATCTGAAGCCTGATGCATGTTTTTAAGTTTACACTTAAAAAGAGAGAGTTTTCCCCCATAGAAAACACTGGGTGAAATTATTTCTTGTCATATACTAAGTTAAATTAGAAAAACCTGCTGTCAGGTTAGGGTTCTCACTCTTCATAAAATTTATATACAATCTTATTTCAATCTTCTCTGATGGCAAAGTTGTAAAAAAAACGAAATTATGTTTTGCTCTCTATAACCCATTCACCCTGTACAATCAAACAATGTATTAATAAACTGTAATTTCTTGCCATCATACACAAATGAGTTTCATCTTGAGTGGTTTACAGACTAACAAAACACTTGCACTGCTTGTGTGAAAACATATAACTGAAAGCTCAAATCACCACTTTACTAAAAACACTGCTAATTAAGTAATTTTATCTACACAAAACAAATGTATAAAGGACTAGAGAATTGCAATGTGGCCTATATATTCAAAAACTCTACACAAACACCACAATTCTCTGCTTTTGAGGCTAAAGTCTTCATCATCCCCCTAATCACAGTTGTGTATCACATGTAGTCTCCTTCTCTTTAGGATTATATGTTATCTGTTTTTCCTACTTCATTAATCAAAAGCAAACAGTGGATATAATCTATTTTCTCAGACAGACTTTGGAATTGGATGCGCACGTTTACTGTGTCTGCCACAGTTACTCTTAAGTACATAACAGCTGTATAGGGCAAATCAGCTTGTGCTAAGCAGCTATCCTGCAGCAGAGATAAAGTGGAGAAAAATACCTTATGTTGCACATCAAAAACAATCGCCAGACAAAGAGAGTCCTTCCTTCTCGACTCACAAGTTCACAACAAGCTTTTAAATATTGCATTCAAGGCCATGTTTTGAAAAGCAAACTTTTTTTAATTTTCTCTGGTCTCAGAAACAGGAATAAGGCTCAGTGCTGCCTAACAGAGGCAACTAAAGCGGGAGATAATCCCATGGTTAGACAGCTAGGCAGTGGCTAAAGGTTCAGTGCCAGGGTATGCCACAGATTGACTGCGAGAGGCTAAAGCTGCCACTGCATTTCTCTGAGCCCAAGTGTCCTGTCTGTACAAGAGGCACAACAGCTCTGCTCTTTTTATTCTTTGGCATAAAAACTTGAATTTAAGCTCTTCAGCGTATGGACAAACTCATATATTTGACCACAGCTAAACACGACAGTCTCTGAGCTCAGCTAGATCCTGCCAACTAAAAAGAAAAGCTGTTTTATTTTCTAATACTTCTCACATTTTTAGCCTAAGGAGCAGGCTACCCGACTGCCGCATCTCCAGAGCTTTTCACAGCAAACAGCTGCCGAGCAGAGGGGAGAACACAAATTCACAGCCCACTGAGACGAGGAGCTCTGCCTTCATGCATCCCATTTGCAGGCAGAGGACCAGCCAGCACACAGGTCGCAATTACCCGATTAACACTCACGTCGCTTTACATGACTCATGAAATGTGGCGTTTTTGGCTCAGAAGAGTTTCTTTTGAAAGGACAAAAAAAACCCAAACAAACCTAGGTGACAGAGATGGAAAGGACAGAAAAGGAGCACCTGGGGTCACTGTGCATGCAGGTACGCCAAGGGTGGCGGCGGAAACCAGGCTTTACTCTGATGGTCTTGGGACACCCAGTTTCCCTAGGAAACCTTCCTTCCTTAAATGCATTTCTACATTCGGACAGGTGTTTCAAACCATTCCTTCCTAGTACGCTGCTTTCTAGCACTTGAGGGTTGCGGCTCCTGCCAGGGCAGGAAGAATACAGCCGGGGGCTCCCGGAGGGTCAGCCGGCAACATCGCCTCGCTTTCCCGCTGGCTTTACCTCAGCTTATGCCGGATTTACCACCCAGACCCAGAGCCCCAGCCGGGCCGGCGGGGGGGCGGCG
>NW_008824031.1:3417168-3436595 GCF_000699105.1 Pygoscelis adeliae
CCGAGGTGATGCTCGCGTCTAAACAGAGTCATGTATAGCGGGTTTCCATTGCTGTGTGGTCCTCTAACGACACATCGTGAAACGCGGGCTTTACGCTGGGTGGTAAAGCACCCGCCGCCTTCAGTGGGACCCAGCTTTCTCCCAAACTCTTCAAGCTCACGTGTAGGCCTGAATTAATTCAGACGTTGACGGCATGAGCACTGCCTGCATACAGGAATCGTTGCCATGATTTCTTACCATCGTACGCTGCGTTAGTATTTGACTATCATACATTGACAGGCGACTGCTAGAGTGGTCAGTACAGCAAAGCCACTACTGCCTATGTTACAATATCACATCTGAGAACATGCCTGCATTTTTTTAATAACATGATTTTCTTGATAATAGTAATAAGGCTGATAGATGAGGAATTAGGTTTCGTGACTGAAGACAGTTAGTGTAAATTCCATTTTACTTTAATCAATATTCAGCAGTAAAGCAAGGTAATCATTCACACAAACAGCTGCCGGACAGCACACTGATTTGTTTCTGTATGCTTTAAATGGCTTGAGTTTCTTTATTTTCTCATACAGCAAAAAGTCCTGCTGATGGTACTCCAAGAAGACCCGTTTTATCTGTCAGTGCAAGAAAAATTAAAGATAATGCAGCAGACTGGCATAATTTAATGGTTAAATGGGAGAGACTGAATGATGATGGGTTTACTACAGCAAACAAAATAGTCAACATGAAGATCAGTGAGCAGTAAGTATCCTAATAACATATACAAGTAACGACAGCATAAAGATTGCCTTTATTGAGAAATTAATCTGTTTTCTTCACTAGAAAGTTCTTTTTGGAGATGGGGGAAAGAACATGTCAGAGTGGATAAGCTTGCCCTTAGATCAAACTCAGCGGTTGCACTTTTTCGTTACATAAACTATTTACATTCAAATAATAAATGTCTCATAAAGATTAAAATAATCTCATAAAGTAATGATATTTGCAGAAATGGAAAATGTTTATTATACATAGTCAAGCATAACGGATATTTAAAATACTTACATAATGTAAAAAGTTAGAATCTAATCCTATAGATCTCAGCCCATGTGAGTTCCCTTACTCCCTTGCATATTTACACTGAGGCCAGTATTACCAAATTTCACTCAAGTCAAAAGTTCAGCAGATGTTAAGAAAGAATCAGTGATTTATACAGACAAAAAAGTTATAATAGTGATGATTTAAAAAACAGCAACAAAAAAAACCCAAAAAACCCCCACTTTGGTAGAGCTATTGTCTTCATGCTGTAAAGAAAAACCTATAACTAACACAGTTTTGAGAAGAAACTTCTCCAGAGTCCTGACAGCTGAACAGGGTTTGTCTGACAGGGTTCTGACAGGTACAAGCTCAGGAATATTTTGATGTAACGGTGTCAGATGTTGCTTTCGCTGTCTAGCAACTCCCTCTCCCCTGTCTAAGTTTACAGCTTCTGTGGGAAATCAGCAAGACAGGATAGATGTCTGCATGTTAGCTGCTCTGGGTTCACAGTTAAATGTCTTAGCTTAAATTGTGCATGAAGCTGAGGTTGTGGTGAGGCACCGGATTGTCAGCTGGAGCAGCTGAAGCCTGGGCATACCTTGTCCATTACAAGAGAATAACCTACAACACAGGGGCAAGGTAAAATGAGAAGAGGTGTTATCTTAACACCTGCAACCGTTTTTTCAAGCACATACTCTAAAGCAGAGTAATTCTATGCTCCTCTGAAGATAATGGCACCAGCCCCAATTGCTCACATGGCTAGCTACGTCTCTCACTATTTTATGTGGGAATTCTCATGAACAGGCTGTGAGAGAGAGATTTTGTAGGATCAGACCACATGGATTTTAAATCTGCACAGCTCGAGTAAACCTATATGCGGTTGTTTACTCTGCCTTACATTTCTGTTTCAGATTTCAAGACAACAAACTGGAGATAGCATGTGATAACAGTGCCACAGAATCTGAAAAGCCAACTCCAAAATATAATCAAGAACTGGACAATTGCTGTGCAGAATTACTTGAGACCTTAAAGCATATGGTAATGCTCACTTTTCAATCTTAGTCAATATGAATCAATTCCAAGTGTGTTCAAGTATGACATAAGGAAATGTCCTCAAGTATTTGTTGTAAACAGAAAACTGGGATTTTTATTCATAGTTCTTTGGCTTCAAACCTAGATGATTATGAATCCAGTGTGCACCATTTATTTGCTTGATTGGTAAATTTGAAAGTTGGTTTTACATCTGCCTTCTGCTTATAATTCTACTCCTCCCTTCATAAAGTGATCTTCTGAAAATGAGTCGTACAAAAAAAATGCATTCTAAAACTCTACCTGTTTTCTGTTTTCTCATCCTGAATATTCCCTCTGTTTAGAACAAAACGAACAACAAAGCATAAAGCAGTTCTTCACCTGCCATCATATCCTTGCAGCTATCTTTGATCAGTCATAATGCGGTTATATTTTTAGTTTGCCTACCTGCATTTTCTGTGCAGAACTCCTTCTCTAGAGAGTAGAGTAAGATAATTAATAGGTAACCCACCTGTTTTCTGGATACATTGCTAGGAATTAATGTCACCTGTCAGTTTGACAGGGAACAAAAAGAATTTTTTTGCCTGATACTGTAATTTAAAATTCTTATTAAAAATAACTTTTCCAGCCTTCTGCCATAGTGGAAGTCCATTAAAAAGATGATAGATCTCTTTTTTATATTGACAGGATACCAGTCCAGTATTTAGAATAAGCAGGAAAGCAGCTAGATTTTCCTCAGTTTTTGTTCTGTGGGAAAAAGTAACAAGTAATTTGGGGTTTTTTTCCTTTTTTTTTCCCTTGAGGTAGTTTTGTATTCAGACTACAAAGTGTGTTGATGCAATTTTTTATTACTCCTGAGTAATAGGAGGCTAAGCAGTCACTGTTAGATTGGATACTAGGCATAGCTACTACAGACATATTTTTCATTCCTTATGAGTTCTTACCAGCTTACGAGTTTATAGAAATATCTGTATTTTAGCTTCTTGACTTAAAGATACTCCCTGCAAGCTCCATTTTATTGTAAATATTAGCCCCCATCAGTAATGCACAAAGTCAGGTGAACGTGAAGGAAATGGATGGAATGACCTGTTTTTCGAAGCAAGCTGTTAAATCAGCCTAGATATATTGTCAGTTGTAGCTTGAGCTGCTTTTCTCACCTGCTGCTGATCTTTTGAAATCAAATTTAAGTCATCTTGACATGGTAATGTAAGAAAGCATGTGTTTATAGGGCTTGTGTCACACTTGTTCACAGACAGCCTGGTGTTTTTCCCCAGTACTAAATTGCTACGGGAAAAACCCAGAGAGAGGTGAAAAAAATGACCGCGCACTTTAATATATTTCTAAATGGGGGAAACAAAAGAATTATGCAAAATCAGAGTCAGTAAGTCATATCTGCAGTGATCAAAATTTTAGGGTATCTCATATTAAATCTGTATATAAATTCCAGCTTTGATTCCTGTCTGGAGTTAAAAAAAGTGAGTTAGAAATGTTAAGACTAAATAGTCTTCAGAAATAGTGTGTTTAAAAAAACGTTTACGATTGTAGTAGCCTAATGTTCCTGAGATGTTCATTAACATTACATGTTCATCATTTTCAGACAAAAATACAACTGAAAATGGAAAAGCTTACTTCGACTACTAAAGCAATCTGTGACTTGGAAACATTCCACCACGGAGCTGGGAATTGCACAGCACCCTTTTTTCATACGTGGCCCACACCGTACTTCTGTAAGTAGAATATTGATTATCTTAGCTAATTGCATTGTGTCATCGATGTCATCTAATTTAGGACTGGAAAATAAACCCTTTTATCTGGATGTCTTGCCTTAGAGAGAGAGGGAGAGAGTATATCTGTCTCCTTTATAATTGACTAATCAATAAACACATGAATGCACCACTTGGCTTAGGGTTACTGCTGATGACTGCTCGTGTGAATTGCCAAGCGTTGTCTGACATGCAACAATTACAGCATAAAACTAAGCTTGTCAGCAGCTTACAGTGTCCAAGCTGCAACAGCCGCATCCTTTGTAGAGAGAGATGTATTTGCAACTTGGTAGTGTTAAGCCGTAGGCTTAACTGACTTGACTTGTTACTTGACACTGAAACGAAATCCTTGAATGCAAAGAACACGCTGTACCTCAGTTAATTCTTAGGCAGCCAAAGAAAAATTCCTCTGATCTCAATGTCAGTCAAGACAGGTAAAGAAACGTTCAGTTACTGTCTACTGTTAATATAAATTCTTTTAGCATTCACTTGATGGCAAAAGGTACTGCCTCCCAACTTGTATTACCGCAGTTTTAAAACTGTTTGAATTCAAGAGAAGCCTGATTGCATGCAAACCAGCTGCCTTCTTTGTGAAGTGAAAGTCATACCTTTGTGAAGCCCTGCTTCTTACTTTACTACCACAAGTTAGCGGGAATTTTATGTATTGGCTTCTGCCAGCTTAAAAGGGTAAGAATGACAAAGACGACTGCTGTCAAAACGCTCATTGTGACAGACATTTAGTGATGCTCTCTACTCCATGAAAGACTAAATCCTCCTGAAGGTAGTGATAGTTCAGGCTAAGTTAGAAACACAAGATCAGTCTCTCTTTAAAAATAATTTGTGTGGTTATTTTTCAGAAAGTCAAACAATTAAAGACTATTACATAAATATATTTTAACCCCCCTACCAGTATTACTAACATAACTAGTAACAATATTAGTTTTTACATTACACACTTCATTTTTGGTCTGTTGTTTTGTTTCACCGGTACTTTTCACTATTGGTATCACTTACTGGGGATCATGCATTGCTAAAGTGCCTGACAGCATGTGAGGACATCCTTTAGATTAGCTAAAATCAATAGTGACTCTAAAATGTGAAGCTTGTATTTCAAGATAGCATTACTGAATTTTAAAATCAAATTTCAGTTATTTGAAAGAATATCTATAATTGCTAATTTTACAGTGGGTCCTGAGAATCAATACCGCTGCTTATTCTAGAATTAAAAGGGGATTCATGTCAAAATCATGAGTGTATAAAATATATCCAAAAGCTGAGGAAATTATTTAGCGTTTTATATTCTAGTGTACAAACATTATTAATGCTGTAAAAAACAAGATGTCTAAATATGGGGAATAGCTTATGAAAGGTAGGGTTTTTTTTAATGATCAACATATTACAAGTGTAATTTAACTTTTAGAGAATAGCTGAAAAGTTCTGGTCAATGTGCTTGGTTTTTCAATCCATTTCAGATGACGTTTCTCTGAAGCTCTCCGAAATGTACAAGAAGGAACTGCAACTCAAGCAAACAATTGTACAAGAAATTGCTCATTCTGCTGACCAGGATCTGATGATGGTCTATTTATCGTCATGGTTATACCAGCCTTACATTGAGAACAGCAGCAAACTACTACTTGAAGCCATGCTGCTGGAAACAGGACATAGGCAGTGCTAGAATTTCAAATGTTACATGGCTTGCTTCTAGTGATGCTTACATGAAACTGAAACGGCAAATTGCAAGGCTTACCAAGTAAGTTGCATTTTTGTAAAACTTATTAAAAATATTTTTCTCTACTGGTATTTATTATTTTGTCTCAGCTGATACTCCTTTTTTTTCGTGGGACAATCTGGTTTTGGTTGCTTTATCCATTTTAAGTGCAATAGAGAGGCTGCAGGTGGGAGGCCAAGTCCCCTATAATCAGAAAGAGGTAAGCACTACTTGGTGGCCTGGGGGGATTCAATGCACATAGGTACCTACAGCGAAGAATTTAACTACTTCCCAAGTCTTGACAGTCTAAAATACCTACGTTGTCCCTTCCACCATAGAAATTCAGCACTTCTTGATCTTTCGTGGTTTGGGTTTTTTTGCATGACTTAACAGGGCTAGTGCTTTTGTACTTGCTTTATAAATGGGGAAAAGGAAGGCACAAAAGGCAGGATCCAAAAGGATCCACATAGTTTGGTATGTGGTTCTGAAATGCTGTCGGAGACACTAGTGTAAATTCTGGTTTGGTTTTGATCATAGCGTGGTTAGGTACATCACTCGTGAAGGGTGGTCCAAGCCTGAACTATCACACTGGGAAAGTTTAGTACAACTCACCATTCCACAGGCACGATACAAAAAGGTCTTGTCTCTTTTAATTCATTGTAACTTTTTTCTTTTAGAGATGTTTCATGAAAGCATCTGTTGAATAAAAACAAGACCTGCTTCAGTCATGTCCTTATCCCGTGTTGTTGGCTTCCTGTCAGAGGGCTCAGTGAGTTCTTCCTGGGATTACTGTTTCTGATGCCAAGTGGTTTTGGTTTAAAGGTGTGCCCCCTCTGTATTTTTGGTTAGCAGTTTACATGACAAGAATCAGTGACTCAAATTCTTGCTTTTCTTTTTCATGCTGCTTTCTTGGAAAAGAGAGTAGAGAGTGTATTCAGGAGAAACAGTTAATGCAAAAGCTGACCGCTGAAGTGGAATTCCATACCCTTAATATGCTTTCATTCCTAGAGACGTAATAATCACTGTAGCATACTATTATGTCAGACCTGGGTAGCATGGAGAAGCTGCTACGCCTACCCAGCCTTTAATAACTGTTAGCTGCTATTGCAAATTATCACTTCTCAGAAAAGTGTATTATGTGGAAACTACGCAGCTGTGTCATCACATTTTTACTTAAATCCCTAACGTGTAGTGAATTCAGGCCTTCTGCTTACTTCAGTATGATTAATAATCTAAATTCCTCCCGCTTACTGATCGCCTGTATGACCTGCTCCTATATAAACTGTTGATTTAGATCTCCTATTTCACACAATTGTGTAGTGTTTCTAAGTGCTGTTGACTTGTTGTTGTGCCCTGACAGATGTTTACCCTTGATTCTACTTTAAACAACTGTTTGAACTAGAAGACAGTTACAAAAAAAGCATGCTGCTATGAAATGACCATAATGGCTGTGGTTTGATACTAGAAAAATCTAATTAAAACACTGAGAGATTCTGGAACAGATTTCTCATAGGAAAAGTAGGGTCACTTACTTAACTAGTTCCAAGCTGAAACCCCATAAGCTCGGTAAGGGAAATACATGAGTTTCCTGCAATAAGGGAACAGGCAGACATGAATTGGAAGTTTTCTCGACACATGGCTCTGTTCAACAATGAGGTTGTTTCTGACGGCTTAATAGTATTCTATTCGTACCCCAAATTTCTAGCGTCTAAAAAGAAATTCTGCTGTAGCTCAAGGAGAATACAATATTTTGAATAGCTTTGTTGGGTTTTACTATTTTTCTGTGCAAGCGTTCCACCTAGTTTAACAGCCACCTTAATTTATCCTCATAGGGCCAGACCCTTGTCACTATGGAAACACCTTCATACTTGAAAAATATTTTTTGAGGAGAAAAGGTTGATTCACTTATAGAATTGTTCTTTTAAAATGAGAATAGGTGTATTGTATTTCTCAGCACGTGCAAATCAATAGGGAAGGCAGAATTGAAGCAAATTTTCATTTTCTGCACAGGTGGAAATCACTGTTTGTTCTTGTTTCTTAGAGGAAATAAGCTCTTCAGGAAGGAGTCTTCATATTCATAGACCCCCTTGCTCATTGACTGCTATCGGATACAGGAAGATTACTGCAAAATCATTGCAGAGGTGTTTTGCCATTGTAGCTTTAAGCAGTTGATTGTTACATTGTAGCTATTAGACAGTCAGTACAAAAGAGCATAATAAAGAATTGCTCACTGCAATCAAAGACTTTGAAAGACCAACAGAACCTTGCTTTGTATGGTATCTTCATGGATAAGGTAGGCCTGTATCCTCTCACCATTACCACCTCCTGAAAAAAAGAGGAAAAAAAACCCAAAACAACAACTACACCATAAACCCAACCACCAGACAGGAGCTCACTAACGTATGATGACACCTTTCACATCCACACATAAAATGCAGTGTTTTGGCTAATCAAATTAATCTTCTACTTGGGCAACCAAGTGAAAAAAAAAAAAAAACAGCAAAAACCCAACCAAACACCACCAAAACCAACTACCTTAAAGAGAGAGAGTAGAGCAGATTGTTTCATCTCTAAATTGTCCCCTCGTTTAGATTCAATGCTAGTGTAAGTTTTTACTCAGTAACAAGACCATGAAAAATCAATGTTCATACTTGATTTAAGACCAGTCCTCCTGCATATTACAGGTCCTTTTAGCTGATTTGTCCAGTTACCTCAGTAGCCTTGTGTATTTAGCAATGAGGCGACACACACATTTCAAAAGGTATGCTACCAGTTTTCAGTAATGTCTACAATAGCTCATCAACAAAATAAAGATACTGGTCATTTAAGGCTGTTCTTTTTCACCTGCTAAGCCTCTTGAAAGAAAAGACAGTGCCTTGGACAAGAAGCTGCTAGGAGGTCTCCACAAAAATATTATCATCCAAGTAACATACTGAAAGTATCACAAAAATACAAGATAGCAGTAGATAAGTAATTTGGTGAGTTTTCTGTCTGCATAGAGAAACAGGGATTATAGTCAAGGGTATCTTTTTATCATGATTAAATAGTACAGGGCAGTGTGGAGTTACTAGGAAGGTCAAAGCTTAGAACTGATAAAGGATGCATCATCTGAAAGAAAAAGTATAATACAAGTCTAACAAAAATAGACCATCACAGACTAAAGTAAAAAAAGAATTTGGCATCTCATTAAGGAAAATCAGATCACTACTTATGCACCTTCCCATTTCTGTCTAAGTAACAGCAGTTTTTAAGAGGTGTGGCTGAACATTAGACAAGCATACTTAAATACATTTCCAACAGTCCAGTACAAGTCAGATCTTGTTTGAAGCTATTCTTAACTCTAACTCAGTGGATGCATATTTAAGTAAGGATCAGCTAGGCTGTCACATTGTTCCTGGAAAGCACAAGTGTTGATTATATTTAAAACTGCCCATTTTTCCAGGCAGACTTGTGCGCATCGTGCTAGCTTTAAGAAAGTGCAATAAGAAAGTGTTTTGTAATCTCAGTGGCACAGAAAATGCACATTTTTAATATAGTTTTTATTTTACCCATATACAGCTTGCCAGTACACAGCACATCACTGCTGAACAGCAGTACAACTTACTGCATTTTTAGATGGCTAGAGAGAAGAGGAATTATGTAACAAAAGGGAATAGTGCAACAGTTTTAAGGTTGACAGATTTCCACTTTCCACCCACCCCCAACATATAAAGCAAATAGGACGATGTTAATTCTAGAATTTTTGGTTGCAATGCTGCTAGATTTATATAAACATAAGTTATAAAAAGTACAGGGCATAGAAACAGTTTACAAATAAGTTAAATTCCAATTATTTCAGTATTCACATTAGAAAAATATACATTTTATAGAGTCTTTTCCAGAAGAAAGCATATACAGTTCTCTAACTTATGGCTCCAATTCACTTTGCGAGAGCAAAATATCTTCACTTTGGCCATCTGCTTCCATTGCCAGTAGTGCTTCCACGGTTTCCAAAGGTATCCCCTCAGGTGTGCGGATGTGCATTGTAGTACCATTGGAATCAGTTACAATAACGATACCTTCTGCCTGAGACAAAACAGCAGTATCTGGATGAGACAGGATAAGCCCATCTGAAGTCTGAATAAAAATCTGTTCGTGTCCCTGAGACAAAAAATCATGGCTCTCATCAGTAATCTCAAAGGCTACAGTTTCATCTACAGTAACTGTATTCTCCAGCTCATGTTGTTCCTCTGTCCCACAAGAAAATTCATTCATGTTTTTAAAAGAGTTTTCCCGGTTCACATGAGCAGACAGGGAGGCTTCCTGGACAGGGTTCTGGTGCGACTCAGTCTGAGCACTGTGTGGGTAGTTTATTGGCACGATGTTTGTTGAAAAAACTTTTTCAAGTTCCTGCATCTCATCAGTCATGTCAGCATTACGAAGTTGTTCAGAATGTTCTTTAATTGCAAAATTATGGTTTTCTTCTTGCAGTTTCTGATATTTTTGATTGTGATCATTTTCTTCACTCGTTGGTAAGCTAGTGCTCTGACTGCCCGCTGCATTCTCTGACACAGAGTTGCAAAGTTCAGGAGCAGACAGTCCACCTGCTGTATTCTCACTCGCAAAGTGCACTTGAACTAATTCAGGTGAGCCGTCTGCTTCAACGGGCAATACAACTTCAGTATGTAGCAGAGATGCGTCACCTGCCATATCTGGTCCCTGTATGTTCACAGGTTGGGAATACTCCATCCTCATTTTCACAGTCTGGGAGAAGGTACCTGAATTTTCAGCATCCATTCTGACTCCTGAATCAGCAAGTGAATTGTGTTCCTCTGCTGTCGGTAATACACTTCCAGTTGCGCAGCAAGCGATATGCCTATCTTCTGAAAGCAGGATTTCTCCATTTAATGGATTAAAACCTGAAAAGGTGAAAGAAATATAATTTTGTTGGGCAATCTAATAATCACATGACCAAAAAATTGCTTTTCAGCAATAATTTGGAGGAAAAGCTAGACTACTCCCCTGCTTTCTTCCCCCAAATTAGCAAACGTGAAGCACCTTACGAGAGTTTCACAGCACTTCCCAATGAGAAAGCCAGTATAAAAATACTTGAGGAATTTTTGGATAGTGAAATATTATGGAGTATTTCCATACCAAGGGACCTTGCGTTAGAAGCAGCATTTTCTGTTAATCCTGAAAACAACCAGGATGTTGGGCTGAGAGTCAAACTCCATTTTTTCCATCTGGCATACAGCTGGTAACATTAAAAGATAAAGAATATACCAGGCACAAAGTTGCCAGCTGCTCATCCTCATTACCATTAGTAAACTGACAGAAGCATTTAAACTTGATAAAATTTCAGTTGATAATCAAGCTTATCCTGGACTCAGACATGTCATCAAGTTACTACATATCTAATTAGCTCTGCTAACAGCCCCAGGAGCACTTTCATCCTGTGACAGAAAGTGAAACACACTAGATATTTAGTGTGTTTTACCAGTTATTTGACCTGGACCAAGAGCCAGGTCACAAGCCCGGTAGGTAGTTGAACAATAACTACTAAGCTGCAGTAGCATGAGCTGTCAGTTTTTATTATTGAAGATCAAAAGGAACAAGTAGGTTGTTGGGGTTTTTGTTATGAAAGATATCACCGCACAACAAAGGAGGCCTAACACTGCAGAAGGGACCATTTTTAACTTTTTGTACTGTAGACTAGCAAAAGCCCTACTAGCCCGTGCAAGTAAAACAAAATTTAAAAAACTCATAGCCCAGAAGAAAATCATAATACAACAAGAAATAAGCATGGTCACGCAGAGAGCCTTTCAGAGAAAGAAAAATAAACTAAGGGGGAAAACAAGAACACAACCATTGACAGAAAGAGGCACAAAGCGCAAAAGCAAAGTGGCTTACAGCAACACCAAAAAAAGATACTTACAAAGCAAGAGGACGGTACTGATATACACATCTTACTAGAGATGGGTAAGGGCTGGAATCTTTCACAACAGTGATCATAATGCCTCTGAATTACTGCAACACTTTCGCATAAAAGACCAGTGGAGTTTTGGGAGATTACAGGTGGGGACCCATCTCACTTTCCTTTCTAATCTACTGTTATCCTGCCAATCTGAGGGGCAGGGGGAATAAAAATGAAGAAGGGATAAAAAGAAAAGCAACCACCCAAAGACTGTGGTGCAAAATGGTGCCTCAATTCCCGCATCTCCCCTGGGGTACAGGACAGCCTGCACCAGCTCTCCCTCCCCCAGGATCCACAAAGCTCTGATGATTCTGCTGTTGCAGCCTGCTGGGGCAAAGAGGAAGGACACGCATACCGCTTCCTCTTCCTCTGCTCTCCCCACAGCTAACACGAAGGTCGAGCACCATCTCTGCTATAAGGGATAGGGCGGACAGGAAGCATTCAGGAAGCACACAGTAGAGGACAGTACTATTCTCATAGTACTGCACTAGTGTCAATAACTGGATTATCATGCATTCAGAATTGAGCTACTGCTGTGGTCTGCATCATCCATAACTTCCCCCCGCCCCATGAGGCCTTTCCAGTTAAACAGCTGCTTTTGAAGGACCTGGGAAGCAAGTTAAGAACTGAAACCTTAAGACAAAACACAGTGGCTTAAAGAACAAAGAGATTTGTTCAGCTCCTCCACAAACAGAACAGAATTGGAAAATCTGAAGAGGTTACCATCTTTTTCAAACAGTGTACACAAATTCCCACTCTTTTCTTTCACTTCATCTTGACTGGCATAAGCATTATTCACATTCTCCATTACGTCTTCTAACTTGGTCCTTTTGGCTGATGGCAACAGTTCCTCCCCTGAGCTCTGTCAATACAAGAGATAATTAACTGGCTGCCACCATAACAGCTGACAGCATTGGAAAAGATCACAAACTAACCGTGGGCACTTCATGGCAGTGAACTGATACTCTCCTTGAAAAGAGGATTTTACGCTAAAGGTCTTCCTAAAAGGTAAGGATTTAAACACAGCCCTCACACTTTGCCAAAATGCCACTGATTACTTTCGATACTTGGTTGAAACAATCTGCCTTTGCTTCAACATCAAAGCTTCCCTCTGAGCCTTAGCTGTATGGCATGAAACCTGCTATGAGCTCTCTCACAAACTTTGGTAAAGGGCTCTGAACAGCCTGCCCAGCATTCTTTGGTTAATGAAGAAAGACTGATCAGCTCTTTAAATTTAACCACAGGCAGAAAATGGAAAAGCACTAGTCTTATTTATCCACCACCAGAAACAACTCTGGATTAAATTAAAAGTAGAACAGTTAAGGGGACAGACCACAGAGATGTGACTTTCAAGAAGAGGAAACATGGCTCCCTGCTACAGCTGTAAACAGACTAAATCTGGTCAACTGACTTGTTAGAAAGAAAGGAACTTTTCATGCACCTCTACCTACCACCAGTTAGCAGAGCAAGCACTTCAACGTCTGAGCCTGCTGTAGCTTAGCCCATTTACTCCAACACAAGTTATTAGAATCCGGGGATCCTTCTCACTGTGGGGCCCCCATTTACTAGTGCCTTGACAAAATTATTTCTTCCTTGTACCATGAGGTTACCAGTAAGCCTTTCAGATTCTGTCCTGAATGCTACCAAGTGTCTTCCCAAAGTACATCTTTAGCATGCTAGTTCATATGCTCTGCTATGAATCCACAGCAGGGAGTACTTCTTTAAGTATTTCCAAACTCCAAGCACCATGAAAGCCTTACTTTAACATGAGTCAGATAATTATTCCTCACAAAATCTAATTAGTATTATCTGTTGTAACAAGTTTTAATTTGTCTTAGTTTCATTTTTAATTTTCACAAAGGTATTCCATACCTCAGCTAACCGTTTTTGTCCCAGTATCTCCACAGGCACTTGCTCACTAACCATTTTAATTATACATTGTGAACAAGAGTCTACACCTTGCGTCTTTCGTTCTCCAGTGAGTATTTCTGTAATTCCTAGTGATTCAGCAACCTTTAAAAACAGTTATAGGAAAAAAAGTGAAAGTTAGCCTCTCCCATCTGAATACATAAATGCTGAAATACTGATTCATTTTCTTAAAACTGAACTAGAACTACACGGGGTCTCGTCTAATAATCAGTCATCACAGTTCAATGAAGTATTTAGACTCCCATGTTTTCTACTAGCCTCCATGTTAGTAGAACACGACCTTCACGTAAAGGTGACTATTAACAGGCAAACTCAAAAGAATTAGGAGTACAATGGTTATATATAGAATCCAGAGACAGTTACTAGGAGCAGAGTTTAATAAAGAACACTGTCGAGGCGCTCCATTATTTAAAAAACATTTAAGTCTTCCTGTTTAAGAGTATCTCTTAGTAGTTAAGGATTTCCTGCCTCCATTCCATTCCTGTGCTTCATCCTTATGTCGGTGTGCTACTATACAGCTTCTCCAGGCTGGGTTGGTTTTTTTGCTTGTTTGTTTTGGGGTTTGGTTTGGGGTTTTTGTTTTTTGTTTTTTTCAAGAGCATAATTCTATATTAAGAAGGCACATTTACACTGAAGAGAAGCAACAAAGAGGTGCCATTTTGGGACTGCCAGTATCAACAGCATCCCTTTACTTGGTGCAACTTCATTTCCCCAAAGGGAAACATGAGTGTTAATTACAAAATAGCCAGATGAGCACACAGTAATTCTAGAAAGTTTTTTAGTACGTACAGTGAACATCACTATTTATTCTGAAAAATAAATATTAACCACTGCTAACAGTCCATACAGGACTTCATTTTTTAAACCAGGATTATTATAAGAACCAAAATCTTATCTCCACCATCCCTACTCTGAGTTTTCCAGTATGCTCCCCTTTCACGGCAGTTGCACATTCAGTGCTGATGTACCTTAATAAGCATATCATTTAGAAATTTTGGTGGTAGCAGTATACAAAATAGTGTTTTCACGACTGGAAACAGAGAAGGGAAAGCCAAAAATATGTTTTATTCTAAGCAAGGGGAACATAAATTGATAAGGATCCATAAGGATAAACAGAGCCACATTAAAAAAAAAAGAACCAACAACCAAAAACAACCAGAAAACCAAACCTACATTGTCTTTCTAGATACAGCTGCATAAACAGTGAATCTGAAGAGTCACTGAAATGATAGTTTGCAGTTTTATTAATGTATTCACTACCTTTCATATTTGTTAGTACGACTGTGAACTGCATAGATGCATGCAGTTTGTCCTCATTTTGCAATGAAACCACTTATCCCTTTTAAATATAAACACCCTCCTTCCTAATCAAACATCAAGATGTACTTTTATTAGCAGTTAACACTAAATACACCTTGCAGTAACATGCAGCTTCATACTACCCTAGATATGCAAGACAGCTTTTTATTTATTATTTCTAGTTGTATCTACTGCC
Source organism: Pygoscelis adeliae (assembly GCF_000699105.1). NCBI lineage: Eukaryota > Metazoa > Chordata > Aves > Sphenisciformes > Spheniscidae > Pygoscelis > Pygoscelis adeliae. The sequence goes on from NW_008824031.1 coordinate 3,432,060, forward strand.
ATAAACTGGAATTGTAGTTTTATTGTGGATTTCTTTTTCTGTTCAGTTAGTTGTTGGACTTTTTACAATAATATCTATTTTTGCTCATCAGAAAAAACATGTTTTCTTCAAATAACTTTAGCAGGCTGACAAAGCTTATCAGAGAAAAATAAAAGCGCAAAGCATCTAAAATAAATAAAACAAAAAATCACAGTTCCAAATAAGAGTGCTTTATTACCTTAGCATCTTTTATTTCCACAGGCTGCTGGCAACTCAGCAAATCAGAATTACTGAGGTGATCATAAGCCATTTTCTTTACCATATTATGCAAGTCTTCAAATTCCCTATACACATCTGGGAAGTAAGCTTTGGCTGGATACCCTTTTTCAACCTAAAAATAAGAGGGGAAAAAAGGGTTTGTTTCCCCCTCCCTGTACTTTAAAAAAGATGAAATCTGTCTGTTTGCTGTGTTTAACATTTTAAAATAGAAACATTCAAGTCAAAAGATTATGGAATATTCAAAAATGCCACTGAACCAGGCAGCAAAAAGCAAGGCTTTCAATCAAGAGACCTACCAGAGTTTTGCCTGCGTAAGGCTGAAGTGATGTGTAGAACATCTACATTCTGCACAATTCTAACTTGGGAAATTCTGAGGAATCTTTTTATGTATACTCATGGAAGTTTCCCTAAAATAATTTAACACTTTTGTATTAAAAAAAAACCCCCAAACCCAAACTCACCTTCATCAACAGAAATTCATATACTGTAACAAGCTTTGTAAGACGTGGGAGAGCCAACTCCATTAAGTCTTCGTTATCACATTGTTGTATTAGCTGTCAAAAGCCAGAATGAGTTTATTAGAGCAAAGCAGCCTACAGAGGTTTTGCATCCCACATTCAGAACGTAAAATATAACTACTTTTTTGGAAAGATACTCTATATGTTTAAGCAGCTTTGAGAATATATGCAAACATAACACCAAAAGAGGAGATAAATTAGAAAACCTCAAAACAATTACTACCCATATACAGACAAAACTCAGCCCCACAAATGTTGCCAACTCATAGAAAGAAGAGCAACATCAGTAGATTTAGTAGCTATAAAGGATCTTCCACAACACACAGGCGACAAACAAATAATTGCATTAGTTGCATGGATTTTAATCCCCATTCGATCCTCCCCCAAGAGCTTCTTTGTGGTTTGGGTTTTTTTTTTTTCTTTTTCTTTTTTGATGTTGCCCAACTTCAGTTGGGTTTCTTTCTTTTTACTGTGTTGGAGGAGATACGTAATTGTAGCTAGTAACTGTCCTTCTCCAGAAAAAGGATAGCAAGAGGATATCTATACGTCAAAAGTCCCTTCCTAGACTGAGTTCCCATTCTCCCTTTGTCCAGTGTTCCGCTAGAAGTATTTTTTCCTTAAAGACAACTTAATGTTTTCTTCTTAGAAGACATCTTAGGCTTTCATCTTGTCAGTACACAAGGATGTAAAAAAATCAGTCTTTTTGAAAATGATTGCTTGAAAATAAGTGATCCAAAAAGAAAAAAAAAAAAAAAAAAAGAGGGCGGGGGGAAGATACTTGTGAAGTAATTGCAGAAGAGAACCATACCTCTTTTAACCTAGCTTTTCTTCTGAATACATTGTGTTCTGCTGACACACTACTAAGTGACTTTGAAGGGGACTGACCAGGTCTGCTAAGCCTTCCAGAACACCTAGATCTTCCACCCATCCTTGGTCGACCACGTCGCTTTGGTCGTCTGGGTCTTCCAGGTCCTTTTGGTGTTACGGGTCCCCAGTGTCCTGAACTGGTTTCATTCTGTTGTTCTGCCAACGAGTGTCTGCTTTCTGCAGACTTACAAGTCTTAATTAAAAGAAAGAGAAAAGTATTTATTCACCATAATAAACAATGTTTTGAGGAAGACAATTTTATAATTAAGTTCTTCATCTATGCAAACAATAAATAGCATATTAAATAAATGCAAAGCTGGATACAAGCATAACTGCAAAGAAAGTTGTGGAATAAATCCAACACATTAGTAAGACTGCTACTTCTGCAACACGTATATGCCATGATTTGCAAAGTTAGCATTTTTGATCCGCAAAGCGTCATACAAAATACAGAGATTAAGGGAATATAATTAAAGAGCTGTTTTATGTCAGTTAAATATGTTTAATATTTTTGAAGTAGAATATGTCTTCTTCAAATGAAGAGGTAGTAGAAATACATCTTAATTAGCAGCAAAACACACCCAAAGAAAAATTTGGGTTTCATTTTAACTATGTCAAAGCATGAAGACTTTATATGAAAGATGAAAACTCTGAACAGCCATGAACAGTGACAAGCCCGGTAACTAAAAATCAAAATATATTGCCCAGTTCCCACATTTCAAAATCCTTAGTCTTCCCTAAGAACACAGCTAAGAAGTAGCTTCTCTTATAAGACCACATGGCAAACTCAAAGTACGTTTTCTATTGTTAAGTTATCATTGTGATTTCAGTGCAAAATTTTTTTACTGATCAAAGCAGTGATTTCTTACTGAACACGTCTTGTCTTCCCTTCCAAGCTAGAATTTCTAAGAATGTCCCAGTATTTTTTAAGAGAGGAGTTGACAATAGTACTGAGGTATATCAGGCTTCTTTTAATAATCAGTACATTTTCATCCCAACGTTCAGTAGCTCCCTACTATTCTAGTGATTAGGAAAGCTCTAAAAAGGGCAAATTCGTGTCAGTTCTATCCAGGGATTAAATTGCTAAAGTAGTTCTAAATATGACACAAGACTAAGATGAGCATGGGGATCTTGATTGCCTTCCTGTCTGTATCGATGTGCCAGTTTTTATAATCCTGCTAGGCTTTCTAGAAAGTATTTACCTGGCCAAAAGCTGTAACAAATCAGTGAGTTAAACTGCAAATTTGTAGAATCTGTATTTGCTAGTTAAAAGTAGCAGGTATAACAGCAATCTAGCAGTCAGTAGTAGCATTATGTATGAGACTGTCTGAATTTTTTCTAAATTCCCATCATCCTGGGTAAAATAAGTGCTGCACAGGGAAGCAACAACTCTATAATAATACAGAGAACAGGCTTCAGTATTCTGCAGTTCTCTTTTTCCAAAGATGATAGAAGAGTGTAGAGGATGGGGGAGGTTTGTTTGCTGCATTGGCCTCTTAAGCTGTAAATTTTCATGTTTCTGAGAACAACTTCACATTTACAAATAAAAGTAATAAATGTGACACTGCTACATCTAAAAGAGTATTTTTTCCTAGACAGCAGCTGTATCAGCTCTTGCTGCAAGATGTTAGAGTCATTTTAATATTAAAAGAGAAACTTTACTTTGAAGTGACCAGCTTAAAACATCACAGAAAGAAATTTGCAGCTAAAGTTGCTTCCAAACCAAAGAATCAAGTTTCACCAAAGCGTGTGGTTTGCAGGGGTAGCTAAGCCACACTTTCAAGACCTGCTGTAGGAAAAGCTGCAGTCCACTGCTGGATTCCCAGTAAGTGTCATCACAGAAGAATCTCTATTTCAGTAACAGAAGTTGATAGAGCAGACGATGTCTTGCTGTCTGTAATGCTAAATGCTGTAACTGAACACCACAGTATTCTTACCCGACTGCAGAGAAGAATGCTATTTACGCAGACAAGATTTTTTCAAGCCAAAAACTGTATGTCAGAAAACCAGTAACAAGTGAACACTCAGTGAACATTTTGTTTTGTTTTATATGCCTGTGCAAGAATACTATTCCTGCAACATTGCAAGAGACAATAATTTGATTTTTAAAGCACTTCAATGGGAAATTTGTTTAATTTAGCGTAGCAGTGGATATTTCTGAGCAGTACAAGACTTCCACATTTTACTAATGACATGCCCTACTGAACTGACATGCATTTAAATCCCTACCTTCAGTCTTTTAAAAAATACTTAAACTGTTGTCAACAGGAACTCAGACGAAATGAGTACAGTATGCAGCTACAAAACTGCCATTCTCTACTTTCTACAGAACTGACAGCTTCTCTAAGTAACACACTTTACCTGTTCTCCAGCCTTTGGATCAACAGTTTCTTCCAGATTGGTAGCTAGTGCATTTTCATTATTTAAAGTGACAGCAACTGAATCCAAATGGGCTGGACTCATCGTTTCCTCTCTTATTCCACAGGCATTGTCCACAAATATACTTCCATTAGGCTTATTTAAAGGTATTTTTTGAGGTGAAGACTCCAGCTGTCCATGGCCTGGGTTAAGTTTATAATGTCTTGCTAATCCTCCTTTTCCTATATAGGATTTTTCACAAGTCTGGCATTTAAACATTTTGGGTTTCAGATTATAATTTGAAGAACTGAATAATGCATCCTTTCCCTTCACCTTTCCTTCTTCATCATCTTCTATACTCAGCTCAGAATAGTCATCAGAATCAGACTGATGACCATCAGCCAAATCCTCCATTTTAATGAATTTATAATCTTTAGCTTTGTATTTGGGGGGGCGTGAAATCCGTCCAGAACGAGTTTTCACTTTCAAGGATTTTTTTAACTTGTCATCCTTTTGTTTTTTTTCAAGGCATGGT
>NW_008824031.1:3436695-3437890 GCF_000699105.1 Pygoscelis adeliae
ATTTGGAGACCTTGTAGCCGATACTGCGGGACATGTAGCTTTCTGTCCATTCAGCATCTTAGACGTGGGAATCTTGTTCACAGACACTGATCCATGAGATGGTAAAGGTCTCTGCATAAGCAACTGAACTGGAGACTCAGAAGAACTATGCAGGAATAGCTGCTGCTGCTCAGTTCCTGTAACAGGCTGTATCCTAATTATCTGGGGATTAATAACGCCAAGTCCTGGCATGCTAGAATTTCTACCAACTGACTGACTCAGCATTATAGTTTTGGGCTGGATTGGTGCCAATGATGGCACTGGCCTTTCAGCTTCCTTCATCTGTCCTGGCTGAACTTGGACACAAATGGCTTCCAGCTGCTTTTGTGGAAAAAAGGAAGAGTTGAGATTACACAAATACAGTATTTATAAATACAGACAATACTTATCAAGATGATACACGCACGCCCTTAAAGCGAAGCACAAAGAAACCAATGCACATCGTTAGTTTTCCATTTTAATGCATCAAAGCACAGATTTAACATCAAAGCACAGATTCCCTTCCTTCAAGCTACGGGCTTTTCTGCACATTTACTGATGTGACTGCTGTTCAATTAAAGGATGTGAAGTTTGCTCTTGGGCCATGTCACAGCTTTGTTTCCTGCTAGCAGGCCTGTTCTGGAATAGCAGAGTCAATGCCATCACCAAGGCGGATTCATAACCTTCAGCAAACCAAACGCGGGAGAACTACAGTCTGCTAAATGACACAGGCCAAACACCAGATCCAGGACATGCTGTGGTTAAGTGCTCAGTTCAAAAAAACTTTGTGATGATGATTAAGAGGAGGAGGTCTGTGTTACTGTTCATCTCCCTCATGGTCTCTCCTCCTCGTCCAGATTTCTGCCTCAGCCCAAACCAATTCCTCGACAACCCCTGCACCCCAAAACGTGGGCTGAAAGCCCAGGTACTGTCACCTTCTGTAAGAGGGGCACATATTATCTACCTGTGCATCACCACTAAGAACAGCTCTTCTAAGCTGTACGTGTAGTCGGACCGAAATACTGACCACAGCAGCTAGTACCTACATTCAAACGCGGATTTTTCTAAACCGCGTTGAAAGTTGTGTCTTTCAGCTGCGAAACTCGAGTCAACACCCAAGAGCAGGTGTGACCGAGGACGAAGGAAAAAAAAAAAAATACAAAATTAAAAAACATTA
>NW_008824031.1:3441239-3460589 GCF_000699105.1 Pygoscelis adeliae
CGTCAGCGGTGACCCTGGCCCGAGGGGGCCGGGGGCCCGGGCCGCGCGGGGAGCACCCGCGCTGAGGTGGTCGTAGGTGCTTTTGTAGTCCCGGGAAACCGCCGTCACTGCAGCCCGTTGCCAGTTCCTAGATCTCCCTACCGAGACCGCACACGTAAACGCCGGTCTCCCTCTGCATGCCAGTCCCCCTCTTCAACAGGGTGGTAAGAAATCTTTCTCCCACTCCTGTGAAGCAGTAGCCTGTCTGTCTTCTGGTCTCTCTGAGTACTTTCTCAGAAATTGCTGAGTTTTCTCATTCTTTGTTCTGCAAGCCTTTCCTTCCATTACGTAGCATCCTTCTTCAGATCATCCCATGTCACATCCTACACATCTGGCGTGTTTCTGAATGCAACAGTTATGTGCCACGGCCTTGTGACTGTGGCTGAAAGCTGAACTTCTTGTTGCTTTCTTCATTTTTCTGGTTATTTCTCTCTTCCCACATGCATCAATGTCATATTTAAGTGTCATGGCTTTTTCTTCCTCATAATCTCGGCATCTTTGCAACAGAGTATCTGCTTTAGGTTTTTATAATATCCTATTTTGACTATTGTAGTGCTATCTTTTTTGTCATTTTGCATTGGATTCTTTAATTCCAAATGATGATTGATTTTCTGTGCTCTCTAGTTACAGTAATACGGGTATAGTCTTTGAATTCCGTCACTTGCCCATAATTTTAATTTACGTTCTTAATTTCCTGGGTCCTGTAGCCTCTTGCACATTAAACTGTCCTTCTAATGACTGATTACCTCTCTGCCATTTTCATGGCCACTTTTCTGGTGTTAGACTAGTTCAGATTGCTACAACTTACTCTTCCTAACCTTTATCTGCCTTTCCGCTAACTGTGCTAAGCCTGAACATCTGTGTGTGCTGAAACAGAGGGGAGGGGAGGGAAGGAAGAGGTTAGGTAATATCTAGCTTGTTATAGATGCCACGAAAGAATTGCTAACCGGTGATTAGGTCTTCTTTATTCTTTAATGTTATATGCAAGTGTAATTAAGACACTGTTTATTTAATTTCATCCTCAAAGCTTTCAGTCTTAAAATGCTGATAACATTTTTAACATTTCTGTCATTCTTCATCTTTGAGTACCACAAATTTGGGTAAACTAACAGGTAATTAGTTTTGGTTTGTAGCTGTAGTAAGTTTCGTAGCTTAAAATTGACATGCTTTGACCTGACTGTTCTCTTTCAGTGTGTGTTTGAAATCCATCGTTTTGGTGGGGGCTTTTTTGCCACCTAGTCACTTTTGAAGGATCAGTTATGTGGTACTGAAGTGGATTTTTAAGAATCTCCAGAAATCTTGGCTTGTGGACGCAAATTCAAAATTTCTGTTAAATTGTTAGTACATTTGAAGTCTAAATTTTTCTATAGAAACTTTAATGTTACTATTCTTACAATGCCTGAGTTCCTTTCAGCGTCTCATTAAACGATAACTAGCTTGTCACATGATCGTTCTCATTTTCTCCCTAGGAGAAAAGCTCTCATCTTCAGTGACCTGTTTTGTTGAGAGTTTACACGTTGATTTTATGCATCAAAGAGACATTTCAAATAATGCAATTTTCATTCCCGATTCTGCACTTTATTCAATCCATTGAAATTTTTCAGGTCTTTGCTGTCATTCCTTTCACTGGATGGCTCTCTCTTAAGTGCCGGGTTAAAGCCTCAGTTGTTTGTTATGTGCGGGGTTTTTATTTTGAATATAGAGCACTCTATTTTAAAAAATTAAAATAACAAACCTTACACGCTTACATGAAAATCTTTAGTGCGGTAAGAATGTTTTAAAGTGTGTAAAGAATTAACTCTTCTTACACTATTAGAACTCTTCAGTTTAAAATTTAAAAAAAAATCAAATTATTTTAAGCCCTCCACTGTCATCTGGACTTTTCTTGTAGGAGCAAAATACATGTATAGAAGAAAATATAAACAAATTATATAAACATATACTATCAGACTTCTTTATATATTTAAAAATATTTTTAATAAATTTGTACAATAATGCTTTCCCTGTGTTTCTCTGCCTAAGTACTTTGGTTCATTAACACCTATGGCTGGTATACCATAGATGTTAAGATCTTATTTTCAGATCATATGATTTGAATTTTTTTTTATGCCAGAGAATCAATTACTTGCATTTAAGAAAAGAAAAATATGGGATTGCCATTTATTAGAATCAAAGAGTAGGTCAACAAATAGCTAATTTTTCTTCTATCTGCCTTGGGTATTTTTTGCCACAGGGACTGGCTCTGACATTATATGAAGATATATGTAGCCAGTGTGTATCTGACTGATTGGAGAGTATCAGTTGCTACCAAAAAAATCCGTTGACACTTTTTCTTTGGGATTCTGTAAGAGTGGGATTTAAGTATTCTGAATTTACAATCTCCATCTTATATTTAGCTATTTTGATAGGAAACTAAAACTGAAGGGGGTAGAGGGCACGGTGCAGAGTGTGATTTCTGCCGACAAAGCGTGTTACTTGCTCAGTCACGTTGCTTAGTGAACACCGAAGGCTAGGGATCACCTTGCTTAAAGCACTAATTGGCAAGTTATCAAATAACAGCCACATGAATTAAACAGTCTCATGGTCTCTTCCCTATTTTGGAGTCTCTGTTAGAGATTGCCTCCTTTACCTGTAATGATTTTCAAATTCTGTTTCTGCTTTTAAAATAGTTCTATATGTAAATTGCTGTATAGAGTGCATTAAATGGTGTCATTGATTTTAAATTACTCTGCTTTTTCCTGTTTTTCAAATTTAGATGACCTAATTAGTTAGTTTATGATCCAGCATGATGGATAATGATCAGAAAACCTAAGCAGCAGGTAATAAAAATAAGAAGAGCAACTGACAATTCTCACGGAAGTGCTGCTACTGTATTGGAGAAAGAGGGATTTGCAAGGGGAAGGTTTCTACTAATTAAAATATAAGCATTTGGATTACAAGGAAAGGAAAGACCTTTTTTTTTTTTTTTTAACAGGAGTAAGTGTCAAAGTTGGGGAGGAGAAAAGAGATGAAGACAACATGAATTGATTGGTAGTTGGGAGACAGCATTAGAATGTCCCTGCCTAAGTAACTTTTCCCTCCACGAAATTTCTTGGCAGGCTTTCTCCACTGTGAGGCTGTATTTATACTTGTAAATTAAACATATCTGGAAATCTTCTTGGACACAAAGAGCAACTGGCATGAAATGGCCCACATCTACGCTAGTAAATTCTCTTATCTTCCAAAACAAGGCAGTAGGACAGAAACTGTTTTAGGAATTACCTTAGAAGGAGTCCTCGCATCAGGCTGGGAAGGTGCCTAGGGGAGTGGTGGTTGTCACAGGCCAAATCCATGCCAGGGACTGTTGTCACAGCAACTAATACAGACAACTACACTTCATTGAATTTACAGCTATCAACATAACTTAAGACTCCCACAGTTGTTCTGACTCCCATAAAGCATTGAATATGATAAAAGAGGTTTCCTGCTCTGCGTCCCTCAAAATGACTGGGTTTGGATCTTTCTTAAAAAGACTATGTCAAAAGCAACAGCAGCATAAAGCTAACCAGAACTGGGTTTTGCTCAGATGAAATTACTGGAAGAATTATCAAGGATAGAATCTGTAGGTGCTAAAAATAAAGGGAAACAGGAGGACAAAGTGGGTGAAGGGAACCAGGCAGTGGGATTGGTAAGGAACAGTTAATCATAAAGCTGAAGGAGAATAAAGGAGGAAAGAAAAGAAATATCGATTCTGAAGGAAATTAGGAAAAGTCTCAGAAATTAATATAAATAAAGCTTTCTTCGTAACCCTTACGTTATCTGCTTCATCTCTTAAAATTCTGCAGAACTAGAATTGGCTGATTTTCACATCCTTTTGTTTGGTGCATTTCATTATTAAAGCCAAGCGTTATTTTTGGCCTAGTGCAATACTAATATCTGAATTTGATATGGGAATAAAGCTTTAAAATCAGCAACTGCTTTGCTTACCAAAAAAAAAAAGCAAAACAAAAAACAAGCAAAAATCATCCAACAGAAAACCCAAAAAAACACCCCACCAAAACAACCAAAAAACCCGTGTTGGAACAACGACAAGACACACTTGTTATTCAAGATAATTTTGTGTTTTTGGTACAGTGTAAATAAAGGATTTTTTTGGTGAAAGAAGCAAAGAATAAGTTCAGGTATGAGGTGCTAATGTGCTGCAGCAGAAAAAAAGGTATGAAGTGCTGTGTGCAGAGGCATCATGTCTCTGAGCAAGGAGGTAGTAGTTTATTGTCTAAGATATATATATATAAATATCTTATGTCTTAACAAAAAAACCTTTTATTTAAAAATTTTCCATTAGTCAGGATTGAACAAATCAAGTGTGGCTTGATATGCAGTCTTCATAACAATTTCTATTTTAAACATACTGAAACAGTATATTTTTGTTTTTAGAATATAAACCAGTTGGTAAGGTAGGAGAGGGAACATTTTCTGACGTTCTGAAGACAGAGTCGTAGGCATGGAAAGTACTATGCATGTAAACACAGGAAGCAACATTTTGAAAGGTATGCATAATTAATCATAGTACTACAGAAGATCTTCTTTAAATTCGGTGGGGAAATGTGAAATTAAGACTAAGTGAAGTTTTTTGAATGCACATGTATTTAAAAGGTTTGCATGTAGTACAGAAAGGGAACTCTGCTGCTGATTATGCAGGGCCTGCCCATTCGGCATTGGGGTTATTTCCCTGAGTACTCTAATTGATGTCATCCACTGTACTAAATGCTGCCTGGCCACTGGGTCGAGGGTGAAACGAGAAGAATGAGGACTAAATAGTTGACTTCTGCCTCTCCAAGTGCCCTGAATATACTTGTGCTGTTTTTCTTTTTGCTGTAAATAATGATAGGAGGAGTAAATGTGTCAGTCCTCCCCCTGGACAATACTTTTTTCAGTCTTACTTTAAATACTGTTTTAATGCGAGGTAAAAATACTGTATTTATCCTTAGTCCATATATAGCATTAGTTCTACTTCATATTTCCGTTTATATTTAGTTACATCCATCAGCAAGACGCTATATGGTCACAAAATAGGTGCTTTGTATTAGTTAGGAAAATAGAGGAGAGGGTGGAAATAGACATAGACTTGACATTCTCCTCCAAACATATAGGTGTCAAACAATGCCTTTTGGGTCACGGACTTTGTATTCTCAGTTAAATATATTAAGTTCCTAGTGAAATCAGTGGGAGTGACACATTTGTACGTACAAAGTAAAATGGGACATTTTGCTCTTAGGTGAGATTTCACAATGTAACTCAGAACTTCAAAGACTGTAAGTTTAAAAAAAAAGAGAACTCAAATATCTTCGAGTAATGTGGCTTCTGATTCTCTGTTGTGTTGTTAGAGAACCGTTGGTCCATTTATACGTTACCTACAACTGACCAAATTGTCCAATTTATGATCAAAAGAGTATTTAAACTAACCGCTTAACTGTATCAAGGGCAGATGGTATACGCCTCAGTGGTAGGGCATAGCAATAGGGCATAACAAGCAGACTCTTTTTTTCATGTAGCATGTTTCAAACATCTTTTAGGCCTTTAACCCTTTGATAAATTGATTGACATTCTTTTAAGGAAATGAACTCTTTTAGCAACAGATAACAGTGTTTTAAAGTGCTCGTACAAGGTATTTCTTCTAGTTTCAAATTGGAAAATACCGTTTTGGTGTTTAGCTTTAAGTCAGACTGTGAAAAGGTGTATGTGTCCTCTTCTGATCCGTTAAATAGCGTGCAAAGCAATTTGTTTCCTGCTTCCTCCCCAGAGTTTCTGTAGCATGTAGTTTTGTTGTTTATTGAAGTCTAGGAGGGCAACATAATAATTAAACAATAGTTGAATAGTGTCTATTTTGCATGTAAGAGGTTACCATCAAAACTTAAAGTGTTAAATTTGGCAAGGCTAGATTGTCACTTTCAGCATCGTGCTAGCACTAGTTGGAATGTGTGCTACACCAGAGCAGAATAAACAGTATCATACGTACTATTATGCAACACAAAATTCCTCCCAGATAGCTCCTTGGCGTGGTAACTGATGTCTGGAGCACAGTACATTACTACTTATCTTGTTGGGGTAAGTCCAGCTACTCCACACTGCAAGAAGGAATAAAGCCATTCTCCTGATTACTGGTTTGCTCTATAAAGAAACAAAACAGGCAAACAATTTATCAGGCCCTGCATTTGCAAGTTCAATTACAGACTAAAGTGGAGTAGATTCTGACAGTCCCAAGGCAGGGAAGAAAGACAATTACAATCCAGTCCCTGGTTGCAAGTCAGTCTTCCTCTTTTCTTTTTAATTCAACACTAGTATGGAACAAGTGAATAATCTGAGAGAAATACAAGCGCTAAGGAGGCTGAGTCCGCATCCTAATAGCCTTATGTTACATGAAGTTGTTTTGTAAGTATGGTGCATTCATTTCTTGCTTCCTTATGCCTTTATTTGAATGATATTCAGTAACTTTTGGGTCTAGAAGCAACCCGTAGGCACTTAACCAGCTTTTTATTCCAACAGAAAGAAAAAAACAATGAATTTGTCAAATTCTGAAGCCTTCATGCCTTTTCTGTTAAGAAAATCCGATGTAGCTCTCACTTTCTCTGGCTCTCTTGCAGCAGACCAAAAATATTTCAACATCAGTATTAAAATTACAGACTAGATATATTTTAAGCATAGCTAAACTTCATCTCATAATATGTAATACTTGCTGGTGATTTCAACCCATGTCCCATATCTAGTGAATGCTTTAACTGCACAACATCATGTCTACTGTAGACAGTATTTTGGTAAGGCACACTCAGAGCTTATCTGCTGGAATAGGCTCTGGTACTTCAAGGATCTTGGTTTGACTTGCCAGTTTGAACTAGGGATCCAAGCAAAGTATTTGGCAGTATCCTTTCATAGGCAACTTTACAGACACCCCTTTGCAAATAATAGAGGTTTAGACCTCTGAATTAGGCAGCAGTGGAGCTATGAATTTGGAAAGAGATCAATTAGTGATGAAGTTGGGTTCCTTAGCCTCATTAGGCACTTAAGTGTCTTCTGGGGACACGTTCTGTCTCACAAAGAGATCAGCGTTTATGACAGCATTTACTCCATTACTGTGTGTTACACTTCATCACTATGCTACAGCAGACATATACTTCATTATTTAAATACTTGACACAAAACTTGTTGACTGCTCTAAAATATTTGTTTCTTGCTCTTCAGGCTGTCTTATTCCTCTGCTGAAGGCTCTGGTACTATACTGTTATTGACAGGCCCGTTTTCTACAAATATATGGAAAGCCGGTAATCGTGTCAGCAGCTTAGCTTTCTGGAATTCTCAGCTTCAGCTGCCGTGTTGTTAACGAAGTGTAATCCAGATGGCCAGCCAGCTCGCCTAGCTCTTTCACAGTCTGTCTCCAAACTGAATTGCAGATTGTACCCTCAACCTTTTGCTGTCTGGGTTAATGGAACATTGCAGAGGGGATGTACTTTAATGCAATTATCTTATAAGAAAAACTGAAGACCTAAAGACATCTGCCTCTGCAGGGCAGTGAAATGGAAAAGAAAGTGTCAGATGTGTTATCATGTCGTGATAATACTTAAAACTGCTGTTGTCAGCAAAACACAGATCCCAGTCAGGTACTCATTTCCATGCAATAGAACACTACTGGCGACCTACCTAGAAAGTATTTTCTTCTATGGTGTAATGGCTTTCCTATCTTTTATTGTAAGATTGTATCAGTTAATTTACTGGAAATTTCTTGATACTGAATAGTGTGATATGCCCAGAAAACATGCCTTCAAATAACTTCACAGAGTAAATCAGTTAACTTCTGCAATGGACACTTTGGATAGTATAAAACTAAAACTATGATACCTCAGACCCCCAGCTGAAAAACTTCTATGAGAAAGTATCAATTAAAAATGAAAATGTCCATTTTAATACTGGTTAAACTCAGTACTTTTTTCGACGCTGTGTACAAATCAACATTTCTAGCTTAAAGTCTCCTATTTGTTTCTTCAGTGATAAAAAAGCTGGCTCTCTTTCACTGATATGTGAACTTATGGACATGAATATTTATGAGCTGATAAAAGGTATGTAGCATATGCTTAAGAAACACACAAACCCTTCTTGTATAGATCACAAAGAGGACTTAATTATTTTTCACTTGGTTGTTCACCATTACATAGTATAAAATTCATAGGGAAATTTTGTGCCATACTGCTTTACTCTTTATTTCTTTCCAGTGCAATATACCCACTTGTTTAAGGCATGGATGCATGCAGAAGGTTTCTAATGAGTCAGGTTCTATTTCTACAGTCAAACTTTACATGAAAACAGGGAAACAACCTTGACTGCGAAACACAAAATAATTGCTTTATGTAACAAAAAGTACAACTTAAATAGGTTCTGTGTTAGGTCAGGACTGTAATCATGTAACAAGAAAATTATTCCCATTTGTTTCAAAAACTACTGATTCAAAGAATAATGATTTTCAGTTTTTATACCTAGTAAAAATGCCTTTCACCAAGTTTTCTCTATAAAATAACATTGTTCCCTGAAACCTCCTATATTTAAAAATCCTGGAACTGTTTGTCGAAGCAGATGGGAGACCGTAAAGCTTAAGGAAGAGTTCCTACAAAAAAGTTTACAACAAAAGCTGATTTAAAACCAGATCTCATATAGACACCAAAGGAGTTGGATACAGCAAATGAAGGGGCACTTACTTATAATTCAATATTAAAAGAGGATTTTTTTCTGAATAATTAAAAATTTGTAATGTCTTAACAGTTGGGAGAGTCATTTAAATAACTGAGCATGCAACTGTCATTCAGTGTACTAGAATAGATAAACGACTTGCTCCCAAACATTACGTTAGTGACACTGAGTATTCAGATCTCTAACAGAAGGAGTAACCCTGTTCCTGACCTAGATAAGAATTTGAGGTTAAAACACAGTTGTTTGCTGATCACTGAAGCAGACATGAATATTTCCTGGTTTTAATAGGACATTTTATTTTTCCGGGATAAATTTCTTAAGTTGTAAAGTCAGAGTAATAGCATATAGGAAGGAGTCCTCGTTGGATAGTAAGTTAGTCCAGTGCATTAAAAACAATCTTGCATCTTCTCCTTCCAGGAAAGATACTGTACTTCAGTTATGAAAGATCAGAATATTTAGGTTTGTTCTTTAACTGCCTTTTTTTTACCTCAGAGTATTCGCTTTCATTTGGTTACATTTCTCAGTCTTTCTCTCATTCTTTTCATGTGAAAAAGCCTGCTATATTAAGTATTCTATACAGATGGAAATTAGTCTAATAGTTTCAGTATGTTCTGCTATGGTTTTTTTATTTTAAAATACATAATGTATAGTGGTATCACAAGTTATTTAATAACTGAAAAACAGTCTTGCCTTTTCTTTAACCCAGAACAGTTTGGTCATTTAAAGCGATGAAAAAAATATGGCTCAGAGAGAGGTGGGGAAGATGCCTCAAGCGAAAACAATTGTAGCCTCAAGTGCTGCTGCCTTACGATTCGCTTCATTACTTCCAGCTAAGGTTTCTCTAATGATAAATCTGGAAGTAGAAAAGCATCTGCTCCAGATTTTACTAGTGACCTGTAATGGAAAAACAATTGAGCATGACTTCTTTTTATGAAGGCCTGTTTTTTTAAATACTAATAATAATCTGAGTTGGTTTGAATAGCTGCATTTTATAAAATCTTTCCTACTATCATGACAAAAATCCCAATGTTGAAAACACCATTTGTCTCTACTGGGGTAACAATACTACAGTTCCCGAGGTAAACGGTACTCCGTTTCAAGGGCTTTGTTCTCTAATCCTGCTCAGCGGATTATGTGGCTGACTGGAGGAGTACTGTAATCAGTTAGGAACACAAGTCCCGCTGGCTGCCAGGACTTGCAGCCCTCAATGAGTTAGTGTCCTGATAATCTCCCTCCTCCTCCCCAGCCAATTACTCATACTACTGTCATCAGGCAGATCAGTACCTGCTTTGTTTTTCAAAAATGTGATCATTTCTGCCTCCGTTGATGACATTGCAGCCTTACATAAAGGCATTACAGCAAGATTAAAAGGCCTTTGGAGCCTATAAAAGAAAAAAGCTGAGTAGTTACTGAATGGCTCTGAAAAAATAATAGATACATTTTATAACTGTCATTATTGCGCAATGGCAATAGCAAGCGAAACTACATAGGTTAACCTTTAATTTGCAAGTCAAATGTGAATCACGGTCATTTAAGCATTGCAGTGATTTGAGGTGATTGATACGAATCTTGATCCTTACGGACAGTTACTTTGTTTAGAGAGGGAATTAGATGTTTAGAAGTGAAATATTGCAGTTCTGTTAGAACTTGGGGAAACAGGTATTGCAAGAAAAACATGCAGTAAAAGCTAAGGCAGATTACAGGCTATTGTTGTACAGACAGTTGTTAGCTGAGCTATTCTGGTGCATACTGAAATCTAAATTATGTCTGAAGTTGAGTGGAAAATGGATTACAAAGCTAGCTGTAAATGACAGAAATAGTATAATTGAAAAAGGTAATATCAATGCACTATTGGAAGCCGAAGGTAATTTTTTTGTATTCCGTTGTTTGCTAAAAAGGACTTGTGCAACTTGAAATTTAATTCTAGGAAGGAGAAAGCCATTACCTGAAAAAAAAAAAAGAACCACATGTACCAGTTATGCAAATCTCTTGATTGCATACATAGGTAAGAGACCTGGCTCAGCAACAGCTTTACAGTAAATGTATCATACATTTATTTCAGGGTCATCTCTAAGTAGAGACATACAATTGTCTGGGGCAGCAGACTGCTGCAGGGAGGAAAAAGGCTATTGCCCAGATGCATCTTTGCCTATAGCAGAGCCCTGGAAGGCAGCAAGCAGGCAGCCCATGCTGCTGCCAGCACCCCGAAGGAGCTCTACTACCTGCTGCAGGAAGCCCTCCTGGGAGGGGGTGGCCCTTGCAATCCTTTGGTAAACCTGGTGAGAGCAAAAGCAGAAAGCCTGGCCTCCCCTTCCTGGACTTGCCCTTTCCCCACTCCCATACCTGTAGCTGTTGTCTCATCGTGGTGGCAAAATTCAATTTTTTTACTATGCTGTTGATAAGTTTGAAGAAAGCATTAGTTTCTTGAAGTATTTTTTTACAAATAACTGGAAGCACTGGTAATGTTTCTCTTTTTACTGATCTCTTCTCTCTGGTGGGTTTATATTGGTACAGAGATGGGATATTTCAGAGAGATGTGAAACCAGAAAACATTAATAAAGGTAATTAATTTTATGTGAGAATATTTAACTGAAAGTGAAGTATATCAGTATTTTTCTCTTTAGTCTGAGAAGGTAATGCTTCTTCATGAATAAAAGTAGAGTTTTAAAAAAAATCTATAGATAGTTACTTCTAATACCGTATTCCTGATCTAGAGGAATGAACAGGCAAGTTTGTTCTTGCCAAAACCTGAAATGAATTGGATGCATTACAGCCTGCATGTGTTCCAATCTAAAAACCTGTTCTTTATCCTCTACTAATTTCTGTTGTCCGAGAAACAAGCGATAGGGTTCAGTTCTGCAGCCCTTTCTTTCTACCTTCAATTCCTACATTTAGTGGGAGTTATTAATACAAAAGGGAGCAGAAGGTGTTAGCTTTCAGAAGATTTCTTCATTGAAATCTATTCTCCTGACAGTTTCAGAATGTTATTTTGCTAATGTCTGAAAAGCGAGGATTTCAAAATTCAGTTTATGAAATTTTATTTTCTGGAGATAAATTTTTCTTTTAAGTCTTAGAAGAACAGAGGAGAAGCCGTTCCACGGAGAAGCCAAAGCCACCTGTTATATCACTGCTCAACACAAGAACTCTAAGAAAATAACTTAATCCAGATGTCCTATTTAGCAGTCTTCCCTTCAGTAATAGTCCATATGCTTTTCAATTAACTCTTAGCTCTTTCTTTTAATGATGTACAGAACGGTATTTGCACATATTATGGGACACAGGTATCTTCGAGCCTGGAGCTACTTGCTATTTAAATGCAGTTTTACTGCTATTACAATACTACCCCTGGGATTTCTGAAAGTTTATTCTTAAAGTAATCTGTGATTTCTTTTATGATGACTACTTCACACGTTTAAGGAAAATCTTGGCTTGAATATTTCAGTGTTTCTAATTTGTCAAAATACTTTATTTGTTTTTGCAGCAGAATACCCTGAGGTTAGGAGATTCTGGATCTCGTAGGAGTGTCTGTTCTAAGCAGCCACATACAGAACATATCTCTATACGCTGGTACTGAGCACCTGAATGCTTACTTACAAATGGCCACTATAGTTACAAAATTGATATATGGAGTGCTGGCTGTGTTTTCTATGAAATCACAAGGTACAGTGTTCAGTGGAGAGTCTTGCTTATTATTAATCCAGAAAATCAAAGGCAAATAACTCAAGTAAGGAGCACATGGTACGGGTAATATGATCTTTGTTTCCGTGGTTTTGTGGAAGCTTCTTCTGTGATTAGTCTGCAGGGTTCATCAGGCAGTAATCCTGCCTTGTCTGGCACTCTCTTCACCCTATGGCACGTTAGTAATAAAGCAGTGGGATGTTCAAGATCAACAAATATTATTTACAAGTAAAATAACATTTTTGAACAGTTGGTTGTTTTGTTGGTTGTTTTGGGTTTTGTTTTTTTGTTTTGGTTTTTTTTTTTTCCCCTATTGGCTTCATATTTGAGTTTGGTAAGAATGTGTTTTCTCTGCTTTATCTCTGAAGACACTGTGGCTCGTTTCCTGTGATGAACATTGCTAATGATCCTCAATCTTGTTCATGCACTTGTTGGTAAAATTTTTGCCTCTTTTTTTTACTTATTATTCTGCAAAAACAGAGGAGATTAGAGAAGACACTCCCTCCGATTCACTACTTTGATTTATAATATAGCGTGTTTAAGACCCTTGTGCCAGGACCTTATGTCGTGGAATATTTTGAAGTCGGATTCTGATGAAGGAAGAGTTCAGGAAAACCCGGATTAAAGTCCTTTGAGCTTTTCGATGATGATGAAACTATAACTCAAAAAAATTGTCACCGGTCTTCAAGAAAAAAGGAAAAATAACCACCATGAGTATTTCTCCAATATCTTTGTGCCCTAGCAACAGCAGCAGTTCTTCTTTATTCTCCTCCCACACTGCTGTCTCTGATATGCAACCAGGAGTGATAGCATTTGCTTTGCTACTTTCCTCCTCCTCCACATGGCAAGTGCAGCTGCTGCCATCACCATCACATTAAATGACAACCCTTATGCTTTGCCTGCTAACTCATAGAAACAGTTCTACTTCGGTCAGAAAACTGTTAACAGAAAAATCCCAAATGTGGCCATTCTCCTGCAAAGTAAATTGGGACCTAAAGCTTTAAAAATACCGTGTTTTTCCATTTCAATTTTAATCAGGTGGGCTTTGAAGTTTGGCAAGAAAATTACACGCTGCAAACTTAGGTTTTCTTAGGGCAAAAAACCTTACAGATATTTCCTCATAATTTTAGCTTAATGTAACAAATTTCATTCTTTGCAACCACTGCACATTTTCAGAGACCTGATAGGTGTGCTCAGAGAGAAATGAGGGATGCTTATTGGAAATTACCGAATTAAAAAAGATACAGCCTTGCCAAGATAAAGAAAGTTATGGGCAGGTTTGTTTCTTTTTAAGTGCAGTTTGCAGTTTTTGCTGTTGAACATTTGCGTAAGCCTTTATGCTTTACACCACACTGTGTAAGAATTTTTAGTCTTTTACTCAGCCGTGCTTATCTTTCAAATCTTGGCCTCCCTCTTTCCGTTCCTTATAAATCGTGGTTCCTGGATTACATTTTTCTGTGGATTGCACAGTTGTTCTTCCCTAAGTTATAGCTTTACATTTAGAGACAGGACATTTTTGTAGTTCACACAAAAGCTACTCCCAACTGCTTGTCTTGATACAGCTGCACAACATGAATCGAATCTCTTTTCTCTCCTTCCCCTACTCAAAGCTTTGTAAAGACATTCAGAGAAGTGTGCAGCCAGCCGTTTGACTGAATTTGCAAACAGTTAGAAGAAGTTTCCTCCTGCTACAAAGAGGGCTGAATGTATCGCTTTCACGAATCATGTGGTGCTACTGAAGTGTTTCTTAAATTATAAGCCCAAGGAAATGCTCTGCTAACATGGAAAAAGGCAACGTGTGCAAGAAACAAATGTTAGTGGACCTAACTCGTGAAGTCAGATTGCTCCATCGATAACAATGTTTTCAAGGACTCTATGCAAGTTTTATATTAACTGAGGATCAAGCTCAGGAATGCAGTTCAAATTACCATCTTTCCAGTATTGCTGCTTGCAAAGAACCTGTGTGTTAGGACTGGAATGTTTCTTATAAATATATACTTTTATGTGCATACACAACACGAGGGACTGCTTGACTCTGCTGTCTTAAAACGAGGAAAGCACATTGTCTTCTGGGATCTGCCACTTCACTAGAAAAAAACACAATCCCACATCCATTGCCTTTCACCAGGAGGGATGTTCTCTTTACATATTTTACCCCAAACCTGCGAGGAGAGGGCAACTACAGGTTTCTGTTTAATAACCCAAACTACTCTTTCCATCCAAACATGCAGTTGTCTTAATCTGCTCCTCACATGTTATCTTTTAGTTGCTGGTTGGTATTAAACTGTCCACAAATGAATAATTCTAAAATGTATCTTTCTCGTAAATGAAAATTTTTTAACTGAAGTGGCAGCTATGCCACTTAAACTAGTTTGTGTCTTCTCTAGTGCTAATACTATCTCTTACCTTGCAGTTTTCAGCCTCTCTTTCCTGGATCTGATGAGCCGGGCCAAATTTCAAAAATCCATGACGTTATAGGCACTCCTGCTAACAAAACTCTCAACAAGTTCAAGCAGTAAGTATGCACTCCCATAGTTATTAATCTCGCTGTTTAAATATCCACAATATAACTGTGCAGCTGTGTGCAATTTCTGCTCAGGGAACCACCACAAAAATCTGATACTGTTGTGACGGCTGCTGACCAAAGAGCAGTGTCTTCTATGCCTACCCAGAGATAGTCACGCATTCGTGGTCCTTGTAGGCAGAGGAGAGGAAATCTGAGCCTACATCAATCTTATCTGGCCTTTTATTTCCATGGTATCTTTAAGGCCAATGACATAACTTGTTAGGAAAGAAAACGTTTTTTTCCAAGTATTACTTACTTGTCCCTAAGAAATGATTACCTAAATCAGATGAGAATAATTTTTTTCAGTAAATTGTAATTCTCTCTGAATGTGCATGAATAACTGTTCTCAACTTGCTTAACACAGGTCAAGAATTGGCGAGTTTTGATTTCCCGTTTAAAAAAGGAAAAGGAATCCCTCCTCTTGCGCGCAATTTGTCTCCCAAAGGCTTCTCTCTCCTGTGTGTGATGATAAAATATGATCCTGATGAGAGAATTGCTGCCCATCAAGCATTACAGTACCCTTATTTTTAAGAACTCCGGTAAGTGACTTCAAATCACTTCAGTCTTGAAGACTAAAATTAAAAAGTGGGGGGAGCGCTGTGTGCTTACTATTTAAAGTGGACTGGGATAAAGTTTGCTTACAGTGCTAGTACTTAGCTTGCAATACAATGAATGTAAGTCAGTCAACATAATTCTTTGCATTGAGTCCAAACTTCACCTAAAGCACAACTAATGTTTTTCTCTTTTTTTTTTTTTTTTCTTTTTTCCCCAAACTGTTTAGGGCAGCTGATACACAAGCTTTGGCCATGCACAAAAAATTAAGGTTACTAGGAAATACAGCAGGGCAAGTACCTCTGCATTTGTGGCAAATTTCAAAGGAAAGTCAAAGACAGGTAATACCTAAGCGGAGGAATTGTCAGCCCATTTAGAGAAAGTAATTTGCGACACTGAGCTTGTTAGCTAGAAACAAATGTTTTCCTTAAGCTGATTACTTGGTTTGATTCAGTCTGCCTAAACACTGATCTGTATTGGGTCTGATGCAGTTCCACCCCCTGCAAGCCCTGAAAATCATGAGTTAGAATTTAGAAGCTGTGATACCACATAATCCCGTCAGTAGACGGTTGTAGTAGTTGCTATTAATTAGAGGGACAGTTCCACATTTTCTTAAAATATCTCGATCCTCATCTTTTGCTCTCTGCCTTTGAGTTAAAAAGTTGTACAGATGAAGTTGTAGCAGAGTCAGAAAGTGTGCTTGTGCCTTTTCAGGCCTTCAGTCTACATTTTGAACAAATAATTTTTATTTTTTTAAAAACTTAATTATCCTGTATTTAGATGATATCTGGGAAAATCCTACACTTATATTTGACACTGGAAATAAAAAAAAATAAAATCTGATTAAAAATTCTGGCAAACTAAAACTTTGTTTATATTCAAGCTATGTGAAGAATACTCAACGTGTTCACTCTTAAGGGTTTGCTGTATCTGCAAGGTGAGATAGAAGTTAGTACTACATGAAAAACTCTTAAATACAGGTTTTTCTCAAAAAAACAAATTACAGTAGCAAAAATAATTAGAAATTATTTTCTGCTGTGCATTTAACCTTGAAAGCATGAACTCTCCTTCCATAGCAGCAGCCACTTTTTCCACCAATTTAGTTCTGGGGTTCATCATTGTGGGCTTTGTAAGAAGTTCCTTCAGGAGAAATTGCAAGAAACATCAAGAGAGGTAGTAATTTGTAAAAAAGAATTAGCTGAAGTACTGTTTGGCTGGTTTTTTTTTTCTGATTATTTGGATTTTCTCTTTTAATTTTATTCCTTAAGATGTTCTCAGAAAGAAATTGGATCTTGTTTATTTATTTTCAAAGCCTCTCTTAGGAAAGTCCAGGAAAAAACAAAACAACAACATGGATCTCCTCGTGGAGAATTACCAAAATTAAATCTTTCTGGAGCAGCCAAATTGACTTCCAGTCCTACTCCTACATCGCTTTCAGTTTTCCAAGCACCTAAGGAAAGTGGTGAAACCCCTGTGTTACAGTCTGTTAGATTATTGGATCAAGTATCGAGGTACAGACTCTAACTTGCCCGTTAAAGTGTAATAGCAAAATGCGTTTTACAGAGCGTATTTCAAACTTCCATTGTTTCCGCAACAGTCTGAGAAACAGAAGTCTTCCCCTTACCTGCTAAGGAACGAAGGGGAGGAGGTTACTGACCACCTTGTGAAGTATTTGGAGTGTGAGGAAAAGCATGACTGTGCCGTGAGAGCGAGCCAATCATGCTTCCGTTGTTAGAGACGTAACAAGAACAGCAGTGCCTTATTTTGTGTTTCTCTGATAATCTGTAGGAAAACCCCACAAGGTTACGAAGGGCTGCTTACCTACCGTTTTGGTATTCTCTTCCTGAAGGGTATCAGTATTTAATGAAGCATTGCTCTGGCAGAGCTTAGAGAGTGCTCTATTGAACCTCCTAAGTATTTGTTCCTTTTAGAACCTGATGGAGGAGGAGGTTAGCTAAAAATAGCATGAAAGGATTCTTTGAGCTTCAGTAGTAGGAATGGAATGTTATCGACAAAATACAAGTTTTCATATTATATTATAAATTACAGTTAACTTTTGCATCTTTTTTTTTAGTTTTCAGTCAAGTCTGGAAAGTATTCACCTCCTGCGTTCAGTAACTTCAACCTCAAGTTGTATTGAGAATGTGCAGATTACGCAATCATACGAGATACTTGATTTTGATGCAGTTTCTGTAACTACTGAATATTTTTATATAACTATAATCTAGCTAGAAGCGAAAGCAACTTTTTATCTGATTCAAAAGCAAATAAAATTTAGTCATAGTTTTCTTCAAGCCATTGATCTGCATATTAATCAGAAGTTTTTACAGTGACTGATATCGCAGCTAGTTGCTTAGAAGAGCAGTAAAGGCATATATCTTACCATGTTTCAGAAATTTTGCACACAGATCATCAGTAACAATATAATGTTACTGTTTCCTAGCGCTGTAAAAGGCAGCATTTTTATCTTACTAGGAAAGAGTAGTTATTGCAATTGGATACCATTGATTTCAAAACTCCCGAGATCTCCTAAAAATTTGCAGTAATTAATTTGCAATACTTAAATTTGGCAATATGTTACGAAACAGCTTTGCTATTTAAAAAACAAATGAGTTTGTGCAAGTCATACTTAGCTGGGGGTTTAAAAATCTTCTGCCTACCAAGTATGCATGCAAGACAGGTTTTGCAAATAACTTTTTTTGGTTTAATAGTTCTAAAAGTTATTCTGCTCATAACTGGGAAGTGATCAGCTTTTTTTCCAGTAACCAAACACCTCTGGGACTGCTGCTGCTGTTCCAAATTTTCTGTGCCACAAAAAAGCGAAACCCAAGCAATGAGAGGGCAGGCAAGGGGCATGTATTAGAAGTCACTGCTGTGCATGAGGCACTGCGAAAAAACGCACCGGGTAGCAGATCACGTTGAAGTCACTAAGCCAACCCTTAAGCACCAATCTGAGATTGATGCTCTAAATCCAGACAAACTATTTATTCTAATCAGTTAAGATGCAGCTCAAACAATGCAGTAAAATACACGTTAACGTAAAGATTTTATAAAAATACTAGTCATCTAGAAGAAAAGTTAGGCCCGTTATGCTCTCAGCTCTCCTTCTGAGATTTTATTAGGCTATGCGTTTGTGAAAATAACGACCCTTCTCACTCAATTAGAGGTTTTCCAGTAGGTGGCTGCTTTGTTGTGTTATTTTGGTTGGTTGGTTGTTTTTTTAAGAATCGGCGTCTCAACACTTGTAGGGTTCTCTCGTGACTGCCTTAGATCCTGTTCCTTGTTCTACCATTCAGCTTCTGGATAACTTTGAGCATGCCCAAATTCCACCTTGCAGCTTTCCAGTGTGGGGAAACTCACGAGACTCAAGTTCTTCATTAATCCTTTTGAGATCTACTGCTTAAAAGCACTTGTCTATCTTATGTTTCTCTTCATGTTTTGAGGAAGGTATTATTTTCACATACTGTACTGAGGATCAACATGACATTTACTAGCAGATTTTTAAAAATGTGAAAGTATTAGCAGACTAAATGTTTGTGGTGCGTACCGTGGGAGTCATTTTTTGGTATTGATTCAAGTTTGGCTATCCAAGTTGAATATCTTGCACCCACATCATGGCCTCCTGTATCTTTGCTCATTTCATCTCACTTCTTCATAGCAAACTTTTGGAATCTCAATAGCAAGAATGGAAAAACATCCCAGCCCTGGCAGGAATTCTTGTAAAATAAGGCTATGGCACATGAACGAGGCTCTGCAGGGAAACCTGTATTGCTGCTACTTGTCCTAGGTACGCCAGAGGA
>NW_008824031.1:3460651-3466994 GCF_000699105.1 Pygoscelis adeliae
ACTAGGATGGAACAAATACATAGGCAGAGTTTTAGCAGAGGAAGTGTTCTACACCACTAGAGCGAGAACATCACAAGGAAGGGAGAATTAAACAGCGGAACATAATGGTATAGCTAACTGCTCTTTCTCATTTTATTGAAACTCATACTGGATGGACGCTGTCTTTCCTCCAGTTGTAAGCAGAAAATATGCTCCCGACCGTGGTATCTCAAAGGGCAGTGGGGGGTACATAAAGACAGAGTGACTGGCTGAGTTTTACTGCTCTCGTACAGCTAATCATCTCCCCACTTTGTCATGCTTTCACGTTAGCAGCTCATACCGATAGAACAGAGAGAGAACTTCAACAATAAGGCAATCCAATATTTGTTTCAATACCTAGCATAGGTTTATATATATAAAAATATATATAAAATAAATACATACAAACCTAGCATAGGTTTATATGTACATATAAAAGAAAGGTGTGATGCTAAGCTTAGGAAATGGAATTAAGGACTGCAGCTCTACAGGCAACACAGCGTAACAGTAACCTCCGATTTCTTACCTTTGGAACTCCGAGCAAAAGGTGCCATGAGCTCATCCAGTGTTTTTTCCAGAGAGGAGGATGGTGAGTTGCTTGGTGCTAATATATTTGGAGTTGAGCATGGTGTGCAGCAGTAAAAATGATGGTCTAAAGATAGGTAACTTCTTGTATCTGAGAGATCTTGCTCGCCACAGTTATTAACTTCTTACAAGAGTTAAAAAAAAAAAAAAAAGGCAAATCCTACTACCCACATTTGGCTGATCATTCAGACTCAGAGCTCTCTTACCTAGCGTTATACAGTAGGTCGAGGCTCGTATTATCAAGAGTATGTTCCTGATGGAGATATGTTAATTGTATTGGTAGCTTCCCGTAACCTTTTTCTGGAAACCTCAAACCACAGGTGCTGAAGTTTAAATATTTCAACATTTCAACTAAAACAAACAAAAAAAAATTCCTTGGATCGTGTATGCACAAGATACTTTCCTGTTTTCAAAAGCGTTATTGCAACTGTTTGCTTCTGTAATTAATGTATCAGGTAGGTAATTATTCATACACCAGGAAAACGGTTGTTTTTTTGAAAAAGATTAAGTCAGAATTTTGGTAAGTTTTAACTTGGCGAGAAAAGGCTATCAGAGTGATATCTTGTATGTTAGCAGTCATTCTCTCTCTCATACGCTGTATCTGGGGCTGTCAGGCTGTTATAATGAAAAAGGCAATTTCTCATTCAGCAGATTGGTTTTGCTATGAAAATTGGAAATTTGAAGTGAAGGACCACATTGGAATGTTTTCTTCATTTATTTTACGCTTTCAAGTGGATCTTACACAGTGTGGCACATACGGTGCTTCACGGGTATTTATTTCATAACAAGTTCTTTGCTGTTGTACTTCTGGAGACAACTGACACTTCTCTGGCTGTTGGATTAGTAGGCAAACTTGAGTTTTCTCACCTGCTTTATAGTTAAAATACACTCAACTTTAAACTGCAAACTGGCAAGTATTGTTTCTACCCTCATTCTTCCAGCTAAAATTCCATACTGAGATGATCTGTGTTCCACTCACTTTTAAATGTTTTTTTAACATAGTAGGAAAAAGTTATTTATTAAGAGCTGTATCTATAGTAGAAAACTCTAAGTTCTTTCCAGGTAAGTTATTAGTATCCCTTTTCTTCCTAAAATAATTTTCTTCCATATGGAATAAAGGGTGGGATGGGCAGTTCAAGCTTCTAGATGATTGCCTAATAGTAAAGAAGAGGCTGAAAAAAGAAAAACCACATCTGCTCCTTGTATGCTGTTTAACTATGATCTATAGCAGGGACGTACTCTGCAAACGGATATGCAAGTACCTGCTGTTATTACCCCCATGATGGATACCGCCGGCCTTTCCGTACTGGTTTTGTGTTTGTTTTTCCAGCCAAAGGAAAAAAATCTTATAAAGTTATTACATACTTTCTGAACTGCTTCATTTTGACTCAGAGCGTATGAAGCGCTTGTATAAAAGAAGTCTACAGGGAGATAACTACATTTGTTTTCAGTGACGAGGTTTACCTGTATTTTAACAGTTAAACCCACTATGTTAATAAAACAAAACTGCTGAACAATAATCCTGCTCAGTTTCAGTATTTCCCCCATTCTTCATATTTCAGAAGAACGTAAGTAGGTACGAATTGTAAAGTACAGCTCCATCTTTAATAAAGCAGACAATCTAAATGCCAGCTTATAAATGCATCTGGCAGTTTTCTACACGCTAGCTGCATTACAAGAATAAGACTGGTTAGAAGTAGCTACTGCAGTTGTTTCTCCCCAAGTTTTCATTCATTTCCGGAAAAAAGTTAACTTCTCATGCCTGAAAATGTCCAAAGTTTACTTGCAATTTAAAAAATCTGCCCAGCGTTATGGTTGGGAGAGCAGGAAGGGCAGCAGTGTGATACACGCTCGGATACAGCGCGTGCATACTCGGGCGAGCCCCACGTTCCCAGGCTAGCGGCCTCCGTGCCACTCTGCCCGCCTGATGCCCGGCTGCGAGGCTCAGCAAAAGCCTAACGGTGAATATTGCCACGGAGGGTAAAGGGAAAGATGGGGCGGACACTGCTGTCATTCTGGGGCTTGACATGGCGCAACATCTCTTGGGGGTTTTTTTGATCTTTGCAAGGACTATTGAAAACAATTGGAGTGTTCTGTTGCTGACTGCTTAAGAATAACGTGCGTTCAGACAAGCAGCGTTAAACTATACAAATACACGGATGCGTCTCTCTCCCTAACGCTTACCAGTTTAAGATCCTTGAATTATAAATGAGGTGCCTGATTTAAGACAAACAAGTTGTCTCAGAAACGCATCTACTCCGATGCGTTGACCTAATTTAAATTGCCAAGTCGGAACGTGTACGTCTACTGCTGCTGGATCTTTCACTTCACAACTCCCAAGGCAGACGTACGGGACTGTGTGATTACAAAATCCTTACCCCACAAAGTTGTCTGTCTGCAAGATTTCCACTGTATGACGTATTTAGAGAGAAACCATTAAGACCGAGAACAGAACAATGTTATTTCACTTTCCTAATTGGAACTCAACTGCATTAAATACGAAGCAATGTTCTAGGTGAGGTATTTTTGAAAGGAATTTGTTCTACAAAGTTTAGATGATATTTCTGTACCAAACATTTAATTCAACAAAGGACTGTTTACATCAAAAGTGATGGAATTTGAACAGAAAGTAAACAAAATGCATATTCAAGATAGTTTAATGTGTATTTTCTGAATTAGAAATATCACTTTCTTAAATGAATGAGAATTTCTAGTGTAATGATCCATTACTCCCCTCCCCCATCACTGAATTACATTATTTATACATATAATACAGAGCCGATTGCAGTTGGAAACAACATTATTAAAATAAATGTTTAATAGATACAAAGGATCTTTTCTCCACAACACAGTTTTTCTGGTGCCTGGACACCAATTTTAAAGTAATTCTCTATTAGCATTAAACTATTTAAGTGCAAAACAATTTTGTTTTAAAAATCTATGATTGCAGCATCCATCTTCCTGAATAACATTTTGAAGCCAGAAAGTAATGACTTTCATTTTCCATGAGTGCATTCCAGGCTGTCTTCTAGCCACCTCTGGTTAAAAAAATCAGTGCAAAATAAACAATGGTGAAGTACTAGTTTAACCATTGAACTCACTTGAATTTAAGAAACATACTTTATTTTACACTATATATATATATAGCTCTTATTTATATATTTATAGAGAGAGATTAAATTACA
Organism: Pygoscelis adeliae; assembly: GCF_000699105.1. Taxonomy (NCBI): domain Eukaryota; kingdom Metazoa; phylum Chordata; class Aves; order Sphenisciformes; family Spheniscidae; genus Pygoscelis; species Pygoscelis adeliae. The sequence continues at coordinate 3,464,440 of NW_008824031.1, forward strand.
CTGGACTCGAAAATATATAAAGAAAAGCAAAAATGTTACTGTTTTTTCCTGCAGCACCAAAGGAAGCTTTTTTTCCCCCAAATGAAAACTCTTCCTTGGGTGAGCAGCCTAGCAGTATTAGCTGTAATAAGAACTCATTACATTATTCCTCTGCAAATTACTATGTGATTCACATAATTCCATGTTTACACTCTGCCACATTATAATTTGTGATGCTCTTTGCCTGAAGAACAGCTCCTGGTTCCACTGTCATTACTTCTTGTCCTGCGTTCAGAGATTTGCTAGCAGTAGTGTGATGGCTATACTACAGTTCCACTTGGAGAATTGGCCTGGTTTTGGGATGACAATAAACCCTGCAAACAAAGCAGTTTACATTAATCCAGCAAGAGAACCTGACGTTAATTTTATAAAGTTCTTAGCCTGAAGCTAAAATGAGTACAATTTATTTTTACCACCACTCGCTTACTTTAGACATCAGCACCTTCTTTCCTACAAAAGGATCTAAGCCACTATTGTACCAGTCAAGCAGCACACAAAAGAGCTTTCAGCAAGTAAGAGAGCGTGTGCGTTAACGACACATGATGAATCTGATGCCAGCATTTGACTTAATCTGCCTTGCATTTGGAGTCATTGTGAACTGTGAAACTTCAAAAATCATACACCAAAAAAGCGATCAGCATTTTATTAGGAGAGCAACAAACCAACCTGTTCCAGCATTAACACGTTTCACCCCTAACCTGATACAGGGAGACGCTCAACCTCTTAGATGCTATCGGATATTACAAGCTTTGAATAGAAAAATAGATCATCTAACCAAATACTTCTTTTGGTAATTTTAAAAGAGAGAATGAAACGCTAAGCAAGAGTTCAGTAAAGATTTCCCATTACAATTTAAGCTTGCATTCAGGAAAACTTTTTTACCAGCTCGTTTAACTACATCGCCATTCAAATAAAATGAGACTTACTTCATTTCAGACATAATCCTGCAACTGCGCGGCGCCCCTTGCTAGGCAGAGGCTACTGTTCCGGATTCAGGCAACCGTACCTTACAGGTAGATATCAATGGATAGATTCCGTTTCAGATTTACATACAGTAGCCCCTTTTTAATCATTCACATAAAAGTAGCTGTATATCAGACTGATGTAGGAAAAGCTTACTATCAAAATACAATTTAGTCTTCTTGCAAGGTCGTTACTTAGTTATAAGAAGCGCCAGCAGGCTGAGGAGCACAACGGCAGCTAAGCTGGAAGCACACCAGTGAGTATCACTGTGCAACTCCTTACTACGTAGGCACGATAAAGCCTCTTAAACAGCTACCGGCTTAGGTAGCTTACCTCAAAGTTAAGATCCTGTGACTCAGATCCATCAAACCAGACAAGCGCAGGCAGCCATTAGCACACAATGTAGAATTAGGTCACATCTTCAGAATCTACAGGAGCTCTTTCTTACTTGGATCCAAGCACTGAAAGGTCACGACTGATGGGAGAAAACCCTGACCATAGACGGAAGAGGTGGAAGGAGGGCTGGACTGGCTGGATTCAAGTCAGCAAGTTTCTACCAAAACCAGAGCCTGCCCTTTTAAAAAACATCTCATCTACCCGTTCAGACACATTATGAATCTGAATACATTTGCAGGAGTTACAGCAGACAGTTTGTGTGCGTGCATGTGTGTATATACGTGCACACATTTTATATTACCTTTATAGATCATAAACTACATGATTTATAAAGTTCTTAGCCTGAAGCTAAAATGAGTACAATTTATTTTTACCACCACTCGCTTACTTTAGACATCAGCACCTTCTTTCCTACAAAAGGATCTAAGCCACTATTGTACCAGTCAAGCAGCACACAAAAGAGCTTTCAGCAAGTAAGAGAGCGTGTGCGTTAACGACACACGATGAATTTGGTGCTTAATTTGGTGCCTTCATAGATCACACCTGCAGGGACTAGAACACTTTATTTTTTACTTGTTTATGTAGTGGATATCTCATTCAAACACTGTTGAGGTAGACTGAAGTGGGTTGGTCTTTAAACTTGATGGACATTCAGGATGTGCAAAGATACTGCGTATTTCACGAGAAGAGAACAAGAAGTTTCCTAGTTAAGGAATAGATGGTGAAAAAAAGGCAGAATTTTAGAGCAAACCACCGAAGCACTTCTGAAGATCTTTACCAAGAGAGCTTTGTTTGAAAGTGATGAAGATGAATCAGAACTCTGTAGTTCATTACCGAAGCATTCTTCAGAAGTCTATTAAATCCAGCAGCAACTGGAAGGCCTTCCTTGCCAGATTACATCCACTAAGCAACTTTCGAGTACCCCGGAAAAAGACGTCCAAAGGTATTATTTTCAGTCTTTAATAAATCAGTGATCCAAACTGTTCGTATGCAAATATATGCTTTATAAGCACAGAGAAAGTACCAGGGATGGCATAATATGAAGTCTTTTTCAACAGGCTCACAACCATGCTGTACCGACGAAGAGAAATAAGCTCTATTCTAATATCAGATTTACACTGCAATGCAACCAATTGTTGGGAAACAAAATGAAGAGT
>NW_008824031.1:3467018-3480338 GCF_000699105.1 Pygoscelis adeliae
AACAGGCGGCACACGCTGAAATTCAGTATGGTGCCTTGTTCCCCGTGAACTACCAGACGCTCTGGAATTCAAGTTCCAAGATGAGGAACAAGGAGTCACTCAGTCCTGGTTTGATCTCCAGGGCCGTGAATACTCCCTGCTTTAAAGAGCAGAAGTGCAGTGCAGGTGGCTCTGAGTAAGTGAATACCAGGAACCCCTTGTATTTCAATCCTCGCTCTGAATTAATTCTGCACCTCTGAGCAGGCGAGCCAGAGGAACACCAAAGTGGAAAGGATCTCAAGATCAATATCCTTGTGCTACCGCAGACAGACGTTTCAAAAACTTTGCAAGTACTGCCTTAAAACTTGACCAGGCTACGATGGACATTTCCAGAACTTCACTTCTGTGACAGAGATCAGGAATTTTGTGAGTTCTTCCAAGTACTTAATTTCAGAAGACATCTTAGACCTTAGATGTTCATACAAGAACAGCAAGAATAAGAATTCAGATTTTAGGCATGGAAGTTTTGCTGAAGTGGTGAGTGTTCTCCGTGGGTCCTGAGTAACAAAAAGGATTATATAGAATTTCACCATTGCATCAGAGCCTTTCAAGCAAGGCCATTTAAGAAGTTACGTTGGGTGTAACATCAGAAGGTTTAGAAAGCCACATTAGAAAAGCAAGTGAGGGCTCAAAAAAAGTTACAGTTTTGATACAAAAGTTACCCTGTACGAGTCCGATCTGTAATACATAGGGTGTGAGACTAGAACATTCGTAATCACATTCTCTGGGAATAATATGATGGATAAGGTTATAAAAAAAAAATATAGAAAGCTCCTGCCTGTAAAGAAAGAAGAAAGACATGAGACCATAGTGCTTTTTGTGATTAAACCACCCAGTCTAGTCAACCAGGCGCTAAAAGGTGGAACAAAAGCTGCCGCAACTTATTAGCGCAACAGCAAAGCGGCACAGTTTAATAGCCGTGACAGAAAACACAGAAGAGCCGAGATGCGACAACTGCAGATCTGCCGTGCAGTACAGCGCACCAGCTTAAAGTTTAAGAACAAGCAGATCACACTGAGCAAGCAGCAGAAGCAAATTAAGAGACCGTTCAAAAAAGTTTTGAAAATAAATGTAGTCTTTTATTAGTGGTATTATTTTGTCAGCACGTGGGTCTAGCAGGGGGTGGGAAATGGAGCGGTTATGAGACCCAAGTCAGGAATTTGACAAAACAACCTTCATCACAACCTCCGAGAGGGTCCTCCAAGTAGGTGCTACACCATCTGCCATCTTAACAGCATACGGCTGGAACGTGCTTCTTTCGCAGAGGACGGTGTGGTTTTTCTTATGTCAGCGATGTGAGAGTATTGGACACAAACTGTTTCAGCACCAGTCACTAGGGCTATTCCATGTTTATCTATGCATTCTCTCTCTTCCCAAAACACACAGGACTTCGCGTATTTGGTAAAAACAGGCTTGCGAGGGTAGGAATGAAAAGCCATAACAAATACGATCAGTAAGGTCATTTCCACCCACCGTTCATGGCACTCATAGCTGTGGTCTGTTCAGAAAGACCTGCAGCAGTGTTAAGACTAACCCTCCTCACAATTCATGAGATTGCAGGGGGGTATTTTTTAAAAAAAATTCCACCTATGCTCCAGCCAGAAGTTTGGTTTTTTTCCAAAGACACGAAACACAAGGTTTCACAACAGAAACTAATTCTATGAAAGATCAGCACGTAATTGCTGTATTTAAAATAAATAAATAAATAAAATCGGGAAGATACTACTAAGTAGGGAAAAAAAAGCCATCAGTAACTACTGAGTTAATATTTTCTTCATGTAAATTAGAACCGGATCAACTGGAGCCAAAGATGCAACGATACATAGTTTCACTAATCTAGAACAAACTGCAAGTTTGGACACATGAGCAGGACAGGGGAAGTTAATGTCTCTGGGCTACTTCACAACGCTCCGGGCACAGGCTCAGCCTTCGCCCTGGACAAGAGCGCTCTCCTTCAGTAACACAGCTCGGCTGACCCTCAGTAACTTGCTGGTGTCAGAACGCTGCACCTCTTTCCTGCTTTCTGCTTTGAAAGGGAAAGGTAGAAAAAACAAAGCAAAGGGTTCAATGTAACAACCAACCAATGTAAAAAAAAAAAAAAAAAAACCAAACCCACAAAAAACCCCTTTTGGGCATATATAGCGGCAGAGGTCTCATAGGACACTTCACTAATGCAATTAGACCAATAAAAAAATGGCTGAATTAATGAATGCCCATACAAAAGTGGCACTGATTTGTTAAACCCTTTCTGCTATTGCCAGTATATGAAATAATCAAAATTTATTATTTGAAGAATATTCCATGGGTAGTTTATTCTTGTCCAGAACTGCAATATTCCTGGAGTAATTTGAAAAAGTAATCTGGACCAAGACCATTGCTTGACAAAAGAGCCCATGGTCCAATACAGAATTTGAGCAATAATGATATGCCAAAATGGAATGAGATTTTTCACATTTGTTTAAAATTCTGTAGTCAAACCAGCTGATTTGGTTTTAAGATTTGCATGAACAAAATCTCCAAGTTTCTTACTGTCCTGGTTTCGGCAGAGATAGAGTTAATTTCCTTCCTAGTAGCTGGTACAGTGCTGTGTTTTGGATTTAGGATGAGAACAATGTTGATAACACACCGATGTTTTAGTTGTTGCTAGGTAGTGCTTACACTAGCCAAGGACTGTTCAGCTTCCCATGCTCTACCGACTGAGAAGGCTGGAGGTGCACAAGAAGCTGGGAGGGGGCACAGCCAGGACAGCTGACCCCAACTGGCCAAAGGGACATTCCACACCATGGGACGTCATGCTCAGTACATAAACTGGGGGAAGCTGGCCGGGGGGCCCGCTGCTCGGGGATGGGCTGGGCATCGGCCGGCGGGTGGTGAGCAATTGCATTGTGCATCACTTGCTTTGTATATTATTATTATATTATTATTTTATTTCAATTATTAAACTATTTTTATCTCAACCCACGAGTTTTTCTCACTTGTGCTCTTCCAATTCTCTCCCCCATCCCACCGGCGTGGGGGGGGAGTGAGCGAGCGGCTGCGTGGTGCTCAGTTGCCGATGACAGGTTGAAAAGCACCTAACAGGAATACAATTCAAGAACAGTTTTCATAGGATCACAGAATCATAGAATAGTTTGGGTTGGAAGGGACCTCTAAAGGTCATCTAGTCCAACCCCCCTGCCGCGGGCAGGGACATCTTCAACTACATCAGGTTGCTCAGAGCCCCGTCCAACCTGGCCTTGAATGTTTCCAGGGATGGGGCATCCACCACCTCTCTGGGCAACCTGGGCCAGTGTCTCACCACCCTCAGCATAAAAAATTTCTTCCTTATATCTAGTCTATATCTACCCCCCTTTAGTTTAAAGCCATTCCATAGTAATCTCTAAAGTCATAAAATTAATTAACTGAGAATGTTCAAGGAACCACATGCTGAACATTCACATAACATACTACAGAGAAATATTTTGTATGGGGTTTAGGGGGACACAAGACCCTTTACATAGTCTATATGTTCACTAAACAGAGTTTTAAATATATTATTTGTCTTCCATTTGCTTTTTTCCCCCCCGCTTTGTTCTAGTAGTGTTACAGAAAAGTATAAATGCTTAAACCATTTGACACCAGATCTTGTAAAAGCATGTAGTAGCATCAGGGAGGTTTCACCTGCAACTTCTCTTCTGTGTACATAAAGGAGTTTTTCTCCTAACAGAGGTGTATCACCATTTTACTCATTGTCAACAAAAAGAAAGGTCAAGACTGCTAGAAAACCAGCAGACTAAGACTAACTAAAAATCTGTCTAGTGGTATTGGGCAAGATTACTTCAAGACTGGTACACGATTGGCAAATGGAAGATATGCATGTTCAAGAGAAAAGAAAAATTAATACGCAACTACTTGTGTGCTAGGAAAAGCACGAGTCTTTTGCCCACAGAAACCTGATTTGGCTTGAGCAATGGGACCTTAAGCTTCATTTAGGTAGTAAGGGCTCACGTGCTTAGGAACAGTTGTTTCTCTAGCTTCCTCAAACTGCAGAAGTCTGTAAGATTTAAAATTTTCAGATTAGAAAATAATGAAATTGAGATAAACCAGGGAAAACCTCAGGGAAAAGCATATGACTTAAGGCAACCCCATTTGGGTTAGTTGTAAAACACGTGTGATCTTAGCAGGAGAAGAAATGAGCTAAATGAATTTGATACGGTTCATCAACACCTACCTAAAATCCAACTTCAAAAACCAGAAAAATAATGTGTTCATACAAGGTACTTCCTTGAGAAGTTTGTGCAACATTATTAAAGACAAGCAAGATGACACTTTCATGTTCCAAGACACCTTTTGCCAAAATATCTTCTATGACCACAGAACTTGTGGAAGTTAGATTTGTTTCACGCTCACACTGACTGTTGAGAAACTGGTTTGACCAAACAGTTCTTGCATCATTTGATCCAACTGGATGTTCCCAGAAGCTTTCAGGACGGATTTCATTTTGTTCCTCCATTAGCACCTGTTCTTAAATAAATGTATGTGTTTATATATCAGACCACCATAGTGGTCAATCAATACCTTCTGAAGTACCAGAAAGTTCTCAGGTTCACATAAGATGAATTCCTCAGCTTTAGTCTACAGAGTATTTTTGCCTAAGAGACAAACAGAGTCCTACCTCAGTTAGACTGGGCCCAAAGTAACTAACTTTTTCACTGAAATTTCTCAAAAGTGCCTTTGAAACACTTTAGTAAATATCCTTTGTTTGGCTCCTTCATCAGTTAACACAGAACCACTGCTGCAAGGGTGACGCAATCCCTTGTCTGCTCAGATGGAAGGGCAACGTCTTAAGTCTTTGCCTAAATTGGTTCCAGGAAATTTTGCAGCCAAAGCTTTAGACTAGTTTAGTCCTAGTTCAGACGAGTTTAGTTCTAGACTAGCCACAGTTTCTCTAGACAGAAAATGCTTGAATCATCCGAGTGAGCCATATCCTCAGGGCTGTAAATTCAGCATTCATTAGGTAAATGTCAAGATCTAAAGCTTGAATAAAGAACATACCCTGCACCACAGTCCATAAAGGAAAGAGCTCCTGTAGAGTCCTAGAAGGAAGGACAATGCTCTGTCATCCTATTTGACAGGTAGGCAGAGAGAATCTAGATACATTCATGTCTGTGTTTTACTGAATCTGAGTGTAAACAAGTTTGGTAAGTGGTTTGATTAAGTATTCTATTTCATGTTACTATAGTCCTAAAAAAACCCCACACACAAACATGAGACGTGACCTTATCAGCAAGATTTAAACATCAAAACGTATGCATCATCTTGAGATGAAATGAAACATTTACTCAGAGCAGGTTACAGGATGCGATCAACTTCTTAACTTTAAAATATGGCAAGTTAACAGCTTTCATTGTGGCCATTTGTTCAGCACAGTATGATAGCATAAGACCACCTAAGGACTGCAAGATAAATTAAAACTCAAATGTGGAAAGGACTATTGAAAGTTATCTACATTTACAGTTCAATCACACATTTTTATTTAACATCAGTATACAGAGGACAACCCCAGCAAGTTATTTTGTAATGTCAAGTATTTAGTAAAGTTCTTCAGCTGTAACAGTGACAATAGAACAGCTAAAAATAAGCAGTATGAAACAAACATGATCTTCTTAAAATTATAAATATACCAACAATACTTCTTAAAGCTTAATTATTGCAACAGTTAAATTAACAATAGTTCATGTTAGAAAGGCTCTATGAAATTTATTCAAGTTGTCAAGAAGTGGAAGTGTAAAAAGGAAATACATATGAATTTTACTTTTGATTTTCACTAAAGGTAGTCAATACAATTTTGTACAGTATCACCTAACATGTCGATCTTTAACAAACTCCAGTATACAGAATTCATAAAATGCAGAAAAAATATTGTTTAATCTTTACATGTAAATTGACAGTAAATTAACTGACACAAATTTTATTATTGTAACATAAGCAGGCCAGCATTTTTAATATTAATTTAGTAGCTTTATGTTGTTAAAGGGGCAGACATATACAGTCATTCCAAGTACATAATCAAATTTTAAGAGGTGATAATTCAGAACATGGGTTTTCTAAAAAGCGTTTAGTAAAAGTCATGTTATTTCCTAATCCAGACATCCTCATCATAAAGCCTTTACAGGGTTATGATCTCTCCTGGCTTTACTGGAGCCACTAGTCACACTTTCTCACACATGCACACGCGCAAACACACATACCTTGCTATAAATATCACACCAGTGTACTAGGTTTAAATTCACCCTGATAATGCGGGTATGCTATGTGCAACTTTGCTATTATGCACATTACAGAAAGCTTCAAATTTCAGCATGGTAACCTGAAGTCATATAGCTGTGTTTCAGTTTTACTGTAATCATCCCTGAAGTTTATACAGATACCGTATCACGTTGAAAGAAATCTATTTGATAGTACTTAAATACCAGCAATTGAACTTCAATTGTAATGATGAAATGCTCCTTTCCATTGAGGAAGAATTAGTATGTATAGCTGCTCATCTCAAATATAGTACATGAATGTTTAAGTACTTTCACTAAAACAGAAGTCATACTAAAACATGATACTGTACTACAATTGTAGTTAACTAGAAAATTCAAGGATGTTATAATTTAAGTCTAAGTTTTCCTGTACAATAAGTCAAATAAATAAATTCCATGTGCATTTGTTTTACAAAATGGTAGCATGTTCATCTTGCTAGGTTATACACTGCCATTTCACCTGTTCATACTTCTGGCCAATCTTACCTTGAGCTTTCGTACAAAGGAAACAACTGATCAGCAACTTTTACTTAGATAAAATGGAGTCACTGTACAAGATGGTGAATAGTTAATTCTGAAGTCAAACACAGAAATCTCAGTTTCTCTGACCACTAAGTTCAGAGAAAACTTGTTTTGCATATTCAGGTACCACTTAGGTTTTTTGGGGGTTTTGTTGGGTTGTTTTGTTGGGTTTGGGTTTTGTGGTTTTTGTTTTTTTTTTTTAAAACTGCTTCTGCAAGTCCCATAATTCAGTTTGAAGTAGTTATAAAGATAACGTGTGAAGTTTACCTTGGTTCCTTTAAAATTCTTTTTCTACGTTTTCAGATTAATACAACGGTTCTACAGTGCCATTTAGGTTTCCCATCAGGGGCTGGGAAAGACAGGGCGGGGAGAGGAGACAGCTAACTTGTCACCAAGTTCATACTCTTGTTAAGGCAACCTATTTTTCCTCACCACCCTGAACCTTCTTCCTCAGAAACAGGCTAACAAAAAGTGAGAGTAAAAAATTGAAACTAATGAATCCTGAGCCTCACTGAACTTGTTTCTTACTGAAATTTGCCATTCGCTTGACCTCACTCTGATTGGGAGTTAGTACAACAGTTCTGAAGTGCAATGCAAGAATGCCATATCCGGTGAGGAAGCTCAAGGTATGATTACGTACACACTAAAGTAGTAATTTGGAAGTTTATAAACAAACTGTCAGGACACTCTGTAAGCACTATACAGCCTATCAGCTATCATAAGGATCACGGCTGAAGAGACATTTCTGGATGTTTTCCCCGCTAAGGACAGCACCAGCCCAACCAGAAGAATGAAGAGAACTTGTCATACACTGTCCAATTATCCAGCATGTCTTTTGATGGCTATTAAAAATGAGAGGGAAAGGTAGCACTGGCTCAATGGAAATTACGTTAGACACTGCAAGCCTGCTTCAGTTTTCCATCCAATTGTTTCTTTAGGCTGGCAGTGGCATGAATTTAATGAAGGCCTTTTGAGGCAATGATGGAAGAAGATTCAGAGGCTTTCACTCTAGAGTTGGCAGACAAAAATGTGACGGAGTTTTAAGATCACTTGGGGACCCATATTTCAAAAGGAAGACTAGAAATAGCAGCTTTAAACGCCAGAGTAATGGGATAGCCTAGGATAAAACAGCTGGCGAAACAGAAATGAATGGTATATAACCCAGTAAGAAAGACATTACCATAAGTGTTTTATACTTCGACGATTTTCATTAAATAAAATTATTAAGTGCTTTCCTATAAACAAAAAGGATGCTCATAACGTCCTTCTGGCACAAATATTTTCCTATCAAAGCCCTGTAAACATGCCACCAATATTTAGTTTTTACCAGCAGAGTGAGCTCACTAGAAACGCAAGTGAAATCAGAAAAACAAATTCATTTGAAAATCTCTAAGTAAATACTTCCTAAACAATATGGCATTTACATCAGTGTGCAATATATTAATTTTGAAAGTGATAACTTCAGCATGAAAATTACTTACCTGTAATTAAAGTTTTCCATATTGGCCAATACATAAATCCTGATTTTTTGGTACTGCATACTTTATCTCTGAAATATTTGAAATGTCATATTCCAAATCAAAGTCAATACACACAAATATTTAAGTTATACCCAGTCTAACAAAACCCACCTCAGCCACTGAAAAGAAATTTAACAGTGTAGTGTTTAGTAGTACGCAAAGGAGTTTTAGAACAAAAAGAAAATATGGGTCACAATAGAAATCTGAGGCACTGCTGTATGTGTATAAAGTTAATTCATAAGACGTGAATTGCACTGAGTCACAGAAGCGATAACTGCTTTAGTATTTTCATTTAGCAGAAACATTTTAAATAGTTTAGTGGGTTTTTTTGGGGGTGCTCTTTTTTAATTAATGCTGGATCTGTAGTTTTTAGGCAAAAAAATACTTTTAGGTAAGACCCTCCTCCCTTCTCCCCAGAAAAGGGTTTACAGTTTTTAGTTTTAGATTCAATCTTTAAATATGCATTAAGATACAGAGCGGACACAGCTCTCTACACATATCTATGTTGTGACAAATTTGATAACATCTCAAAGAAACTTACATTATACAAACAGTTTTAAGAAAAATTATTGAGTTTGACTTAAAAGTTTATAGCAATGAAGATGTGGTATATAAATATATACAGTACCGCCACTTCAAAAGTCAGATTTATGAACCAGATGGTTAAAACCTAATGAACATCAGATTTTCATTTATGTTGCCCAACATGGCAATATTCAGGTATTACCAGATTATTTCTTTTTCTTCAGGTGATAACCTATGTCCCCTTTCAGAATTTTTCACAAAAATAATGGTCCTTTTCGCTAGATCAACTCTGGTAATGTTTTCATAGCTGTATTCCTTTAAAACGTTGCTGGCAAACAAAGCTACTGTAGCACAGAGTACTTTTTAATAAAATAATCACCACATTTAGCTTCATTCAAAATTTAGCTTGCTGTACATTGAACAGAAGAAAAATAAAGTTTTATCTGTGTTCAAGTGCATTAACAACGAGTTAAAACCAGCAATATATTTTAATGAAGGTTCAACTGATAGAACAGGTGCCATCAAAAAGCACGAGCTTGTCGATGATCAAATTGCCTAACAAAACTGACAGTAACATAACACTGAAACTACTTAGAGAAAGCTTGCTTGATTTTCCCTAACTTAACAAATACATAAAGCAAAAATTAGAGTTCCTTGATAATACTGATTCACAATTTCAAGAGCATAAACTACAGTCAGTAAAGGGCTCACAAATCTGTGCATAGAATGGCTGACGTTTTAATAAGACGTGGTTTTACATTAATGGCAGGCCACCACAGGAAAGTATGGAGGAACAACACACTTTGGTTTTAATTTTTTCAGAGGCTCACATTTCGCATTAGACTTAAAAGCAGCAGCTTTTCATAAGCTACTCTCATTGGGAGTGCTGTATTTTGTAGAAAACATTAGAAGGATTATAATTATTTTAGTGATTGACAGGTTTTACTTCAATTTTTACATAAATAGCTTTCACCATATTGTGGTTATGCTTAAGTATAAGAACACTGATCAATAGTTTAGATGCACAGTATTTATTTCTTCTGCTGGAAGGCAACTATACTTAATAATTGTATCCAAGACACTTCAAATCATTCAGAAATATGGCATGCAGTATCCAAAAGTATGGCTCTGAGGATTTTTTTTTTTTTACATTAAGCATAAAGAAATTTTATATTCAACATTCATTTATATTTCAAGAAAACTACCTATTCAGAGTTCTAGTTCTTTGATGCAGCATTAAGGATTAAAACTTACCACTTTACCAGGCCTTGCCCATGTGCAAATAAATCCCTCCTGACAAGCAGTGACTATACAGTCTTCAAGAAAAATTAACACAGTCAGTCTTTCATGTGCTATCTTTTTACAGATAAGAGGCTCTAACAAGGGAACATCTTCCATTCGGGGACAGAGAGGTGTTCCCAAAGTTTTAGCTGGGTCCGTTTTGGTTTTAGTAACTAGGTTCAGTTTGTCACTGCTCTTGCTAGATATATGTCCCATGCTATGATTTCTCTTGTGATCTTTTTCATGGTGTCTTTCCTTCCGATCATGTAGCGATAAGGTTGCAAATTTACTAACGCCAGAAGCAATGGCACCATCCATGACACTGCTTTTACTGCCAGCATTTGAGACTGCAGAGTGTGGAAGGCTGTTTGACCGTGGAAGAGGAGGGGGTACAGAGTTTCCAGGTGTTGTGATACTGTTTCCATTACTTCCTGGGTTAGTTCCACCACTTCCAGCAGGTGGACTTGTGGCATTCATGACATTTGTGTGTGTCCTTGCTCTTGAGAGAGGTTGGTGGGGGAAGAGGATATCTTCTGTAAGATCCCACAAACAGAGCTGTGTGTCCTGGCCTACTGAACCAAATCTATACGTAACACTTACTGGACGACTGTCTGTAGAGTTCCTTTTGGATAGCCTAGATTGCGTACTATTTGCTCGATCTCTGCCAAAATGAAGGTCTTGGAAATCCTCATCGCTTCCGCTAAATTCCATTGGGTCACTCTCTTCTACACTAGTGGTATATGGATCAAACGCAACAACACTGACCCACGATTTATGTCCGTGGCCTCTCGCTATTACTCTACAGTCCACAAAAGACCAAACTGTTACCAAGTCATCCTCTCCACCTGTCACTATGTATTTCCCATCGGGACTCCAACACACACACAGCAGTCCTCCAAAGTAGCTTTTCATTGTACCATGCAATTCCACTGAATCAAAGTTAAACACACGAAGAAAACCATCCTGGCTCACACACGCCAAGAACTTCCCATCTGGGGAAAAGGCAAATTCATTCAGGGCACCCTCACCTACTGTCCATTTAAGCAGAGGGTTTCTTGTGGATTTACTCTTGCAAGTGTGAACTGTAAAGCTTTCTCCTTGTTTAAGTAGCTGGTAGTGCGGGGCTGTGGTACCACAAGTGTGCTCCACGTTATACAAGTACATATTGCCACTGGAATGAGCTACTAGGAAAAGGCTTTCCGAACCTGGTACCCATTTTACACAGGTTACTCTGGACTTGTCTATTAGTCTCTGTGAAAAACAAAGAAGATACACATCAGAAAGTCTGAAAATTAAAATTTTAATGATTAACTGTAAATCCGAGCTTTCTGGGGGGATGGGGAACACCACTTAACCAACGTGAACTCAACTTTCTAGAAAGGAGCTAATGTTACTGTATTTGCAAAAACTTATCACCTTATCAGGCAGTAAAGAGGAAATTATTTTTAGACAAAGTGCTACCAAAGGTTATTATTATGGTCCAGTCACATTCCACAAAGAACATACTTCAATCAAGCCAACCTGTTGTTATGAATCTAAAGGTAGTGTTCTTAGGTTTATTTTGCGCTGTGTAGGTTGAAGAGCATGAAAAGGAAACAATCAGGAAAACACAGAACGAGCTAAAGGGAAAAAAGGCAGTTACTCATCGGTACTACACAGCAAACAGGTTACAAATCAACAACAGTAAATTTAGACTCTGGTTTTATCCGAAATCACAAATAAAATCCATCCTCTGAAAGAAGGAAAAAAGAGGCTTTAGGAGCCTTTACCAGCTTTTACTGATTCAGGGAGCAAAAGCTACATACACAGTGACTGTTATCACATGGCTGGGAAGTCAGCAGTTAAATGCACGTGGTTCAATGAATTCAGAAGGCACCACATACTCTTCACCTTGGAATCCCCACCCTCCAATTACTTTTCATTCATTAGCCAAGGACCTGTCAATACTCTCAGTTACCACCTGATTAAGAAGTTTCCTTTAAAGAAAAAAAAAGAGTCCATCACTGCAAAAGAATGAATGCACAGACGTTACACAAACATGCCTGATCATAATGTCTTCAATGCTGTAAGAACTGAGAGATAAAGTTTGACTCCTTGAGTTTGGTAGTGTAGTTCTGGTGGACTTCTGAAACTTACCAAGTCACGCACGGCATCACTCAACTGCAACTTGGAGACAAGTAATTCTTTACATGCACATTTAAGATTTGTATTTGGCAAAGATTGATTATAGGCTGAAAGAAGAGCTGAGCTACACAAAAGGCAAGAATGCAAATACAAAGAGCCTAGGGAAATACCAGAACAAGTTACAAAACAAAGAAGCAAAAAAATCCCCAAAAAACCTTGCTATGCTGTTCATCACAAGCAAAAAACCCCAACTAATGGACAATACATTGACTGGTATCCATGCTGCGACTGTAACCATCACTGGAAAGCAGCATCTGGTCATTTTAGATTATGCTTTTACATGTACTTCTGCTGCTGTCAACCTCGGCATAAGACCAGGAATCCTCTCTTCTGTAATTTCTCATTGGTTAAAGTACCCATTTTGTACTTGAGAGCTGAGAGATGTAACTTAATCTGGGGACTTTTCCTTAACTGCAGTAGCTTTAAAATAACATATTCTTAGCTTCTGTTGCAATATTTTAAATAGTTTGCCGTGTGTTCATTGATATATATCATCCATGTCTCAGTAATGATGATATCATAAATATTGGACAGAAAGTTACCTGGCACACACCAAGAGAATATGGACAGGGAACATCAGCTCAGCTGGCTTGCTACAGGCAATAGTCTTCTCATTACAAAACTACCGCTAATATGGCAACAAAGCAAAACTTCTTGCTCTCCTCTACTAGAGCAGCTCAACCTGACATACAACCTCCACTCATAAGAGCAGTTGCTCAACTTTTATACTAGAAATGGCATTTTAGGTCCATAATCATGTTGGGCTACACGATCTTAAATATTGTACAGAAACCCTGCAACTTTGATCTTTACCTCAAGGAGGCTATGAACAAAACAGAAGACTGCAATCTGCAATGAGAACAGATTAGCTCAAAGACACAAGATGCAGAGAGACTTTAAGCTGATATGTAGCAAGTGACTACAACTCATCCCCTTCTCAACCAGCAGAGCTTTAAATTCAG
>NW_008824031.1:3480361-3499619 GCF_000699105.1 Pygoscelis adeliae
ATTCTGACTTTCTGAAGTTTTAAAAGCTAGGCTCACACACTTCTGCAGCACAACAAAACAAGACCTGAAGACAGTATGACTGGCAGATGCATTACAAGAATGGACTGAATGCAGTATCAAGCAAATCAGTGGAGTAGCTGGGATAAGGAGCTTATGTTCAGTTTGGTGAAAGAATAATAAGTGAAGGAACTTCAGTCACCAGTCAGGAAGACAAGCCAAGTAAGATTATCTTGGTAGTCATGTTTTGAAGAAGTTCAAAGGGAAGAAAGTGCTGCTTAAGCCTTTAGTTTAAATTAAAAAAGAACAAAAAATAAGATGAAAGAAATGTAATTCAATTGACTAGCTTGAAAATAACCAACTATCACCTGGAAACAACTAAATTTGTGAGGTATACTTGGTTGGTTTTAGGAATAAGAAAATATCACTAATTAAATTCTGACACAGCTAGAAAGAATACCACTGTTGATACAGATTGATTTAGGTGGGCAGCCACAAGCTGCGTAGTATCACTCACCTCAGCCTTTCAAGTCCCTATTGTCTCCTACATCAATAGAATTAAAAAAAAAAAGGGAAGAGTAACAAGTTAGACTGCATTAAGGCTATTGCATTTTAAGTTCAACATAACCTTCTGTGTCATAATAGGTTAAGTTATTTCACATACAATTCAGTGCCATCCTGATTGCTTTATCACAGGTGATAGTCAAAACAGAGGTTTGGGCTGCCTGAATCATCAAATTACTAACAGGACAGGTGGTGAATTCTATTACCTCTAGCACTAGTCCTAAATCTGTTGAAAGATGTAAACACTCATTTAGACCTTCTGCCTATGAAGACATGTTTATTATCAAACACTATCTAAACTCTAAATATATTCAAAACCCAACAGGCACCTTCATCTTGAAGCAAATGAACTGGCTCAAACATCAGTGCTTGCTGATGTTTCTCTGAAATGGCTTTTAGATACAAGCCAGAACTTCCAAACACGTCCAGGGCAAACTTCAATACTGTAATTGACAGATTAAAAATATATAAAAGCTTTAGAATTGGTTGTAACTGCAGATAAGATCAATGTAGGAAACAAGAATTTGTCATTTAACTCTAGACTACTGTGCGCGTAGTTTTGGTAGCACTGAGCAAATCTTTATGTTAGCTTTATAGAAAATAGATCATCTCATCTAATTTCCACCAAACTGTCAAAGGATGTATTCTCATCACAGTGAAGTAATGCTGGTTATAGCACAGAGGAGAGACAATACTGTCTAATGGAAAGTGGCTTCAGTGCTTCCATCATTTGTAGACTACCACAAGAACTATTCAGCCTGCAATGCAGCTTTACACTGTAGACACTAGACAGTAAGCAACATCGAGGCATGTAAACAGGCATCGGACCTTTATGTAAGTATTTCAGCAGAAGTTTTTCTCAAAGCAACTATAGTTCAGCTACAAGAGTGGGAACTGCTCTGTGATATGAACCTCTAGTGTTTATAGTATTTCTACTGCCATTTGTAATACTTACACTATTATCATACAAGATTAAATCAGCTGTACTTACACAAGTAACTTGTTCACATGCAGACTAGCACTCCCAATGGTGAAGTTGCACCAATGACAGAGTTTGGACTTTTTTGGTTTGGGGTGGGTTGTGGTTTTTTGGAGGGAGGGTAGTGCAGGGGACGGGTGTTAGGACAATGCTAAAATGAACGTTTCAACTAGTTATAGAGAGGTTTCTACCAAACAGAGCACTCTGTGCAAGATTAAAAGATTCTCCAGCACTGTTTCCCACTCAACACAAGCAGAGAGACAGAGCAGGTGGGAAAAGGCTAGGTAAGAAGAAAAACACCCCTCTTCTGATCTAGATGTTGCTACTTTTAGAAAGCTGAGGAGGAATTAGATAGTTCTAATTATAAAACATCCCCATTGAGAACAATACTTCAATCTTCTTTGCACAAAGATGGAGCAAGGCAACACGTCTCTCTGGGGTGGGAAAGATACGCTTACTCAGTTTGAAAGCTGAGCAAGGCTTAACTTCATCTGCAAAGCTCTTATCCAGATTTGAAATTTCTAAAAAAAAAAAAAAAAAAAAGGAAAAAAAAAAAAAAAGGAGAAAAAAAAAGAAGAGAGAGAGACCTGCAAAGCTCTTTGCTATTACCTCCCCACAATTCACCTGCAGCTGGATTACAACACAAAAAGGAACAAAAAAAACACCCACAAAAAAACCCATCCCCCCTAAACCACCCAAATTCCCATAGCTTATCCTCTGCAGAAAATGCTGTCAAAAGTTGTACCAGCTACCAGATTTCTTTCCTTGTTAGCATCCAGACCCTTACTCTTCTAAGAATACCAATACTACCAGATAATCAGAGCCAGCGGTCTTGTAACTTGGCATTAGTCCCCCCCATAGTACTCCCTTCTATCTTTCCTTATTGCACAGCAGCAGAAAAAGCAGATGGAGAGTTTCTTTCAGGAACATCACATGGCCAAGACCTCATAAGCCTTCAGCTTTTTCTATGCAGCATTCAGCTTGATATCCTAGTCTTCCCCAAGCAAGCCTTCAGGAATCCTTGATACAGACAGCTTCTGCTGTAACATCCTGACCATAAAAATTGGTATTTTTACCTTATTTAGTATTTTGACCATAACGTATTAGTTAAATAGGGGCTTAAATGTTTTCTTCATTTGGAACCAGAAGCCTCAGAAATAACTGACTGCAGAGCACATGCAGCAACATTTAGATTTTTAGACCTTTTTTCCATCAGTTAACTGTCATTAACTAGTTACAGTACTACCCAAACTAGAAAGTCCTAATCTTTAATCTTAAACCCCAAAAGATTCCTTCATTAATAACATTTTTGGGTAGGTATTCCAAGCCAATGAAACAGCTGAAAAACAAAGGTTGTGACTGAATGATAAGCTATACAGGCAAACAGAGCCATCTACAGAACTTTGAGAACCTAGGATCTTTAATATCACAAATACATTGCATGAAACAATGTTAAGATTTCTACTTACTTCCTCATTAAATAATTTGCTAGTTTCTTTTTTAATAGGGTCTATAAGTTGGACCTGGCCTGCAGAGAAGCCCACTAGAAGAGACACACTTTCTGCTGTGGCTGTTAAGTGATTGAAGTCATGGCATGTAGGTTGTGTTCCTTTGTATATCCTTTTGTCTATTGGTTTACTCAAGTCCGCAGCCTGCAAAGAGAGCAAACAGAATTAAGACAGTTTATCACAATGTGTGCATATAACCAGTTCTATTTGCAAATAATGCTTATACTAAGCAACAATTTATGCAGTCACAAAACCCTACTTTAAAAAGCAGCTTTATATTTATCAAAGACACCCAAGATGCTATCAAAAGGTTTATCTTTTCATATAATGCAAAACTTCTAGTTTTCAATTTTGCTAAACACTATACCTACCCTAGCCTTTGCAACCACATCACATGACAAACCAATGACAACCATTCAGTAACACACAGGCTCCAGTGAGTCCTCAAGATCAACCTATTCCCAGAAGGCACCTCCTGCCAGAAGAGTCATTCCATCACACAGAAATGAGATATCTGTTACTTTCCTAGTAGCAGCTTTCTCAATATTGAGTAAAACCAATTTTGGATTAAAAATAGCATATTCTCAATCACCTGATCCTTGTACTGTAAGTCTATCCTTTTATAACAGGCAAACATACGATATTGGCCTCAATAATTAAAAAAAATGATCAACTAGATCCTAGGAGAGCATTTTCTAGGAACACTGACTCAAGGTGTGATTATAAAATACATTTTAAGCCGTTAAGCTACAGAGTAATTGCACTTCTGACACTGAACATAGAATTCAAATGTAGCTCAGACAAAATAAGCGCTAACAAAACTGAGGAACTTCAATATAAACAACTGAAGATCTGGCACTAAAGTGTCAGAAGAATCAAAAGGAACAGAAAAGCCATTTAAAATGCTCTCTCAGTTGTGTAACCCGTGTTTATCCCCCTATCACTTCTGAACAGACAACCTAATCTTTCATCATCCAGAGATTAAAACCCACACATTTAATATGCAAGATCATACATCAGGTTGGTTTTTTTTTTTTTTTAAACATCCTATTTACTAGGTTCAGAGTCTGTAATTAGAAAGCTGCAGATACTCAACAATATTACAGACCCGAGATGTAGCTGTGATTTGGGACTCGGATTCTAATTTTGATATATACTTTTTCAGTATTTTTAGTCAGAGGAAATCAGGCCAGCAATATAAGAAATAAAACTTCTTTGAGGAAGAGGACAAGCTTCACATAAAAGAAAACTGTTCCAATGTATTAACCCTTCAAGGACAAGGTCTAAAGAGCAGCAAATCCTTGGTGTGCATGGAGCTACACAGACAGAAACTAGATCTGTCAGTAGGGAAAAATCGTAACTAGCTACACAGCAAATCATGTCAGGTGAGCCATTTCCAAGGCAAATTTAACTACAGGATACACATGATAAGCATATATACACAACAGTATTAAAATTGCACCTATGTTTTACAGCATATTATAAACCAGTTTTATCAGGTGTATGGCCTCCTGGTTGAAAACTCAAAAATGAGATGATATATTCCAACTTCTAAAGTCAGCAGATTAAAAAGTTATTCTCCAGAGCCCAGAGATCCATTATAAGCTAAAAAAGAATATTAGTAATACCTCTTCAAGGAGAACTTAAATAGAATACTAGCTCTACTGGGAGATCATAGGATAAAGCGCATGCCTACCAAGGAGCATTCACAGACACATGTAAATCTGTAATTTGAGGCTAAAAGATTAAATCCTAGAGGCCATGCAGTTATCTCTTATACTGTGCAAGATTCCCTTGTCCTGTATCACTACAAAATAAGTGATATCAAGAGATAAATCTCAAAATTGAGGTAGCGTTTCTATCTGGAAGACCATTCTACAGAAACATACAGATGCATCCCTCCGTACCTCAAAGAAATGCAGAGTTAACAAGGTACCACATCTCTCTCCTCTCACCTATGAGACTTGAGGTTGTGTCCTCTGGACAAAAGTTCCAGCAGGACCCAATGCCTAAGAAGAAGGATCCCTTTTAAAGTAAATAGAACTCAGCCTTAATCAAGCTGAATGATCAGAGAACCATAGACTCTCCCAGCCAGCAGAAAACATGGGTATTCCCAGGTTGTTCTTCTGAATCCTCACTATCATTTTAAGCAGGAAAGAATCAAGAGGTGGCTATTTTCAGATTGGAACTATACCCTGCTCTTTTGTCTGGTTGAGGTTTTATATCACTAGCTTTTGTTTTTGTTGTCCGACTGTGACTGAAGTTCCCCATCTTCTGCAATTATGTGATAACAGATCTAGCAAGACATGAAATTCTGATAAATTAAATCTAAGCACAGACTTCACTGTGCTTGTTCTAGCTGTTCTCTGGGAACCAGATGGCAGTGACAATCTGTCTGAACTTAAATGGAGTATAAATAAATTAATTCAACCCAGAATTACCAGGCTTCTACTGACAGGGATGCCCCGCCTTTTATTTACATGCAGCTAGTGTCTTCAATTATAATATAGTTGTCTCATGGAGATAAGTCAAATCTACAAGCACAAAAGTAATCTTTTGGTCTTGATCTCTCTTAATTGAAAGACAGGGTAGAATCAATGAGTATAAGAACTAGGAGACATTATCTTTATTTCTGCAGAGTTGAGGGTTGCTACTGGATTTTGGTAAGAACAAGAAAAGAGCTTACTCATAAAATTCAATCACGCCTGGGACTCAACATTTCATTAGCTCACCACTAAGTCCATTTGCTATAGCTATTTTGTGGAAGATTTGATTCTCAGAAAAGAGCTTTTATATAAGACGTTTACAACTGTCAAATCCTAGGATATTACACTATTTACTGAACAAGGTGATGTGAACTGCCCCCCTCTCAGAAGAATGGCGATGTATTTTGAAAGATAACAGAATCAGGCACCCTCACCTCTGAGCTGGTAGCAAGCTATTTGCATGCTTCCTGTCCCAGTTCCTTTAACACTTTCTTCTGAAAAACACTCAGCACTATTCCAGCCTGTCCACTTTGAGAAACTTACTCCACTGTGGATGATTCATGATGAGAGCAACACTTTGTAATTAGAACTTAAGTCTAATCACAACTGAAAGAAGGTTGGGGCATCTAATGCCAGGTTAAGAATCAATACCATCCTCCCTTCGAATAAAAATCTGTGCAAGCTATTGAAGTACATCTTTGCTAATCAAGACTCTGGTATGAGCAGCTGGGCCAACTGATACCCGTGTTAGAAGTCTGCTCCTTCCAACATACAGTGATATTTCAAGTACCCCTTGGGCAAAGAAACAAGGAATAATGGTTATCTCACACAACACCTGTCTAAAGTCAGTGATGCAGCTGAACAAAATAGGTGTACCTTGGGCATCAACAGCTTCCGAGTCCTGTCTTTGAACAGATTAAAACTCTCTAGAGAACCTTACACTTAACAGAAAAATTGACCAACTTTGCCATTTAGTTCTTTGTGATGAATTCAAACTCTAGAAATAAAACGTGAACCATGTAACTGTTTTGGGGACTTCCTAGTCCCATTTAGTTAACTCTCACAGCATGCTATTTTAGCAAAATTACCCCCACTCTGCTGGGGTGGGGGGAATCTAACAGTTGCTCATTCACCCTGAATCATGACTTCCAGCAGAAAGGCAGTCAAGTGGAACGTCTTAACCACAGCTTTAAGTACCTAAACACTGGGAAGAAAATTGAAAGAAAAAAAGATCAGTTACCTCAGTCCGAAGCAAATATTTAAGTTTTCAGATTCTGATGTTTGAAATGTCTGATTAGGATGGGCATCAATAACCTTGGTTCTGTAGCTGTATGTAATTCTAAGGTCAAAACCAGATTAATATCTGTCCAAGATTCATTCTTTTTATGTACTATGGATCTGAGACCTTCAGCTTTCATACTAAGATTTCCCAAACAGTGAATCACATTATTTCAAGCCAGCATTTAATCATGCTCCTTGTCAGATGTGATTTCTTCCTGTATCTTTTCTTTTCCTAACTTACACCTGCAGCTTTCTGCAAATTTTAGTTGAATGAAATGTATCATAGATGCTACATTTCCTTCCAAGCTAAAAAACATCTCTGAGATCAGAAAGGAAATGAGTTATTAATTTTTCTCAGATAAATGCAACTGTAGTCAGAATGTTTCCTTTAGATACTTACTAGTATTTAATATCACATTTGCCAGGAGACTGGCTTTCAGTGGGTCATAGCTATAAGTGAGATCAAGACAGAATATTAGGTCTTTAAGCCTGCAAGTGAGGGCAAACGTTTAATAAACATTTTACTTCCAAAAATCCTCTTAAGAAAATCTGTCTTGTCCAGAGAATTAATTGATCTTGAATGGCAGATTACAGATTGGCTATGTATGTAGAGCTCCAGCACAAAATAAAAGAGAAGACACAAAGAACCAAGATATTATACTTTTGAAAACAATTTCCTCAGCATTTCTGGAGCTTGGAATTCACAACTTATTACCTGTAGCTTGATATCTCTTCAATACCTTGCTGTCCAGGGATCTAATGGTCCCTGGTCTATAAACAGAACAATGTGAGAAAGCTGTGCTTGTTATAATGCTATACAAGTAACATGACAAATCAACTCTTAGAATTATTACTAAGTGAACTTTATTGAACTTCACAGATGCTCTTTAAACCCTAGCTGAAAAAAAGAGGCAAGGTAACCCTTGCTGCAGCACTTTGCCTTACAGTATTCCCTAGTGAATGGAGCAGGGTCTTCCAGGACAGACTTGCTAACTGTATTAGCAAGTACAGGGAAAACAAAACCAGGAGGCCCCTTATAGCTTGTTTATTCTTCCTCCATGTCTGTGCTGGTCTCCCTCTCCTTCCTGCAGAGGTGGCCGACGGACAGAGAAAGTTGAGGAAGACGGCAAGAAAGCTGAGTTATCCTAGGCACTTCTGTAGAATTTTCTGGCGAACACTGTTCATTGTTTCTGTACACAAGTGTTTCTGCCAGAAATACTAGCTTCAATACCTCACACTGGAAATCCCTCTAATTGCTTTATTATCAAAGGAGTAGATTTCCAGATTATTTTTTTTGTAGAACCCAAATACAGCTCACTTAATATTAGCAATAGAATCATTTGTAGTTACTTCACTGTTGCTTCAGGCTGGTCTAATCTCATAGCTGACCCTGCTTGGGGCAGGAGCTTAGTCTAGAGCCTCTCAGCGGTCCCTTCCAACCTGAATGACCCTGAGATCCTAAGCTTAGGATCAACCAAAGAGGCAGCAACATAGCCACTCCCAGTGTACTTAACAGGTCTGGTTTATGTCTTAAAGGAACTTCACCCAGGAAGAAAAACTACAGAAAAAAATTAGTTGTCTTTCAACTATAAAGAACACTGATGTAGAGCAAAAGTTCTGCTTAATTTATATGAGATACACAACAGAAAGTCCAGGCAACACTTCCTGCAACTATAAAGCCCTAATAAAACACTCTCCAGTGCAGTTGACAGTGCTATAGCCAACCAGTAATAAACTGGCTTCTGCAAATGTAACTGCACATAAACTGACAGACTGCTGACTAATGGCCTCAGCTTTCTTGATAGAAAGTTTAAAGTCTGGCAAGAACTCACAGTAGAACCAGGATGTCTTCAGATTCAACAGCACAGACCTTTCAGGTAGTGTACAAGTGAACATGCGCTCAGGGCCACTTCAGAAGCCCCCCGAAAATTTACAGACAGTTTGAAAGCTTCTGGGAACACTTATAAACTAAAAAAAAAAAAAAAAAGTATAAAATGTCTTTAGGATTCTATAGAAAGCCAGCAGACAATCACCATTTGTAAAGTTGCCCTATTTATACATAGCTACAGTAGGTTTCTTAAATGTAAGGACAGTTTCTTAAATAAGTAAGAGCTGCTTTTTCCATACCCAAGTGATGTGCTTAGCTTTAAGGGTTGCATGATAGGTGTTTTGTGTGTATACACAGACTAGTTTTAAGTGTCTCCTAAGCCTTGCAAAGCCATTAATGCTGGGGAAATTTTAGGTCTTTATTTTGGAACATTGCGTTCAATGCATCTGCTTTATTAGTCACATTTGTAAACCTCAAGAAAACTATCATTTAATTTTTAGTTTTGCCTTTAAAATTTGGCTGAACTTTCAACTCTATGAACTGAAGCACCAATAGCTTAACACTCACAACAGCACAACCAATGCTGGATTTGCTGTCAATTAATATAAGGGCAAGTATGAACTAATACTAAAAATAAGCACATGCATTCACATATCCCTCTCTAATTGAAGGCAAGAGAACCTATGAGAAAGGAATGAAAGTTGCACTGGACAACATGACTTTTGAAAATTAAAAACTAAGAAATTGGGACAAAAAACGATTAGCAGGCAGGAAAAAGAATCTGCTGCTTTTAACATACTGCCTCAAAGACTTTCCATTAAGGTATCTCTCTATAGCTTCCTTTCCCTAGAAAGTCTCCAGAAAGTGTAGCTGCCAATTCATGCCAGTTTTACTTTCATAAATCTTAAGATTCGGATCTTCAAGACATGATCATTATTAATTTGGCTTCAGTGGCACATCTTCTGATGTACTTTTTCTAATACATAAATATTTTGAATGACCTCACTTAAAGTTTAAAATAATTTGCATTTATACCTGCTCCCAACAAAAGCATTTCAAGATTTATTTCCACTCAACAGAACGTTTACTCTCCTGAACAACTCTGTTCCTCTTAAATGGGTTCCTTTATCTTTGCAGGTTTTTTATAAGTTACAAAGCACTTGATTAAATGCTGAACAGGAACACTTAAGGCATGTGACAGAGTTTCTAGGATACTGTATGAGAACAGCTCTGTTAGTAAAACAGGGACACCAAGTAATTTTATTTAACCTAATTTTTTCAAGTTTTCCACTCAATTCATCCATAACAAAGTCTTAAAGATCAATTTTGTACAAAGCTGCTTGCAAATTTGGGAAGCTACTTAATATTCTTCTCCCTTCTAGATTTAACTTCCACTTGGGGCCATACAAGACATACATGACTTTTGAAAGGAGAAAAGCATTACTTAACAAGATTTCAGCATTTATTCATACAGCAGACAACTATGACCACATACATAAAGATAAAAGCTCTAGTCCAGACAACTGGACATAAATCCATATTTAGGCAAAGATCAGTTTTTTTTTTGAAGCATCCAATAAAATAATCATATTCTGTTTCCAGAAGAATTATTCTAAGCACTCAAACAGAGCAAAGAGCATGCACTGGTTTGAAGTAAATCTACGTGATATTAACTGAACCAATGGTTATATAATTGGCAAGATCAAGAAAGTGGATGTGAACACCATAAAGAACACACATAAAGGACTGTTTGATTTACAACTTACCGTTACAGTGTTAATTCCATTTCAGTAAGGCTATAAACCAAAATATTTATCTGGTTGCGCATCCTGTTGGAAGTTATCTAAGGTGAAAGCACCAGCCTACCAGTAACTCTAGAAAAAGTAGAATTTTTATTTAAAAAAGGAGTTCAAAAACCCAGAACAGTAGACTCCCCAAAAAAGAAAAACAGTTTTTTGTTTGCAAATCCCCATTCACTCCACAGGTGCATATGGAATCAACTCACCCTTTGCTTCTCTATAAGACTTGGGCAAATGGCATTAAAGTAGGACAGAAACGTTAACACATTTGAACTACTGTAGGCCAGGGAGGTTGAGGGAAATTGAAACAAGGTTTTGAACCCCTCTACACAAAAAATACCTCCTCTGTCTTCTAAGCAGAGAACCCTGCTGCTGCCTCCATCTGTCACAACCCAACAGAAGTCTCAGATCACTGAGATTGTTCCTTCAGAAACTTAAAGCATTTTCAATTCAATGCGTTACTCATTTGGTAAAATTTACAGCCATGCTAACACTGCTCCTTTTGAGTGGAAGACCAAAACGTACAACTTGTGATAGTGCTGTTCAAAGTGTTCTAACGAACTGACCACAACCCTCAGCACAGCTCTCCAGAGCAAGTCCTGGTCAGTCCTGAAAAGGCCTGTGAGCAGTGCTTAGTGTCTCCGAAAGAAGCCGAAGTCTGCTCACTCCAGGAAGTAGGCTGGAAGCACTCCAAGTAACTCGAGCAATCTTCAGCTGCACTATAATCAAATCACTAAAACTTCAGGGAAGTGACATGGCACTGCAACTTAACTTTTCAAAAGGTGTTTGTTTCTACATATTTAACAAAGTTAATTTTTATTATACCTGCAGAAGAAAACCTGTCCCTTTCCTCCCTAGAAGTGCTCCAATCCTTTACATCACACTGCACAATACTGCTTTACTATGATACAGAACGAGCACAAGAGCTTTAACTTATTCTTGAGTATCTAAACAATCACTCAGAAACCCACACTGAAGAACAGCTAACAAAAGCAGTATTTCACAGTTCCTATTGCAAAGTTCACCTTATTGTTGGTGTCAGTTAACGACATGATTGATTCAGATAAAAATTGAGACATTGACTTCAGTGTGATGCGCTTGGCCACACTAAATCTGTAAACAGGCTGGTTAAACTCAAACAACTCTGAATATAGTCACTGTATCAGACACTCCCAACAGACATGAACTGAATTAGATATTCTATTTTGGTTTAAGCAATTAGTTGTCCCCCTTTTTTTTTTAATAGGAAGAAGGGAAAAGAAGGCGTGATATCAGTATTATTGTCTCTTCTCAGTGGCTGGTCTACAGAATTTTGGCTCAACTGTAGCTCAACCTGCTGGATAAAAACCTCTCCAACAGAAACCCAATTCAGAATCACGTATGTTCTGCATGCGATGCAGACACCTTCCTCCTCTTCTCCCCCCACTCAGCTCTTTTTAAGGAGATATGTAAGAAAGAGATCTCACTGTGCAGTTTTAACTTCAAAACAATGATCTCAGGGCTATTAATAAACCATGGGTGACAGGTCACATTTTTATACTGGTCTCTCCCTCACTGGCTTAAAAATTAAGACACAGATTTAACAAATCATGGCACATACGTACTGGCACATGCAGAACCGGACCACAATCCAGGACTTTTTACTCCAATACCATTTCTTCAACAGTGGGCAGATACGTGTTCCAGAAGTTCAAGAAGTTAGCTGCATTAATGGATTATTGTCCACCCTAGAGTTCTTTCAGGAAGCCATTTAAATTGCAAATATGGAAGTTTAATAAGCCTTTACAGGATTTTTTTTGCATTAACTACTGCATGGAATTGTGAATATTGCCAGATTTTGTTTTAACACCCACTTTCTGTTCATTATTTACTTAGATGACTGAAGCAAGACATCCCGATAAAGTTAAATATGTGGAAAAAAGCATCAGTTCTGAATTTTGTTCCCCTCTGATTTTACTGAATACCTTCTTGTTCCCAGGAAGAGACAATGATGTCTAACATTCCTTATATACACAGCACTTATACTGCTTACTAGAATAAGCAGTCCCATCCTTTTCAGTATTTCCATGCAAGTTTTCAGCTATCACAATTTTCACCATTTCTCTGAATGTCTTTGTAATAATCCTTTTTTTTTTTAGTCCTGTATGAACACTTACAGATGGATCTACTGATTTATACAATGCAATATGATTTACTCCATTGCTGTTTCTAATATTCTTCCCCATTCCATTTCTTACAATAAAGAAAAATTAGGACTCAACTATTCATCAATTAAGACAGTCATCTATAGCAATCCTCTCTTCTTTTTATGTAGTGGTTCCAAACTGACTCAAGTTTTTTTTCCTCCAGCGCGTGCCACCAAAAGATTAGTGGGAACAAACACTCCTGCTCATTCACCTAGCATAATTGCATCTCCCAAGTTTCTTACAATCGCCTCTTGCCTTGACAGTTAGTCAAATTAGTCCACCTTCAATTTCTGCTGCTTTTCTCCTTTATTTCTTTTCCTGAAGTTATGGATCTACCACAGAACTATAACTTACCATATGTTAGTGGGATGAAAGCTATTTAAAGTTTTATTTACTGTGGCTAAATCAATGGCACAGTTCATCACTTCCTGTGGCCTCTTAAGTTCTTACTTTCTTTTGAGTTAAACCCTAGTATAATCTTCCAGATGTTTTCACATTCTACTTCTGTTTTAATTATGAAGTGATCAGTAAGTCCTTTTTAAAGAGGTCAGCAAAAAGTACAGACTAACTTGTAATTCAATATAACAGTTCCTATTTGTAACAAGTCTGCAGCTCAGCCCCTTTACACTTAAAACTCATGAGAACTCCCAAACACCATTTCAGCCTAATATGAAACTGCTTGTTCCATCACCTCCAACACTTCATGTTCCAGTAACACCACTTCCTGGTTATCACGACATCAAACCTTCCTTCCCAAGACACCATGTGCTATAAAGGCAGAGGCAAATTAATCGTAGTTTCTCAATAATAACCTAAACTGCTTTCCCTTAGCCTCCAACTATCTACCATAATCTCCAATCCAGATTATGCAACGCATAAAGTGATGAGGTTGAGTCACATGTCAGGGTAGGTGCACACAATCTCAACGTCCAACTATGACTCTAGCCTCAATCTTCAGGAAGTTTTTAGAAGCAGTGTCTCCCTCAAGCCATTCATTGACCTTTCTATCTAATAGCTTCCCCTTTGGGGGATGAGATTTTAGAAAAGATGCATGTTAAATACACACACTAATTTACATTCAGAAAGAGAAAAATAACTGCATGAGTTGCATGTGATCACACCTATGGAAAACTGTACAGCAGGTCACATGCAATAATATCAGATTTTGCCACAATATACTGACAGGACTGCAATATGAAATTCTGTGTTCACAGACAGTTCAAAGACAGCTGATTAAACACAGAAACCATCAAACTGAGAATCACCCTATTAAAACACCAACATACAGATCTTTGTTACAGTTAGAAAGCCTTAAGACAAACAACTGTGGGAAAGTGAATTAAATACTTCAAGATCTTTAACATACACAAATCATTAAATAGATATAGATCATATATATGACCTAACATACATATAATTAATAACAGACAAATCATTATACACACACACTATACTGGTCACATCTGTTAAACAATACATGGCACACTGAAAGTATGTCAACCTTGATTACAGTACTTAAGTAATTTATCTGTCTCCAAGAGGCTATTCTATTCACTCAGTGCCCTTCCAGTTAGAGGGCAGCCAACAAAGAATGTCACTCTTCCCTGCTTCTGAATATTGCCTGCTTTGTGCAAAACTCTGAACTGGCAATTAAGATTTACTTGATAAAACAGGATTTTAAAAACAGTATTCTTTGGAAAAGAGACTCTAATAAATTATAAACAATTACATTTGTTCTCCAAAGTGATTATTTCTGTTTACAAGTTTCTTTTGTGTATCTTAGTTTCCAAACTTTTGCATGAATTTCCTACTGTGTTTGCCATGGTAACCAAGCAGCCTGAGCCTCTACTTGAAATTCCGTTTAACTGTTTAGTGCTGCATATTGATCAAGATACATTAACATCCTAATGCATTCCAAAGAGTGAAGCAAGCAATTATCATACTGGAGGAACCACCTTATTAACTATTACAAACCTTAAAGGGTTTTTGCTGTTGTTTAAGATGGGAGGGTAATGGGGAAACTTCATTGCCAAAGATGTGCATAAATAGCTACGAAATAAAGAGAATGCACTCGGATGTGAGGAATAAGGTATATTCACAATATAAGGAGCTACACTAGAACAGCAGAGAGTCTTCTATTTGACACTATCTTCTCTCCTGTGAATCGAGACTTTGCATTCACGGCAGAAAGGAAAATTTGTTCCACGAGTGCATTTAAATGAGAAAGTTTCCATACATTAAAGCTTATATCCTGGTGGAAAACCGTTCCGTTCTGGTGCAAGAGGGGCGAGGTAACTGGCTAACTTACTTGAAGTTCTAGGATTAACATCAGCAGGGCAAAGCCAAGCCACAGTTGCTAACTTTTCTTAGTTTCCATTTTGAAGAAAGATCTTTCTTAAAACATTCAGCTTAAATACAGGATCACAAATAAGAAAACATCTGTTTTAAGCACATGGAACCTTTCCTAACTCCCAGAAAACATACCAAATACCTCAGCATACTATAATTTATATAAAAGTAAATAAAGAACAGATTAGGAAAACTTGAAACAAAAAAGGTTTACTGCTTAGTTTTTTTAGTCTCACTACCCCATATAATAAAAAAAGAAGTAAAGGTTGGCTGGTCACCTCTTTTTATAATAAATTAATGCACCCACTATTACCTGATGTTATTATTCAAGAAAATCTCATCCTTTACTCTGCTCATGGTTAAAGATAGGATGAAATAGTTCTGACCTTCAATGCCTGCTGTATAAATGCAGACTTACAATACAGAGAGCCACCTCCAAGAAAATCTAAAAACCAAACCAAAACCCCCTGAAGCTTCCTTACAAAACTACTGGGATACTGTTACCATAAAAAATTACAGATATTATAGAAAGAGCATGCTAAGTCAGCTGTACTTCCATCCTTTCATTGGACTTTAGTGTCTCCAGCTCCTCAGTATCTTGCACTTCATTTCCTCTTCTGGATCTAAAAGCCAGTAAGGTAGCCTCACTGGGTACCACACAGATGTTGGATTTGTACCACTATAAATACATTTTCTTCATTCCATTCCTCTGGATCAGCTCTAAGAAGTTTCTGGATGAAATGCTCCGTCTCTTCTTAAAATCTGTTCTGTACTTCCCATAGAGTCAGTAGCCTATGACACCACAGTATTTTCATTATGCAGTTCAACTATTAGCAATAGCTTACAGCAGGGCTAGTCAAAGAGCATGATCCTTCTGAATTGATCGTGAATTTTGCGTGATTGGGATTCATGAGAGATCCGACAATGTCTCTCATACATCTAGGGAAGGTTTTGTTTATTTATTCTCTCCCTTCTTTCTTCTCTTCCTTTTAGAGCTTTAAGAAGTAGCAATTGCTCTGCTCAGCTAATTAAAATCACACTCTTCTTTCTTCAGTTTTGCATTAGACACATCTTGTCCTAGTAGCAGGAGTTGAAAATCACCTTCGTCAACACAAGCAACTAGAATTTCATACAATATTAAAGCCATCTTTTCAATGCCTTGTACAATGGCACTAAAGACACTTCCTTATTTCTATTGGCAAACCTCATTTGATACATCTTTGAATTGCATTTATTTCCTCCTTCCTTCAACAGCTGTATCACAAGCTGGCTCAGCTTGTAATCAACATTACACCCTGGTTATCATCTTTTCAAAGTTTTATGGCTGAAGCAAAAATTGCCTATGTCTTTTTTCAATGAGTTTTCACTTCAGTTACTGTTCTGATATCAGCTTGTTTCTCCTTATAAAATACTCTGATTATGAACAGTGATGCCTCCCAACTTTGTTATGAGAATTTCACAATCATGTACATGCTCTTACTTCTCTGTCCCAACATTACCAATGAAAATACTGTTTCCAAAAAACACTCCTATAAAACCTGAACTTGAAGCTCTCAACAGCTGTCACAGTCCCTGGACTCAGTAAAATATGTAAGAAGATATCAAGAACTAAGCATTTTAATTCTCTCCCCATTTCAGAACAGAATGGGTTTAAGGTTCTAGAAGTCCTTCAGTTAAAATATCTGTCATACCAATCTAAAATTGCTAGTTCATACAAGGATGCGAACTTAAGTCATAATTCTCCCTTACTACCAGAGTATTACACTAGAAAGGCTGAGCACCTGAACTTCAAATAAAGCTTTTTATATAACACGTTATATGCTAACATTTTCCTTCAGCCTACACCGTAGGGAGACAATGTTTTACTTTAAGCAAAACAAACTAACACAGAAGTCTACTACCTCAGAATTTCAAAAGCTAAGACTGAAAGTAACTTGAAGCAGTTGAGAATTCCTCACAGTTCTTCTGGGATTCTTTTGTTGTTGTGGTAGGGTGTTTTGTTGCTTTGGGTTTTTTTGGGGGGATAGGGGCGAGTAATGCTCTTGAATGTTTTTCTCTACATAAATACAATAAAGAATAAGCCTTAAGAAAATACCTGCCTGCCACTGGAGTCACAGGCAGCCAAGAGATTTTTAGCAGAATTTTTCACTGTTAGGAATATGGTGAATTAAAAAGCAACTGATTTCAGAATAGTAGAGAGCAACCAAATATTCGCAGGCACTGAATAAAGTTCATCCTGCAATACTCCTTACGGACTGTCACACATTGCATAAAGAATATATCACCTTCTATAAAGCTTGGAATGCACTGAAGCACATATTTTAGACCCTTAATTTTCTCAGTTCCTCAAAAGTGAAGTGTACTATAACAATTATCTCTTTCCTTAACTACACTTCATAATTAAGTTCTACAAGGTTCACTTAAGATTTATGCTTAGTTAACTGTAACTCCTTTCTCAATAGTTACAGTCTAGGAAGTTATAACAGATTTATAGCTCTGAAGTAAAAAAGTAATAGTTATCTTTCTGATCTCCTTCTTATTCCTTATCCTCCAGTGGATCCTTTCATTTCCTCCTACAGCCTAGTCACACTGTTGCCTACACTTATAATCAGTCCTTTCTCACCTGTTTTTAATGCTGAATGAGACATGATTGAGATGAGCTGAACAAAGGTAAGATACATATACTAAATGTAAGAAACTAATTAAAATAAGGGAAATAGGTATGTAAATATCAAATGTATTCCAAGTAAAACCACACATTCTGGCACAATTCAGCAACTGTTCTCATTCAGTTCACAGGCTCAGTTGGGATACTTATTAAACACTTAGTAAGTTACTTTCACTGGGAAATGGTTTCAATTGGCTCAGCTCTGTAAGTAAAACTGGTTAGAAAATTATACCTGTTAAAGGTGACACTCATTTAAATTAGAGCTGGCAGGCTGCTTTTAGATGGCCCCCAAAACATGGAACAAACTGGAGACATTGCATGACTTAATGATAGCGTCATCTCTGAATTGTTCATCTCCTCCCCATGCACACACACAAAAGAGTTACCTGACCTGTTGGACTAGTGTTCTAGTCAGTCACACCTTCAAAGCAATTCCTTTCACTTTAGCTTTGAATCTTATTTTTTTCTTCTCTAAAACATTGGTATGCTTTTGTTATGACATGAGAAAATGCACTTTAACAATACATGCACACCTATCAATAGCATCCTTTGAGGTTGACAGTATATACAGCTTGCCAGAGACAGAACTGCTGCTTTTTTTTTCTTTCAAGTGATCAGACATCCGAAGTATCCTTAAAATAAATCACAGAAAATTAAGTTCCCTGTTGAAAGGCTAAGGCTGCTGTAGCTTCATCACTGAAGTTGTTCAAATTTAATTTCTTCTAACTTTAAAGAGATCAAAATACAGTAACACTCAAAAGTTGGCTTTACAAGTGTGTTTTATGGCAAAAAAATGCCAACACCTGCAGTCCCTTGACAATACCCTAATCTTTTCCAATTTTAACAGTGAACCTTAAAGCAGAACATTCCTCTCTTTAAGGGTCTTCTGAAGTATTGAAACAAACAAAATATACAGAGACTTTAAACAAAAAGAACAAATAACCAAAAGCCTGATTGATTCAGGGAATCAGCATTAGGACTAAACTTTATTAATTGATTTACTTGAAATTTGCAAGCTACTATATGATCATTATTATTAAATTAGAGCAAGTTCAGTTTCATGTAGACTTGTCAACAGGCAGAAGTGAAGTATAAATTCATACTGCATAACAACATAAGCAGTATAGCTCCATTATATGAAATAACATACAGGTAAGTAGTAGTAGGTTGAGTTTCCACCAGCCTGCAACCCTGGTATTGATCTTTGAAAGTTTTCCCCACACCCTTTTCAGCACATAAGAGGAAAAGTTATTTCTTTAGGAGCAGGGGTGGGGGGGAAGGCAGCAGCAAAAGAGCTCAGGATTATCCGTTGCTATAACAAAACAATGTTTTAGTCCAACAGTGTAAATTCACTGCTTATAAGAAAAAATTATCTGTTACAGAAAAGCAGTCTGAATAATTGTACCCTGCGTTGCCCTGTTGCTATAGAAACTTATTTCACTACAGCAGTTAATTGTTAATCAATTTATATTTTTTTCATTACAAAGCTCAGTAAGAGTCAAATACAACACAGTAATGTCTGTCCAGCAAGTCAGAATTATGTCTTTTCTGGCTATTGTTGGATTTTGCAAGGCCTACAGGAATGCGGGACATTTTTGATACAGTATTTTTAT
>NW_008824031.1:3499644-3506142 GCF_000699105.1 Pygoscelis adeliae
GTTGCAGCATGTTAACAAAATATTACTAGAACAAAGCCCTAATTACTTTTGTACTAAAAATAAGATGTAACTGGTTGTTATTCCAAGAGCCCCAGAACAGTCCTACAGAAGTTATGTGAATAAATTATCAACTAAATGTATAACCTATGCTCCAAAACCAGAATGAGGCCCATTGGTTTAGGCTTTTTGTGGTCATATTTAGTAACAGACAGATGAAATAATGTATCTGCCTTAACTCTTGTCCTGAAGTTGTTAATTTGCAATGCATCTGCCTTCTGGGGCTGAAGACATTTCATAAGGACCCAACCCAGCTAGGCAAAAAGTGTTACAGAACAAGAATAGGAGCACAGGCTACTAGAAAACAAATACCAAGGACCAAATATCAAATCCCTAACACAGATACACTGCAGTGAACTCAGATTTCCCACAATCCCATACGTACAAGGTCTAGGATATCACCTACTCTGCAAACCAAAATCCCGCTTCAGAAGTTTTAGAGCAAAAGGCAGAATGTTCCCAATTTCAGCACTAGCTTTCCCCAATAGTCTTATTTTAAGGTAAGCAAAGTATTGAGATACTTTAAGTAATAGTGAGTGCTGACAGTTTCACCGGTATAGATATTACATGGGGGAAAAAACCCTTGTGCCTGTTATTAATAATTTTCTTTAAAAATTACCATTAAAAGGCTAAAAGGATTTAAAGTACCAAATGGTCACATAACTGTCTCTTTCCTCAGGCTTTCCTCAAGAGGAGGGAGTGATCAGACTTTCTATTGTCACCTACTGATCTTCCTGCAGACAGTAGTGCTGGCTACTGAGTAAGTGTCCACACCTTAAGCATTTTGCTAAAGGTCCTAACAGAAGCCCGTATGAGGGCACAGAACTGAACACAGTTAGGCTACTGACAGAACACAGCCCAGCTATTAAATCATCCCTCCCACTGATATGGGCATACTAATACTATGCATGCGAGGGATTTCTGCTGTCAAAAATACCTTTAACCAGCACTGATATCAGCAGACTGTCCAAATCTAAATTCTCTATCAACTTGCACTGGAAGTGCCACAGCTGCAAGACACCTACTAATCAGAGGTGATACAAAAGAAGAAAGGGCTCCCAAGTGACTGAAGAGAAAGCACAGCAAAAGCTTTTTCTAGCATCACAAGACTGGACTTCTCCAGGCACTGATCTTACTAGCATTCCCCTTTGCCTGGCTCTCTCTTATGTACAAGCAAAGCCTCTATCAATTTAGGACTAACAAAAAACAATACACAGATCAACCAGATCAATGCCAGGCCAGTACTTTTTTGCAAAAGGGGTTACCTATTGCTCAGAGGGAACAGCGACATGCATGCTGCTACAGTGCAGCACAGAGTTAGAGCAGCTAAGCAAGCTGCCTCTAGACTGCTGCAGTAACTTAATTGACAACGAGCACTTCGTTACTCTAACAATGAGAAGTATGAATCATCTTGAGCATCGCTGAAGGCAGCTTCATCTGGGCATCTATTTGAGTTGTTCAGAACAGTTGTTTGCCCCATCTCTCCAATTCAAAAGCACTAACATGCCCATGCTTAACCACCCCGGTTCAGTCTAGTGCATTTACATAGACATAGAGGCTGCATTTTGGCTAAAACACAGAACTACACTTGACCAGTCACTTCATTGGCACAGAGTTTATTCTGCCAACACTGTTAGAAGGTCGGAAACTTCATCTAGAACAGCATCTTAAAACTTTGCAGGTGTTTGCTAAGTGTACGTGACAGAGACAGTAGTTATTCTGTACACGGGACCACAGTTTCACTGCTGAAGGCAAGAAAGGCAGGCCATCCCCACGTGTTAAACTGATATGAACAGAAATGGACAGTTTCTCTTTGAGGCGATAGAGCACAAGATCATATTCTGAAGTAACAGCAAGATTTTGCTAAGTCACCTGTTGAGATATATAGCTAATGCTGTTAAACAGTGATAATTCCCTAGTCAACCCAAGTATCTTTCTTTTACAAGCTCTACCCTGTATTTCTGAAAGTCTTCTTTGGGGAAAAAAAACCCCAAACCTCCTCCTAGATCAATATATCACACTGAACAGGCACACTTTAAAAAAAAAAAAAAAAAAAAACAAAACCAAAAAAACTTTGGTTATTTATAAGCAATAAAGTAGTAATTTGAACTGACACGTACTGACACATGCAAGATGCGCTATACCTGTAATACAGGTAAGAAATACTGTGTTCTTCAGTATATGCAGTATCAAACTTCAAAAGTGGAATTGCTTAACCATGCAACTATTCCTGCCCTCATAAATTATTTTTTAAAGATAGACCCCCCTGACCCCCTAAGTGCAAACAGGTAGCTATTGATGGTCTCTGGCCCACTCTCCTACTAAAAAGGCTCAAAAAACCCCGAAACAACAAAACAAAACAACCCCCCCAAAACCCAAAGTCTAAAGATAACTTTCATTTAAAAAGAAAGTCTGAAAAATAAATCCAACTGTTTGCTATATGAAGTCTAGCAGGAAAGAAAGGTGGAAATTTGAAAGAAAATGCAGACTAAGCCTCTACCTATAGCTTCACAAAACAGTATTAAAATTGATTTTTAAAGCTAGTATTTGCCATTCAGACCACTAAATTATACAAATCCAAACATCTAAACTATAATTTAAATCTTATGAACATGATTTAAAAAAAATCATTGCATAACTATTTTTCTGTAATACTGAGGACAGTAACTAATAGAAAACCAGAAAAATCAAGACAACAACAACAAAAAAACACTTCACAACAACTTCTGCCAAAATTTCATTTCAAAAATACCTTCAAACTTGTTCCTGGGTCATGCTCCAATATCCACCCCAAATCTAAAGAAAACTTGCACAACTTTAGTAGAAGTCTTAGTTACAAGAACTGTGACCAAAAAAAAAATCCTTAGAAATAAATTGTCACAGTTAAAATACGATGAGACTATGACTTGTAGGTTTACATATTTGTTATGGTTACATTTGTAAGTCAGGAAGAAAAGACTTTTATTTATGTTACTCAGATTTACTGAGTTATCCTTGTGACTGTGCAGGCTAAAGTGTCCTTAAGGCATCGTTCCAATAGTTTATTTCACCAGACTCTTGGATTTTTAACAGATAGTTTCAATATATATTGGCATCCATTCAGTCTCCTGTTGTCGCTGCTCCCCCTTCCTTTAGCTGAAAGGGAGCAAAAGCCATAAACTGGAGTCCTCTCAAAGTTGTATGTGGTATCACTTTCCTGACAAAATGTATGTAAACTTCCTGTAAGATAATAAGAATTACTTTTTTTTATTCCTAGGAGACTGCGGATAATGAAGTTTGTTCATAACATCCAATGTTTTCTCCCTACTCCAGGGCATTTCTAAGTTCAAGTTCTTGCTTAGACTAGCATTTAGCCTAATATAGCACTTCACATTCTCTAGGTGTACAAAAATTAAGTATTATTAAACCAAGAACTGCTTAGTACAGCCACCTTCCAAACCACACAATTAAAAATGGCGGTGAAAAAGGTATTATTTCTTTGACCGTTACAGCCACATGAGAACCTTATGATTAACTCATGAAATTAAAGACCAGTTACAGTTGGTAAACCAAAACTGAAATCAATTTGCAGAAAGTATCTATTAGAGATCTATCATTCCATTATGAACAGCTTTACTGAATAATGCAAGAGAAAAATCCCAACGCAAGTTACGACACTGCCACTGGAAAGATTTCAATTGTAGCGGCTAGTGGTCCTGCCCACAAAGACTACAGGGCTACACCTAGTCTACCAACAGTCTGCTAAACAGATGCTGGAACAAGCAAAAGCAGCTGCTTTATTTTAAGTTGCAGGACACGAGAAATGGGAGGTACGTAGATGCTAGAAGATGGACTGCATATACATTTGGACTTACAAGTGGGGAGAGGAAAGGAAGGAAAAATACTCAATTTCTGAGAAGTACACAACAGAACATTATTTCTTTAACTTACAGTATGGCACATTTAATATTACTGTTTAGTTTCCTTAAGCTTTCTAAGAGGACAATGGCATTATTAGGCACTATTGGCACTAAATGGCACAATTTTCAAATAGTGATTTGTCCAAGTGTGTCAACTCATAGTCATGACAACTGAACAGCAAGTGGCCTTTGGATACATGTCCTTCAAAAGGAAGTATTTCAGATGGTTCCCTTTAGCCAAAGAACTACAATAACACTTCAAACTAGGGCATTAAATTTGATCCTAGAATGTCAAACAGACAATTATGGCTTGCAGTCCTCTCAGAGATGGGTCTAGGCCAGGTTTAAATAGAGTTTGAAACATCTCCAATGTACATTTTAACTACTAACAATTAACTAGTTAACTGTTTTGCAGACTGTCAGATGTCAAAGCATAATGCAAACGCCTTGTAATTTAAGCACATAGCACAACACTTTTGTAAATATTCTGACAAAGCTGGCCCACAAAACTCACTACAGACACAGAAGTGTTTGTTACAAATAACCGTTATTTGCATCTGTGAGGCATTATGACTAAAATTTTGTCAGTCTGCAAAGAATAAGTGCCACAATTAATGGTTTTACACTAATTTAAATTCCCCCAACTGAAGTCATGTAAGTGCAATATTACTGCAAATGCATTTCAATACAAAACAAAAACCAAATTATACCTGCAGTGGCAAAAAAACCCCAACCAACCACAACCACACACTGCCTATAAAATACTGCATACCGATTTGGGGGTTTGGCCAGCGTAGTCTAGTGTTCACTCTCAAACACGCCAGCCAAACAGGCAGCCATAGATAAATGAATACTACCTCGGAGAGCAATCCTTCAGAGGATATACTGCAATAGCTTACTGAAGTCAAACAGTTGTGATATAGGCTTGAAACACAGACTAGGAGAGGTAAAAGCACTACAGACTAATGCCACTATCTACAACTCGGAAGTAGCCCCCAGATAATAATCATCTTGCAAGCTCCATCAAGTGCAGATATTTCATTCTCTTCCACGGCAACAAACATTTAACACTGCAACAGCGTCATTTTAAAACAGCCATTTAGTCTTTAGATTTCCTCTCACTTGAGCCAGTCCTAGTTGTTCTATGTAAGCCTCATGACAGAGTTAAACACTTAAATCTACTTATGCTCCTGTAATCTACATTAGCTCTTCACTATTTCCTTCAGAAATGCCATTGAAAGAATGGGGTTACCAAAAAACCCCACCCTTCAGAAAACTCTACAGGAACATTTTGTGACGTGTCTTGGCAGTGCTTAGTACAGCCCAGCTAGAATTAAGAAAGAAAACATCTATCTACATCATAAAACTCGAGCTGGTAAGTATATCCATCCATTAAACACTTGAAACAAATTCCCAAGACACTTTCAAATACCTTCACAAGCACAGATCAACAGGTAAAGTACTACTGATCTAGCCACAATATCTCTACAGGACTGGCGAATCCAGTCCCAACATAACAAATATTATCTACAAGATAGAGAAGAGAAAACTCAGCAAGAAATTAAGGGATTTCTTGAAAAAATAAATCTACAACACCCTTTTGAAGAGGGACACCACACCTGAAAAATGTGGACTACGCAAATTCCTCCAGCACAGAAAAAGAATATCACCCCAGTTTCAGGATGGCACCAGATACCTTTGAGAGAAGTTCTGCTGTCTTTACTGTGGTACTTCCATTAGCCACCTTTGCCTGTCATCTCTTTGACAATAAGAGCGATGTTTGATTCTGGTATAAATAAATATTTAACTGCAGAACACTTTATAGTAGAATTCGACAGTCATAGTAGTAAACCTTTCTTTGATATCAAAACCACTGAAACAAAACAGACTAAGCACCTAGACAAAGAGAAAAAAACCACTCAGGGTAAACTTGCCAAAAACAAGCACCAAACGAATCTAATTGTCTTCTGAAAAAATAACTGGACTAGAGAAAAAGGTCAGCAGCAAATGCAACACGTGGTTTTTAAGTTCTATGAGATACTTTTGTTAATGGATGAGAGTACTCAAACTTATGAATGACATCAAGATTGGAAGGATTATCAAAGCACGGATAAAAACGGAGAGAAAGCAGCAATATGATAAGAAACAATCCAAGTGGGTCAACACTATGAGCAGGATTTAAAAATGTCAACATTATTCAATATGTTAGCGAGAATATTAGAAGACAGACACAGCAGGCAATAATTCTCCCTTACTCTGCACTGAAGTCACGGTGGAAGTACTGCATCTAGTTTAAGTACCACAAATGCAAGCTAATAGAAGCCAGTATAGAGGAGAGCAATCAAACGTTTGGAACTCAAGATCTGAGAAGAAAGGTTAAAAGAACTAGATTTATTTACCTTAGGAAAAATGAGAGGACAACTAACAAGTTTTCAAATATGTGGAAGCCAAAGGCAATAGTCAACTGTTTTCTATATCCACAGTAAATAACAGCATTCAGCCTGTTTTTTTTTTTTTTCCTTGAACAAAAAATTTGGTTAGA